>NC_139150.1:83752662-84077072 GCF_964270905.1 Leucopleurus acutus | reverse complement strand
TCCCCTTCTCTCCCCTCCTCTCCCCTCCTCCTCCTCCCCTCCCCTCCTCCTCCCCTCCCCCTCCTCCTCCCCTCCCCTCCTCCTCCCCTCCCCTCCTCCTCCCCTCCCCTCCTCCTCCCCTCCCCTCCTCCTCCCCTCCCCTCCTCCTCCCCTCCCCTCCTCTCCCCTCCCCTCCTCTCCCCTCCCCTCCTCTCCTCCTCCCCTCCCCTCCTCTCCCCTCCCCTCCCCTCCTCCTCCCCTCCCCTCCTCCTCCCCTCCCCTCCTCCTCCCCTCCCCTCCTCCTCCCCTCCCCTCCTCCTCCCCTCCCCTCCTCTCCCCTCCCCTCCTCTCCTCCTCCCCTCCCCTCCTCTCCCCTCCCCTCCCCTCCTCCTCCCCTCCCCTCTTCTCCCCTCCCCTCCCCTCCTCCTCCCCTCCCCTCCTCTCCCCTCCCCTCCTCTCCCTTCCCCTCCCCTCCTCCTCCCCTCCCTCCTCTCCCCTCCCCTCCCCTCCTCTCCCTTCCCTGCCCCTCCTCCTCCCCTCCCCTCCTCTCCCCTCCCCTCCCCTCCTCTCCTCTCCCCTCTTCCCTTTCTTCTCCCCCTCCTTCCCTCATCGTCCAGTGGACTGTTTTCGTGTAGACATGTGTTCTCTTGAGGATATACCTAGCAGTAGAATTACTGGGTCATATGATAACCGTTCAGCTTTTTGAGGAGCTGCCTAATTGTTTTCCTCGGCGTCTATACCATTTTACCTTCTCCTCAACTTGGTCTGAGGGTTCCACGTTCTCCACATCCTTGCAGTACTTGTTATTTTCCTTTCGTTTGTTTTTCTTGTCGCCATTCTAGTGTTGTGAAGTGGTACCTTCTCATTTTGATTTGCATTTCTCTAATGACGCTGAGCGTCTTTCATGTACTTTTGGCCATCTGTGTATCTTCTTTGGGGAAATGTCTATTCAAACCCTTTGCCTACCTGTTTCTTTTTACTTAATTTAATGTAACTGCTAGAGAATTTAAAATTCCCATATCTGACTGACATTATGTTTCCCTTGGGTAGCATTGCTTTGGGAGATTTTGAAATTGATGAGGGGTAAAAAAACTCTCGTGCATACTTCATATTCTTCCCTTCATTCTTAATGTCATTCACCGGTCACGAAGGTTAAATTCTTTTTGAGGTTCATCTCCCAGAGCATTAACAGGAATGTCATTACAAAGAAGTTATCCAGGCACCTGCTCGCCGGTGGGTTGGCAAGGGCTAGATTGTTTGAGGGTCATCTTTAGTAAGGCTTAAGATGGACCCACATCTTCAAAGCAGGTTGGTTATTTTAATGAGCCAAACAAGCACAGCAATAAAGGTCACCTTCTCTTTTCTATAACGTGATGAGCCTCACACTTCCAGTGAGCTTTTCCAAAGCTAGCATTTTAACAAATTTAGTCATTTGTGTCTTATTGAGCTTTTCAGAACATGATAATCTACTGTAGATTTATTGCTTTGGAAATTTACCATGACATGTTGAGGTTATTTTCTTAGGAATCTAATGGAGAAATAGTTTGATCAAATATACTTATTTCCTGCCTAGAATAGAATGGTTATAATACATTGTTTGTGGGTGATTCATTCTGAGGTGTTCTGAGCTTAGTGTCCAGTTAAACTCTGGTAGCACTTCCTTGTCTGCTGCTGAGAGTTTCCAGGGGACGGGTCACACGCACCAGGAAGTACAGCTCCCCCAAAGTCTCTCTGCACCAAAATGCGAAAGTCAACTGGGTTGTTTAGAGTACAATACGTAATTCATTTAAAAATAATTTTGTGGGCTTCCCTGGTGGTGCAGTGGTTGAGAGACCACCTGCCGATGCAGGGGACACGGGTTCGTGCCCCGGTCCGGGAGGATCTCACATGCCGCGGAGCGGCTGGGCCCATGAGCCATGGCCGCTGAACCTGCACGTCCGGAGCCTGTGCTCTGCAACGGGAGAGGCCACAGCAGTGAGAGGCCCGCGTACCGCAAAAAAAAAAAAAGATTTAAAAATAATTTTGTTTAATGCAGGTGTTTTTTCCTTTATATTGAACCCCCCAAAAAGCTAGAAGCGTTTTCCTAAAAATGATTCAAGATTTTTGGTAAATATAAAACTGCAGATATAAAGATCTTGCTGGCATTTTATGGTTCCTTTCTCATTTACTTACGTGGAGACTGTATTTTTCCATGCATCCGTGAGTAGGCGAGGGAAGATAACTAAAATGTATTTTGTTTGGAAGAATAAAGTCACGTGGGAGACAGAAATATCTTCAGATGTTTCAAATTGCAGCAATTCCTGAGCCCTCAGGCAGTTGCAAACTCTAATAGGATTTTTTGGGTGGGGCTGAGGGGAATGAGTGGAGAAGGGGCAAGTAAGATTGCCATAATTGTTGTAGAAATGATTTGCCAGGAGAGATTGGCTTTCGAGATTATCAGCATGTAATCACTTAAGTGCTCCTTTTCTTTTTCTTTTTTTTTACATCTTTATTGGAGTGTAATTGCTTTACAATGGTGTGTTAGTTTCTGCTTTATAACAAAGTGAATCAGTTATACATATACATATGTTCCCATATCTCTTCCCTCTTGCGTCTCCCTCCCTCCCACCCTCCCTATCCCACCCCTCTAGGTGGTCACAAACCACCGAGCTGATCTCCCTGTGCTATGCGGCTGCTTCCCACTAGCTATCTACCTTACCTTTGCTAGTGTATATATGTCCATGCCACTCTCTCACTTTGTCCCAGCTTACCCTTCCCCCTCCCCATATCCTCAAGTCCATTCTCTAATAGGTCTGTGTCTTTATTCCTGTCTTACCCCTAGGTTCTTCATGACATTTTTTTTTAAATTCCATATATATGTGTTAGCATACGGTATTTGTCTTTCTCTTTCTGACTTACTTCACTCTGTATGACAGACTCTAGGTCCATCCACCTCATTACAAATAGCTCAATTTCGTTTCTTTTCAAGGCTGAGTAATATTCCATTGTATATATGTGCCACATCTTCTTTATCCATTCATCTGATGATGGGCACTTAGGTTGTTTCCATCTCTGGGCTATTGTAAATAGAGCTGCAATGAACATTTTGGTACATGACTCTTTTTGAATTATGGTTTTCTCAAGGTATATGCCCAGTAGTGGGATTGCTGGGTCGTATGGTCGTTCTATTTGTAGTTTTTTAAGGAACCTCCGTACTGTTCTCCATAGTGGCTGTACCAATTCACATTCCCACCAGCAGTGCAAGAGTGTTCCCTTTTCTCCACACCCTGTCCAGCATTTATTGTTTCTAGATTTTTTGATGATGGCCATTCTGACTGGTGTGAGATGCTATCTCATTGTAGTTTTGATTTGCATTTCTCTAATCCTGTTATTTTTCTGTTCTGTTTCAGCACTGTCGTTCAGAGGGAAGGTGGTTTTGATACCCATGCAAGGTGGAAATTGAAGTGTACAATTCAGTTGTGTTCAATATATTCATATTGTTGTGCTGCAAATGTCTGGATCTTTTTTGTCTAGCAACACTGAGACTTTACGCCCATTAAACCCTAGTCCGTCCCCTCCACCTACCCCTCCCCCCTCCTCCCCTCCCCAACCCTTGGCAGCCACCTTTCTACTTCACGTTTTCATGATTCCATCTGCTTTAGACACTGCTTGTGAGTAGAATCATAAAGTACTTGCCCATCTGTGATTGGCTTAGCATGATGTCCTCAAGGTTCACCGTGGTGTAGCGTGTGACATTCTTTCTTTTTAAAGGCTGTGTTCTATTCCACTGCATGTATATGCCACATTTTCTTTATCCATTCATCCATTGAGGGACACGTGTGTTGCTTCGATTCTTGACTAGTGTGAATAGTGCTGCTGTGAACGTGGGTGCAGATATCTCTTCAAGATCCTGCTTTGTGTTCTTTTGAATATATACCCCAAAGTGGGACCGCTGTGTCTTAGGGCGATCTTTTGCCTTTCTAATTGAATGTGTGCAAACCTTTTCTGAGAGTAGCAGGACCTGCGAGCTGTGTGAATCTGATTCCCCGCTGGCCCACGCAGAATGTCCATAAACACTCTTCTTGATGATCTGTCCGTGAGAGATTAACTGTACAGATAGTATCACTGTGACTTCTTTCCTGTTGTGCCAGGAAATGTTCCACATGGTCAGACCTCCTGAAATAAACACCAGAATCGTTTGGCCAGATTGCACAGCTAGGCACTCACCCCAGAAACACCTTCCTCCAGAAAGCTGCCTCCAGGACGGAGGGCCGGACGGAGAGGCCCAGGAGGGAACAGAGGCACAGAAGGGTGAAGGCGGCGTGGTTGTCATGTTCTCCTTTACCCAGGAACGAGACAGCAGCCTGTCTCCAGGTTACGGCCAGCAGGTTGACAAAACCTTGTTGATTATGACACAGTAAGAAACTTCCATGTTATGGCCCAGTGTGCACCTCTGTGTGTGTGTCCAGAGAACATCACTTACCTGTGTGACGCGTGTTGGTATTTAACGTTCCGGTCCCCTCTTCAGGTTCTTGTTTGCTTTTGCACCCGGTACAGTCACGGGATCGTTGTCCTGCTGGGGTTCACATCCGCTTTGGCACGTACGCAGTAAGGAAGAGTTCCGTGTCTGGGGCAGGCCTGCCGGGCCCAGGCTCGGGCTCTGCCTGTTTGCTCTTGAGAAGGCCACGTGACCCAGAGTCTCTAAAGCCAGCTGTGCCTCAGTTTCCTGTCCCCTACAGTGGGATCATATTGTGCCCCCTCACACAGCTGGTGTGAAGAGCCATGGGGCCATGGATGTGGGGTGCCCAGAGTGGCACCTGGCCCCACACTCACTTTTCTTCCTTTTTACTGTTGTTCACTGTTATCCCGAGGCCCGTGTTGCTTCTTCCTCCTCTGTTGTCAGCATTCCCAGCTTTGTGTAACTAACTGGGAGTTAGTTCCTCTCCATCCTTGGAGCTCGTGGGGTCTGGATAGAAGGAAGAACGTCAGAAGTTAAAATGGATCGGGAAGCTTCGCAGGCGGAGCGGTCGCTGAACCCCCGTTTCTTTTCCCCATCAGCCAGGCTGGAACTCAGTTTGCCTTCTGACTGAGACAGGGCTGTACCTGGGCTCCCCCAGAGAAAGGCCGGAGTTGCTGCTTCAGCCGGCGCGGAGCTGAAACAGGGCCGGGGAGCCGCCTGCCCCTTGCTCGGGTCGCAGGCGGGTGCTGGGACACTGGTGCAGAGGGCTGACAGCCCAGCATGGGAGGGGGCCGCTCCCACCCTTTCTTCCACAGGCGCATCTGTCAGGGCTCTTCTGAGTTGTCAGGTTGCCAGTGTTTCATGATGTGATTATCTTCCTTGCAGGCAGTTTTAGTGAATAACATCACCACCAGCGAGAGGCTCATCAGAACCTTGCAAGGTGAGTTCCACTCCCCCCAGACATCAGGCCTGTTAGGAGAAACCCACCTTCCCTCTGTCCTTTTCTAGGGTCGCTTAGTGCAATCTAATGATGGGTGGTATTACAAGTTATTGGGTAATCTTTACTCTTTTTGCCTAACTATGTTTCCTTAAAGAGCTTTTCCTTTTATGAGTTTACTGAATACATGGCAAGCTGTTACGTAGAGAATTCAGATTCTCATTTTGTGATACATTAAGAAATATATGTGTGTGTGTTTAGGTCACCCAGAAATCAGACTTCCTTCATAAAATTTATATAAAAATGATCCAGCCTAGTGTAATTCCATTTCCTAGCTACTCTTATTCAGTTTGGCAGCCAGGGTTTTTCTTTGGGCCCTTCTGAAGCCGCCGGGGGAGGCAGGGATGGGGTGAAGCCCCTCTGTGAGGTGTGACCGGAGGGGTCACAGGGTCCAGTGCAGCCTAAGAACCTGATGAAAGGAGCACTGGGGCTTCTGATCCCTGACCTGACCCTAGTCTCACCTTTGCCCCTAGTTAAACTCCATCAGTGCCCTCAGCCTCAGTTTCCACCTCTAAGGTGGGAAGGTCAGTCTAGAACTGGGCTGTCCAGAATTGTAGCCACAAGCCCCCTGTGGCCAGCGAACATTTGAAATGTGGCTCATGGGACAGAAGAACTGGATTTTTCATTTTTGTTTAATTTTCGGCAATTTAAATTTAAAACTGATACTTGACTCAGTTATTGGGAAACTTAAGTATCTTTGGGACAACTTGGGTGTACCAATATCCTTTTTAACTGTAAATTTTATGAAATCTAAATTCAGATCAAGAATTCCCAATTCCTGTTAAACATCTGAATTGAGATGTGCTATGACTGTAAAATACACACCAGGTTTCAAAGACTTAGTATGAAAAAAAGAATATAAAACGTCTCATTCATAATTTCTTACATTAATTCTATGTTGCCATGGTAATATTTTGGATCTGTTGGGTTAAATGAAATATATTACTAAAATTAATTTCACCTGGTTTTATTTACTTTTTAAAAATGTGTTTGCTAGTAAATTTTAAGTGACCTGTGTGGTTTATAATATTATAGTTCTGTTTCGCAGTGCTGGTCTAGAATTCTAGTTCCAGATCAGCTTCTAAGAATATTAATAGGGGAAACTCAGAGATTCACTAAGTTTAAATGGGTTGCTTGACTGCCGGGGGCTTCTCAGAGCTGATGATCTGCTGGTCAGTCCTCAAGTAGGGCACAACAGCCTGCAGCCTTTGCTGTACTTAGTATTTTTAAACAGCTTTAATCAGGTGTAATTGACATACAGTAAACTACACATATTTAAATTGCACAGTGTGACATAAGTTTTGACGTAAACGTACAGTTGAAGAAACCACCACAGAATCAACACAGTGAACAGATCCCTCAGCCCAAGAAGTTTCTTTGTGCCCCTTGGTAATCCTCCCCAGGCCCCTCTGATCTGCTTTCCGTCCCTCTAGATGAGTTTGTAATTTTTATAGTTTTGTATACATAGAATCAGACGGCATAGACCCTTTTTCGTCTGGCTTCTTTGACGCGGCATAATTATTTTGAAATTCATCCGTTCTGTTATGGCTGCCATAGTTCATTCCTTTCTATTGCTGAGTAGTATTCCATTGCCCCATGCTTGGTTTGATTATAGAATTTTTTTTTTTAAGTTAGGTCTGTTGAAGTATAATTTACACATGATAAAGTTTACCCATTTGCAGTGTACCTTTCTGTGTGTTTTGACACATGCACTGTCCCCTGGATACCAGAGTCAAGACACAGCTCGTGTCCGTCACTCCAGGAAGCCCCACCCACACCTGCCCTCACCTCAGCCGCACCCAGCGACCAGTTGTCCACCCCTGTAGTTTTGTCTCGTCAAGCATGGCATATAAATAAGTGCTTTTGAGATGGATCCCTGTTGCTGTGTGTATCAGCAGTTCATCGAATCCTTCACTTTTATTTAATTTGATCCCCCCCTCCTGCCCCCCAGAGAGCCTTGTAGGTCTAGGGTTGTGAGGACAGACCTTGGGGAAACTCCGGTGTCTGTCCAGGGCCGTGTTTCAGGCCCTCGTTGCTGCCCTCGGCCCGTTCTGGCGTCCCCTTTGTGGCAGCTTTTCCTTCTACCCTCCCCCAGCTTGGCTCTTGGTCAGTGAGCTGCTGCTTTTTTTCTACAGAGCTTTTCTGAGCCAAGTCATCAGGGCAGCAGTGATGCGGCTGATGGATTTCCTCAGAGAAAGCTGTTGTTTCCCAGATAGGAGGGTCAGGTGACTAAGTGCACATGGGGCCTCAGAGAATAACTGGGCTGTGACCAAATGACAGGATGCTGGCAGGTATCCTGATAGCTGAGAACAGGGGGTGCAGCAGGAGTGGCTGCTTATCTGACTGGATGTCGAAATTAGTGTTTCACAGATCGAGGGATACGTCTTCTGGGGGCAGGAGACACAGTGGCGTGTGTGCCCTTGTGGGACAGTTCAGGGTTTATGATGTCTAGGAGAGAAATAGGTGGATAGAACCTCCTGGTGCATTGTAAGGGTTGCAGGTCAAAAGGAGATTTAGGAGAGATGTGTGAAAAGGAATCAAGGTGCTGGTTCCCATAGGATTGCACATCTTCTGGGCCGCTTCCAGGGCTGGGGTGGGGAGGTTCCTGGGGAGGGGCCGTGCTCTCATCCCTTCCTCTTTCCCCTCCTTATTCTGTTGGTGCCACGGCCCATTGTGTTCCCGTGGTGGGTTTTGGTGTGTCTGCTGTCGTCCGGATGGCCATGCCGGTGCCCTGTGTGATTTCGTGTCCTCCTCTCCGTTTAGACCAGTTAAAGGCCCTGCAGAAGAATTACGGCAGGCTGCAGCAGGATGTTCTTCAGTTTCAGAAGAACCAGACCAACCTGGAGAGGAAGTTCTCCTACGACCTGTAAGTGTGTCCACATCAAGTGTGTGCCACTCGGGAGGCTGACGTGTTTTAAGCGGAGGGTGGTGGACGGGGTGCAGCATAGTTTCCACTGGCCTTTTCTGTTATAGAGCATACAGGTCTTGAGGAAAAGGTTCAGTCCCTTTTAGGAGTCATGTCCTTTAGACATAACGCATTTTATTTTTTAAGTGTCAGCAGTGCTTCGGAAAGCCCTGGAGAAGTGTTAGCCAGTGGGCTCCTCATACAAGAGGGCAGTTCTCCTTAGCAAGAAATGACTTAACTCAATATACCTTAAAATATGTAACTGAGAACTCTATAAAGTGCACATGTGCTGGTTAAATCAATAATCTAAAGCCTTTAAAAATGTGTTCCAAAAGTGCTCAGAAGTGACCTAAGTCAACCTCATAGACTAAAAGGAGTTTGGTATAATATTACTATAATGTATCACTGGGTGTTGGCATTGTGGGCATTTTGTTTTCTTGAGACTTTTAAGTGTCTTTCCAAATTTTTGCAGTGAGAATGGAGTACTTTTATTTTTTTAGCTTTATTGAAGTATGATTGACAAATAATCATTGCATGTATTTAAGGCATAAAAACATGATGTTTTGATATACCTATACATTGTGAAATGATACCCCCAATCAAGCTAATTAACCATCCATAGGCTCCCATCTTTACCTTTTTTGTGTCTATGGTGAGAACACTTGAGATCCACTCTCTTAGCAAATTGCAAGTATAAAACACATTATTATTAACTGTAGTCACCATGCTGTACATTAGATCTCTAGCGTATGGTGAGGACAATCTGTTTTAAGCTGATGACTTTAGTCACATACAAAAACTCTACACTTTACATATCAGAGTCCTTCCGTGGTCAAAACAAAGCAATAAACTTTTTAAAAGTTTGGCTAAACCCATTAGTAAGATAGTAAAAACCAGTTTAGAGGGTAGCAAGTAAAGTTGTAGTCTATGTATTTTTCTCCCATTTTCTTCATAGCAACAGTATAACTCAAGCACAGGAACTTTGGGATTCTGAGACAACCAGCTCCCCTAACTCCACCCTCTTTTTTCTTTGACTTCTATTTAGTCCATGTCCAAGTTCATACAGAGTTTTTACATAATTGCAGTTGCCATTAAAATTTTTAATCATTTTTTTACTTTCTTGCATGATGTGTATTTAAAAATCCATTTTGTTTCCAAATATTAAATACTGCATAATGTGGAGGTACCAAATTCAATTCACCATTTCCCAGTTGGATATTTAGGTTAATTCTAAGTTTTGGTTATTGTACATTGGCCTGACATCAATACAGATAACTTTTAAAAGTTATTATTTTGGATTATTTCCTTCTAAAAAAGACTGGATTGTAGGTTTAGTGTGTCAGTTGGTATAAATCGCCAAATTGCCTTCTGAAAGGATTTTAGCCGTCTGGTCAACACCTCCTCATAAGGATTCTGATGTCCTTCCACTCACCATAATATCTTTCTGATCACTTTAAAACTAAATACTCCTAAAACCAGGAAGCCTCAAATACATAAATATGCAAAGGACACGTGCAAACAATGCAAAGGAAATGTCATTAGAAAACATGCATGTGGAACCTTCTCCAGCCAGGCCAGTGGCTCTCAGTGGATGGCAGTTTTGCTACCAGGAGACCTTGAGCAAGGTCCCAAGACATTTTTGGTTGTCACAACTCAGAGGAGGTGTTACTGGCATATCGTGGGTAGAGGACAGAGATGCTGCTACATCCTGCAAAGCACAGGGCTGCTCCCACGACACAGTGTTTATCTGGCCCAGGGCACCAACAGTGCCCAGTTGAGAAACCCTGAGTTAGGCTGGTAGTCACTGGAAAGCATTCAGACCAAAGTGAAGTGCTCCAGTCTTATTCATCCTTGAAAGATACCTTAACACACGTTTCCCTTCCATTGACTGAAATACAAGAAGCCGTTAATGGCCTCACTTGATAAATGCTGACCCAGAAGATTTTGACCTAGCTGGAAATCAGCCAGGACCCAGTGACAAGGAGGGCAGCTCTGCTCCCATATAGGAGCGTTCAGACAGGCAGTGAGCAGAATACTCAAACCTGGTGGCCATGCGTGCAGGATGCACTCTTTTTCTCTCAGGAAGTTGATAGGTGAATTGAAAAAGCTGACTGACTGCATCTGTTTTACTAGTTGTGCCCCAAACCTTGTACCAGATAGAGGATGCTTCCCATCCTATATCTGATGTGTATAAAATGTTGAAAGCTGGAATGAGTTAGGTTTTCTTAACTTTCTCTGGTTACAGACCCTTTCTGAGAATTTGATGAAAGGTGTAGACGCCTTGTTAGCAGTTTTATAAATGGATGTATACACAGAGTGGCATGTTCAATTTGAGGGACCGCTGAAGCATACCTGCATGCCCTCTTCGTTATGTTTCCTTAGGCTCTTCTCGGCTGCGACAGTTTCTCAAGCTTTACTTACTTTTTATGGTCTGGATTATTTTTTATTAGTTTTGAGGAGTACTGGTCAGGTATTTTGTAGAATGTCCTTCAGTTGGGATTTATCAGATATTTTTCTCATGGTGAAACTGGGGCAGCACATTTTTGAGAGGAAGGTCACAGAGGTAAAGTGCTATTCTCATGGCTGCACATCCAGCGTATGTGCTATCAGGATGACTTATCACTGTTGATCACCTGATTGAGGTAATGTTTATCAGGTTTTTGCACTATAAAGTTACTCTGTTTTTTTCTCCCTTTATGCTATCATCTTTGGAAGAAATTCACTGTGCTTAGGCTGCACTTAAAGATTGTGAAGTTATGCTCCACTTCCCCAAGGATGGAGCGTCTTCACAGATTATTTGGAGTTTTCCTGCACAGGAGATATGACGACTCTTCTTATCTAATTATTTATATCAGTATGGATTCATGCATATTTTGGGTTATAATCTAATACTGTCTTATTTATTTTTTCTTTTGCTTACATGTTTCCAGCTTTTGCCATTGGGAACTCTTTCAGTTGATTCCTTTATCCAGTTGACATATCCCTGATATCGTGGGTTTGGTCCCCCGCCGCTTTTAAAATTACTTTTTTATACTCTGGCACCAAAAGATGCTCCGGACTCATTTTCATGTATTTCTCGTCCCAGTCCTAGAATCAACCAATCAACCATTTCTCCAAGGAGCCCTTGTTCTTTTTATTGGAGAATGGTATTAGAAACCAAGATCTGGGTACTAGGTGTGTTTGTTGCTACTAGGGTGTCATTGCTGCTAGGCTCTCTCAGATGACAGAGCAAGAGGTATATGTGTGTGTATACTAACTCGTGTTATATATAGATACTGATAAATATTTCTATATGTATTCATCTGTATCTAAATTAAACCAAACATGAATTTGTACTGCTGTCCCCAACTCTAATCCGTTTACGTTAACATAATAGTATGTAATTGGTTATGTTCTCAACGTGGGACGCTATTCAATTATTTTATCAATGTTTTGTGACTCAAAACAGTTTTTTAAATTTATTTTCTTTTACTTTTTTGGCTGCGTTGGTTCTTAGTTGCAGCATGTGGGACCTTCGTTGAGGCATGGGGGATCTTTCATTGCAGCGTGGGCTCTTTGTTGTGGTGCGCAGGCTTCTCTCTAGTTGTGGCATGTGGATTTTCTCTCTCAAGTTGCGGCACGCAGGCTCCAGGGCACATGGGCTCTCTTGTTGAGGCGCGTGGGCTTAGTTGCCCCATGGCATGTGGGATCTTAGTTCCCTGACCAGGGATTGAACCTGCGTCCCCTGCATTGGAAGGTGGATTCTTTACCACTGGACCAGGGAAGTCACTGTGACTCAAAACATTTTGAAACTGCCTGTGGCAAAGATCGGTCAATGCTTATCCAAATCCATTCATCTCTTTGCCCAGCAAAACTACTGGGCAAATTCCTTGCAGTTAGGTATGGCCAAGTGACTTAAGTTCTGGCCAGTGGGGAAAGGAAATCATGGGGTGGGACTTACAGGAACGCTTCTGAGAATAAGGACAGTCCACTGCACATCCCTTTCCTTTACCTTTTCTCCTCCCTCCTTCCTGCTGCCTGGGCTTCACACAAGATGGCTGGACCACTCGCAGCTATCCTGGATCATGAGGTAATCATGGGGATAGAAACCAATGTTAGGATATTGAAACAGCAAGAGAAGCCTGAATTTTTGATGACTCAGAGCTGCCATACTAACCCTGGATTTCTTTTATGTGAGGAAAAATAAACTGCTATTTTTTGGCCTTTGTGTTTCACCTAGCCAAACCTGATGCTAACTTATATACTTTTTGAAAGTGCCTTTAAATATTGTTGTTTCTTAAACTAGATCATTTTCATCAATGCTCATCTGTTACCCCCAAAAAAGACTTCTCAGGAAAGGCCATTTAGAATTGAGTCCTAAACAATAAGGAGCAGAGAAAGGAGATTAGGAGATGTTAGGAAAAGAGAACCTGGGGAGCCCAGAGTGATCTGGGCAAGGCAGATAGTATCATACGGTCACGGAGGGGAGTGAGCACAAGTAGTATCTTGAGGATGGGCGTGAAAGTGACTAGTTACGTGGACCTTGCTGGGAAAATCTTCTCTTTCACAGATTCTGATGATGTGAATGTTAGGTCTTTTGGAATAGTCACACAGGTCCACGAAGCTGTGTCCTCTCTCTTTCCCCCGTCTGTTTTCTCTCTGTTTAGATTGGGTAATGTCTATTGTTCTGTCTTCCAGTTCGTTGATTCTTTCCTTCTCTGAGTTTAAAAATGTTGGTTATTGCATTAAATTTCCATTTGGTTCTTTATATCTTCCCTTTCTTTGCTGAGACTTGCTGTTTCTTTGCTGAGACTTAGTTTTTCATTTCTGTCAAGCATGTTTTAATTACCCATTGAAACATTTTTCTGGTGGCTGCTTTAAAGTCTTTGTCAGATCATCTTAACTTCTCTGTCACGTTGATTTGGTGTCTGTTGATTGTCTCTTTTTGTTCAATTTAAGATCTTCCTGGTTCTTCATATGATGAATGATCTTTGATTGAAACCTCTGGGCAGTGGTGGTGAGAGCCCTGGCTCTTCATTGACGTCCTCTGACGCCACCACCTGGGGAGAGGGAGGGGGACCTCATTAGTGTCAGATGGGGATGGAAATGCAGGCTTCCCATGTAATCTCCAGTGACACCACTGTGTTGTTCTAGATCCTAAGGTCCCTAGCCAGTCTGCCTTCGTCTCTCCATCTTTCAGAGTCTTCTTATGTTTATTTATTTATTGTTTTAAATGTTTAATTCTCATGGCAGACAATGTTAGTCACCTACCCAACCCTACTTCCTCTTTTTTTTTTTTTTTTGCTGCACCATACGGCATGTGGGATCTTAAATCCCAGACCAGGGATTGATCCTGCACCCCCTGCATTGCATTGGAAGTGCGGAGTCTTAACCACTGGACCGCCAGGGAAGTCCCTGTTTGTTTAAAATGTAATGTCCAGAGTTCTAGTTGTGCTTAGTGGAGGAAGAGTGAAAAATACATCTACCCCATCTTCCCGGAGTAGAAGTCCAATTCAGATTGGACACCACCTAGAGGTAGTACAAACCCCACGTTATGGGGCTCAGTCCCACAAGACTGCCCCTGCTCTGGACGCTAGTCAGAAGTTCTCGGTGGCCCCAGACCACCTGTTCTTTCTGCCTGGGTAGCTACAAATTCAGGCCTTCCCCACCCCCCTCAGGAGCAGTAATTCTCTAGAACTCAGGAAAGTCCTAAACTTACAATTGCAGTTTTATTATAAAGCATACAACTCAGGAATAGCTAAATGGTAGAGACTCATAAGGCAAGGTCTGGGGTGGAGGTTGGGGGCAGGCAGGAACTTCTGTTGGAGGTGGGGTGCCACCTTTCTGGTTCACAGATATGTTCACCAAACAGGAAGCTCGCCAAGTCTCATAGTCCAGGATGTTTATCTGAGGTTTTATTACATAGGCGTGACTGATTGAGTGGCTGGCCACGTGTTTGAACTCAATCTCTAGTCTCTCCCTGCTTCCTGAAAAATGGGGCTGTAAGTTCCAGCCCTCTAATCATATGGTTGGTTCCCCTGGCCGCCAGCCCCCATCCTAAAGCTATGTTGGCTCCTCCCAGTAAGTCAGCTCATGAGCATAAACTCAGGTATGGTCTGCAGGGGCCCATTATGTATAACAGAAGACACTCCTGTTACCCAGGAAATTCCAAGTGTTTTAGGAGCTCTGTGCAATACTTGGGGACAAAGACCACATTTTTTTTTTTTATGCCACAGATTATATTTTAAAAATTTGATTTTTCTCACCAGTGAAGTTCACTTATTTTACAACAGTGTGACATATTTTTTTGTAACTTTCAATTAACTCCAGTTTTCTTGTCATTTAATAACTGAAAACACATGTGTTGCCCTGCCTGTGTCCTCTTCAGATAAAGTGCGGGAAGCAGGAAAGAGATGAGCTGTGTCTCATGGGGAAGTGGATTCCACTGTCAGAGCAGGGACGGACTTGCTATATAGACGCATCTCTAAATAGCTGTCCTTTCATTTGCTTGCTTTCACCTTCACAGGAACCAATGCATCAGTCAGATGAAAGAGGTGAAGGAGCAGTGTGAAGAGCGAATAGAAGAAGTCACCAAAAAGGGAAATGAGGCTGTAGCTTCCAGAGACCTGAGTGAACAAAAGGACCAAAGCCAGCAGGTAATCCTGGCTTTTTTCTGCCGAGGATCTCCCAAAGGTCTTCCTACCCTCTCTTCAGGCATTTCCTTCCTTCATCTGCTCTCTGACTCGCTCCAGTTCCCTGACACATGACAGCCTGGTCCCGGGACGCAGGGTCTCTGGCGGAGCATGCTGGCCTCCAGACCTGGTCCCCGTGCTCCGGGCCGTAAGGCGATTGCTTCATTTAAAGCTCACAGCCACCCTGGGAGTTGTTTTCTTGTTTGGAGGGCTCTGAGGCCCATGGAGGCCGTTAGAAACTGTCCCAAGGTCACAGTACCCGGTCAGTGAGGGAGCTGATCAGAGCGCGTGCTATCAGGCTGCTTGTGAAAGCACAGCCCGTGAAAATGCTGCTCACAGCCTTCTGGGGCTCTTGGTTTGTTTTAAATACAGCACTTTTATTGAGATATAGTTCACCTACCATATGGTTCACCTATATAGTATTTATAATTCAGTGGGTTTTAGTGTATTCACAAAGTTGTGCAGTCATCATCACAGTCAATTTCAGAACATTTTCGTTACCCCAAAAGAAATCCCATACCCATTAGCTCACTCCCCTTTTACCCCCAGTCTCTGGAGCCTGAGACAACCTCTGATCTATTTTCTCTGCAGATTTGCCTTATCTGGATATTTCATATCAATGGAATCATACTGGTTTTCACATAGCATAATGCTTTCAGGATTCCTCCATGTTGTAGCACGTATGAGTACTTCCTTTTTATGGCTGAATAATATTCCATTGTATGACTATACCACATTTTGTTTATTCATTGGTCAGTTGATGGGCATTTGGGTTATTTCACTTTTTGGCTACTGTGAATAATGCTGCTGTGAACATTCATGCACACATTTTTGTGTGAATGTAAGCTTTCATTTCTCTTAGTTATACTGTATACCTAGGAGTAGCATTGCGGGGCCGTATGGTAACTCAACTCTCCTTAATGTATTGAGAAACTGCCATACTGTTTCTGAAAGTGATCGTACTCTTTACATACCTACCAGCAGTTTATGAGGGTACCAGTTTCTTTACATCCTTGCCAACTCTTGTTATTATCTGTCTTTTTCACCATAACCATCCTAGTAGGTGTGCAGTGGTATCTCATTGTGGTTTTGATTTGCATTTCCCTAATAACTGATGATTTTGAGCATCTTTTCATATGCTGTATTGGCTGTTGGTATATCCTCTTTGGAGAAATGTCTGTATCCTTTGTCCATTTTGAAATTGAGTTATTTTTATTATTTAGTTGTAAGAGTTCTTTATATATTCATATAAAGATATTGGATATATGATTTGCACATATTTTTTCCCTTTCTTTGAGTTGTCTTTTCACTTTCTTGATAGTGTTCATTGAAGCACAAAAAAGTTTTTAATTTTCATTATGTCTAGTTTATTTTTTCTTTTGTTGCTTGTTCTGTTGGTATCATGTCTAAAACCGCTTTGCCTAATCCAGCATCCTGAAGATTTATTCCTGTATTTTCTTCTGAGACTTTTATACTCGTTAGTATTTAGTTCTTACATTTAGTCCTGTGATTCATTTTGAGTTAATTTAATTTTTGTATATGGTGTGAGCTAATGGTCCAACTTTATTATTTTGCATGTGGATATCCAGTTGTCTCAACACCATTTGTTGAAAAAAAAAAAAAAAAAACTATTCTTTTCCCCACTGAGTTGCCTTGGCATCTTTGTCAAAAAATCAGTTTACTGTAAATATGAGGGTTTATTTTAGACTCTCGGTTCTGTTCTGTTGATCTCTTTTTCTGTCCTTATGTCCATACTACACAGTCTTGATTACTGTATCTTTGTAGTAAGCTTTGAAATCAGCAGCTTTAACTGCTCCAACTTTGTTCTTCTTTTTCAAGATTGTTTTGGCTATTCTGCACTGGTTGACTTTCTGTATGAATTTTTGGATCCGCTTGTCAGTGTCCTCAACAAAGCCAGGTGGGATTTTGACAGAGATTACATTGTCTGTACGTCAGTTTGGGAAACGTTGCCATCTTAACAACATCCAGTCTTCTGTTGTGTGAATGTGGGATGTCTTTCCACTTAAGTCCTTTAAAAGTCTTTTTGAATAATATTTTGTAATTTTCAGAAGTCTTGCACTTCTTTTGTACAATTTATTTCTAAGTATTTTTTGATGCTGTTATAAATGGAATTGTTTTCTTAATTTCATTTTCGAACTGCTTATTGCTAGTGTGTAGAAATACAATTCATTTTTTATATTGATCTTGTATCTTTCAACCTTGCTGAACTTGTTTATTAGTTTGAATAGTATTTTTTTGATTCCTTAGGATTTTCTGTATTAAGATTATGTCATCTAAAAATAGTTTTACATCTTCCTTTCCGATCTGGATGCCTTTTATTCCTTCTTATTGCTTAATATCCCTGGCTAGACCTCCAGTATAACGTTAAATAGAAGTGGTGAGGATAGACATCTTCGTCTTGTCCTTGCTCTCAGAGGGAAAGCATTAAGTCTTTCACCATTAAGTCTGATGTTAGCTGTGCAGGCATACCTCGTTTTACTGTGCTTCACAGATATTTGTGTTTTTTTACAAATTGAAGGATCGTGGTAACCCGGTGTTGAGCAAATAATATTGGCTCCATGTTTTCCAGTTTGCTCACTTCATGTCTCTGTGTCACATTTTGGTAATTCTCACAATATTTCAACCTTTTTCATTATTACGTTTGTTACGGTAATCTGTGATCGGGGGTCTTTGATGTTACTATTGTAACTGTTTTGGCCTTTTTTAAGCAATAAAGTATTTTTTAATTAAGGTAGTACATTTTTTGGACATAATGCTATTGCATACTTAATAGACTACAGTATAGTGTAAACATAACTTTTATAGGCACTGGGAAACCAAAAAATTGGCGTTACTCGCTTTATTGCGATATTCACTTTATTGCAGTGGTCTGGAACCAAACCTGCGATGTCTTCAAGGTATGCCTATATATTTTTCATAGATGCACATTATCAAGTTGAGGTAGTTCCCCTCTATTCTTAATTTGTTGAGTGTTTTTATCAAGAAGAGCTGTTGGATTTTGCCATTGTTTTTTCTGCATTGAGATGATCATGTGTTTTTGTCCTTTATGCTATTGACATGGTATTAACATTAATTGATTTTTAGATGTTAAACTAACCTTGCATTGCTGGGAGAAATCCTACTTGGCCGTGGTGTATAATCCTTTTGTATGTTGCTTGATTTGATTTGCTAGAACTTTGTTGATGATTTGGGGGTCTATATTCATATTAGGTCTATAGTTTTCTTGTAATGTCTTTCTCTGGCTTTGGTATGAGGGTAATTACTGGGCTCATAGAATGAGTTGGGAAGTATTCTTTCCTCTTCTGTTTTTTGGAAGAGTTTGTGAAGATTTAGAATTAAATGTTTGGTAGAATTCACCAGTGAAGCCACCTGGAACTGGGCTTCTGGGGAGTGGGGATTTTTAAATTACTACTTCAGTCTCTTGTGTTATAAGTCTGCTCAGATTTTCTACTTCTTCTTGAATCAGTTTTGGTCGTGTGTGTCTTCCTAGGAACTTGTCTGTTTCAGCTAAGTTATCAAACTTGTTGGCAAACAATTGTTCTTAGTATTTCCTTATAATAAAACTTTTTTATTTGTGTAAGGTTGGTAGTGTTATCCTCTTTCATTTTTGATTATAGTAATTTGAGTTTTTTTTATTCTCAGTTCATCTAGCTAAAGCATTGTCAATTTCTTTCATCTTTCAAAGAACTTTTGGTTTCATTGATTTTCTTTATTTTCTTTTCCATAAGTCATTAATTCCTGATCTAATCTTTATTATGTGCTTCCTTTGCTTTAGGTTCAGTTTGCTCTCCTTTTTCAAGTATCTTAAGGTGAGAGATTAGGTTATTAATTTGAGATATATCTTTTTCCTTGGATAGGCCTGTAAATGTCCCTCTTAGTACTGCTTTAACTGCCTTCCAGAAGTTTGATGTGTTGTGTTTTTCATTTTTCTCTAAGGTATTTTCTAATTTTCCTTGTGATTTCTTTGGCCCATTGGTTATTTAGGAGTATGTTATCTAATTTCCACATATTTGTGAATTTCTCAAAAAATTTCATTCCTGTCGTTGATTTATAATTTCATTCCATGGTGACTGGAGACCATACATTGTATGATTTCAACACTTAACGAGGTTTGTTTTGTGGCCTAGCATCTGTCTGTCCTGGAGAAGAATGTATTTTGCTCTCGTTGGGTTGGGTGCTCTGCAGGTGACTGTTCAGGTGGTTTGTCATGTTGTTCAAGTCCTCTCTTTCCTTATTGATCTTCTGCTTACTTGTTAATACCTTATTAAAAGGTTTTTCTGGGAGATGTGGACCCAGCCTCAGATCTTCTGCTTTATGCCGGGTGGTAGGGCATGACCGGGGTAGAGTATGGCATTTCTCAGGGTTTCCATGTTCGTATTCATCAGAAGAACGTAGTGGGTCCATTGCATTGCTCAGCGTTGTTGAAGGTTTATGGTCATGGAGCCCCTGGCTGCCTGTGCTCCTGTTTCAGCTCCAAGCCCCCAGTGAGCCCCAGCCCAGGCCGCAGGAAGCAGGCCTGCCCCAGGCAGAGGTGCCACAAGCAAGAGGGAACATGCCCAGCAACAGCGAGCCCCAGACACCAGTCCCCAGTTCTGAGGCGGCTTTGGATTTGAAGAAACAAGGCGAGAAAGGTAAGTGAAGCTTGGCAATGACACATTTAAGCCCTCTTCAGGGTCCCGTGCCAATAGAAAGCATAGCAGCGGGTCATGCCCTTCAGTCCACACAGATACACAGGGCAGAGTGTGCTGGTGGGGACTCGGTAACGGGGCTGCAGGTGGCAGGTGAGTGTCTCTCTGGCACCTGGACTTGGGGCCACGGGCTTTTTCTCTGCCTTACTGATGTCTCACATTGTAAACTAAGTGCCTAGTTCCTTGGCAGCTCTGTAAAGGAAGGTCCAGGCAGAGCCTTTATTCAGGACAGTGGTGGGACTGTGGGATTAAGGGGACGTGGCTGAGTCCTAGGCAGCTGTCGTTGGCTCCCAAGCACTCGTCTTAAATAGGACGATCAGGTAACCTCAGCAGTGCAGCCTCCTCCACTTGCAGGGTGTCTCTGTGAGCCAGATCACTTAGTCTGAATTTTTTTTCTAAGACGTTTCCTCTTCCTGGTGGTTCTGAAGATGAGCTGCGGGCATAGAGAGGCCTGCAGTCTGCTGAGGCCACAAAAGAAATGATCCACCTGCCCCATCGGTCCATCGTCCTTTGGAAGGCTCTGGGAATTGAGTGATACGAGGGTTTCTGGTTTTGTCTTAATTGCTAGTGAGGTCACAGCTAACTATGTTCTGTGCACAGAGGGAACCAAGGAGATGCAGGTCGTCAGCAAGGAGGAGCTTCAGAGGGACGGCCTGGGGCTGTCGAAGGAGCCGGGGCGAGAGCAGAATGTGGAAGAAGACAGACGTGTGGGCGGAAAAGGCCGTGGAGAACCCGGAGAACTGGGCCCAACCCCACAGGTGCCAGCTGCCCTGTTGGCAAGCCAGGAGAATCAGGAGATGGAGAGCCCTGAGCGGGACCAGCTCGTCATCCCCGACGGGCAAGAGGAGGAGCGGGATGCCGACGAGGAAGGTGGGTGAGATTGTCCACCCGGCACCCGCGTCCTCAGCCTCCTTCCTGACGCGGGATGGGCAGCCATGAAGATTCCCAAACAGCAGGTCACCGTTTGGTGGTTCGTTTTGTCTGTTTTGTATGCACTGTCCAGCAGGAGGCAGGACAGAAGAGCCGTCACTCCCAGCACTTGGAACTTTTAGAGATAATATTCACAGGGAGCCTAGGGGGCTTTCCAGGTGGAAGACCTTGGGATGGGAGCTGAGCATCGAGCACACATAGGTCTCCTGCCAGGTGGACCCCGCGCCTCACCTTTGTTGCTGCACTTCCTCATGCGGCATCACCAGCAGTGTCTGGCGAGCAGATGGAGGAAGGAGGGACAGAAGGATTGGCTAGACGGAGTTTCACGCACGTTTGAGCCTTGCAGAAAAGTGACGTGGGAATCCCACCTTTCTGGTTTGGTTGACTTTTCTCTTTCTTAAAGAAAAGTGTGGAAAACTGAGATTAGCAGAATATTCTGGGATGTATTTTGGTCCCTGAAAGATGGGGAAAATTTCAATCCTAGCTAAGCCAGGAGGGCTTAGACGGAAGACACCTGTGTTCTGAGCCTGATTGAGTGACAGAAGTTGGGGAATGTACTTATTTGCAGAAGTTACCCTGATTCCATTTAAATCTTAATTTTCACTCAAGCTTCTGATGAGTGTGTTCTCACAAGTTTTCAGTTAAAGAATTGGGGGGAAAAAAGAAAAAGGGAAACTCTGGTGACTGATCAGATTGGTACTCAAATTTCAGACCATTCAGTAGCTGGTCATCAAGTGTAACCGCTACCAGTAGGCCTGAGATACTGCTGGGGCTGTGTGTCACACCTCATCCTAGGTCAACGGTAATGGTCTGATCAGTAGAATAAAGCTACAGGGCACGCAGGCCTGGGCTTTGTTTCCACTTCAGGCGGTGAGTGCAGGGAAATAGAACTAGAGCTGCCTTTTCCAGGCATACTTTTTTTAACAAAAGATTTTATTTACCTACCTATATACAGATATAAAATGTTTACATTAAACCCTATGAGTATGTTTCTTGAATGCATTCTGTCCCGATCTTCTTTTCTGGTTGCTCTTCTCTCCAGGGATGAATGCGGTGATGAATGATCTAATTCTGTGAAAATTTTATCCTTCGGCTCACAGTAGCTACTGCATTTCCTTCTCTCGGGGCAGTGAACCATTCTAAGGAGATAGCTGCCATTAACCAGCAACCCGTAGTTTCCGAAAACAGTGGTTCCTTCCTTTAACCTTGAGTTGATTGTCTCTTTAAAAAACTGGGATTTTGGTTTGGTGAGCTAGTTACCCCGTTTCCAGCCTGGAATATAGCCCTTTATTTAGGGCCGTATTTTGTACAGATTCAGAATTGGAGTGGGGCATACAAAAGTAGAGAACTCCTGCACGGTATTCGCCCTGGAAGCAAGCACGTGCGTCCCTGTCATTTCCTGAGAGGAAGCCAAAAGATCTGATTGTTAAACCAGGATTGGGACCATCCCGGTACCTGGGCTCTGGTGCTCCTATGGCATCGAGAGAGAAAACGATGTAGCTTACGTTGTATGACTCTGCTAATTTTATAGGGAGAAACCAGCAAAAACCGGGAGCAGACGATGACTACAACATGGATGAAAACGAGGCAGAATCTGAAACAGACAAGCAGGCAGCCCTTGCGGGGAATGACAGAAACGGAAATGGTAATTAACGGTGGTGGTGGGGTCATTTCATTCATTTCTGCTTTGTGGTCCTTCACTTTTGCAGTGACTGTACACCAAATCCCAACAATAATAGTGTAAAGAATCCATCATTAGAAGACTTTGTTTTCTTCAGAAGCCTTCGAGTGTAGGGGCAGTGGAGGGAGGTGAAGGGTTGAAAAGGCCACGACGAAGACCTGTCAGAAAGTCTGCATATATGATGTGGGGCTCAGGCCCTCAGGAATCAGTGAGGATTTGTCTTCAGTGACATTTAGGGACTTCCCAACAAAATGATAGTTCACTGCTTCGTTACTCCACAGCACCAGTTGAAAAGCCCTGATGCACGCACAGAGCTTCCAGGCAGCTGTTTATAGTAGCACTTTGTGTTATTGTTATTCTGAATTTTTGAGGAGTCCAGGCCAGCAGGATGATCAGATTCCAGATCTGTCTGCCTCTTGTGACTGGATTCAGGTTGAACATTTTATAGGTGCAGTTGTGTTCCTCTGGCTTCCCACCAGGAGGCACGGAATGGCAGGTTGATCCTTGGTTAAGGTGGTGCCCACCAGGTCTCTCCATTGCAAAGGTCCATATTCCCTGTGTAATACATTGTCTAGAGGGGGATGCTTTGAAATAGTGTGGCTTTACCATCCATTGAAAACCGTTGTCTAAATAATAACTCCTCACATTTGTTAACTGCCGTTCTTTAAGGACCCCCTCACCCCTGACGTGTACACATGTGAGCGTGCGTGCACACACACACACACACACACACACACACAGACTCAGACTCTCTGTCTTCCCCCCTTGTTTTAGTTATCACTGTGGACTCAAGGTTTTCTTTTTTTGAAATTTGTTTTTCCATCAGACTCTTGGTGTTTCTTTCTAAGAGCTCTTTATATGCTGGGGAGGTTGGCCTTTATCTGTGACTTAAGTTGCAAATACTGCCTGGCAGTGTGTCTTGGTTTTGCTTATGGTTTTTTGCCATGTGAAAGTTTCAAAAATTTTTGTCTTTTCTTTTACTGCCTCTAGATATTGAGTCATAGTTTTCTCATCTAGACTTGAAAGGAATTCACCCATGTTTTTGTTCAGTATGCTGTCAGATTTTTCTTTTGGTTCCATTGTGAAATAAAACAGATTCACAAAACCACACATAACAAGGGAGTTTTTAGAAGGTAAACACGTTGTAACTGCCCCCTGCCTCCCTGGTCAAGAAGTAGAACTTGGGGGGTCCTCCTGAGGCTCCTTCTCTGTTGCTTGTCCTGTCCCAGCACCTTCCCTCCCTGTACCAGAAATGCCTATCCTGACCTTTCCATTCGGCATTTTCTTGAATTTCTTTATGGGTTTATCACTCAAGTGGGCATCCCTGGACACCACAGTTTAGTCTTGCCCGTTTTCTTAAATTTGATATGTCTTGAAGTCTCTGAGTCTCCAGGTTCCCCCTCCATTCCTTTCTCTTTTTGTGTTTACAGTCTGTTAAAGAGCCACAGCTGTTTGACCTGGAATTTCCCACAATCTGGATAGTGTTGATTGTGTATTCATGGTTCAGTGTGGTGTATTCTTCTTTCCTCCCTATTTCCTGCAGATCCCCAGCTGATATCTAGGTGGTATTTTAATTCAACTGTTCCTATTTCGTTTGTTAATTGGAATATTTTATAAATAGATGTCAGTGGTATTGTTCATATGGCATAGGCAGGATAAATGCTTCTCCTAAGCATTGGTAATTTACTGTGAAATTTACCAATTTTCACAGTAAGGAATTATTTCCTCTCATCTTCTGAAGGTGACCATTTAAAAAATATAAACTTGAGGATTTAAACCTTTCTGACAGGTTTCACTCAGTTGCACTTATTATCCTTTTGGAAGTTCACATTGTCCCATCTTCTTTGGCCAGTGGGGTCTTCCCCACTTTCATCTGAACCTTTTGGTTCTTTTGTCCCTGTCCTGCTCAGCCACTGCTTCACTCCACACAGTGCTTTTTCTCTATGAGGGGCTCTACCTAGGAAGGACCCAGAAAGGAACCAGTTTCAGAGGGAGCCTCTACCAGCTCCTTTGTCTTTACCATGGACACTCTGTGGTCACTTGCTGTGGGAGTAGCAGAAACACTGCCACTTCCAGCTGCAGTTCTCCCACTGGCCCAGGTACTTTCTGGTGTAAACCTGTTGGCTCTTAGGGCTTCTGTCGTTCTCAGGTCCATCTGATGCTCCATTGCTTCCCTCTGTTTTCTTTCGATGCCCCTATCCTATGGGTCGCTGTTTGTTTTTAACCGCTTGTATTTGGGGGGTCTGCAGGACTCCTTGTCATCTAGTTTTGTTCTAAATGTTCTCCAGTTTTTGAGTTTTTAAATTTAGTTGCTTTATGTAGGGACTCTGAGAGATTCAAAAACTACACCACTGTTTCTACCATCTTTCCAGAATCCTCCTCTGCTTTCATATTTTACATTTAGATCTCTTGATTCATTTGAATCGTTTCAGATGTATTCAGGTGAATGGCACAAGATGTGGGTCCAATTTTCGTTTTCCAAAGGTGTTTCCAATTAGCCCAACACCATCTTAATTCACCGTCTCAAAGTAAGTGATTTGAGGTGCTACTGTCATCAAACACTAAATTTTTATATGTACTTGGTCCTAATTTTTGGATTTTCTATTTTTGTTCCATTGGTTTGTCTCTTGATTTGCAGTGTACCACATTACTCTTAACAGCTTTTTAAAAAAACATATGTGGCAAGTTGAGTTCCTCTGGAAAATCCCAGCCAACATCTCTTTGAATAATCCTTCTTTTTTTTTTTTTTTGCGGTATGCAGGCCTCTCACTGCCGTGGCCTCTTCCGTTGCGGAGCACAGGCTCTGGACACGCAGGCTCAGCAGCCATGCCTCATGGGCCCAGCCGCTCCGCGGCATGTGGGATCTTCCCGGACCGGGGCACGAGCCTGTGTCCCCTGCATCGGCAGGCGGACTCTCAACCACTACACCACCAGGGAAGCCCCTTCTTTCATTTTTGATTCCTTTTTGAATTCAGATTAGAAGTATATTAGATCTTCTCAGTCTATTTGTGTCTCTTACCCTCTTTTTCATATTTTGTATTTCTGCCTTTCTGATCTGTGTTGAGAATTATTTCCTCAGAATACCTTCCAGTTCAAAAATTTTTCCTTCAGCTATGGCTTATCTGTTCTTTTTCATTTCTAAAGTTTCTACTTGGCCATTCTTTATGGGCTCTTATTCCTTGCTCATGTTTTCAAACATCTTTTATTTCTCTATCAGGGTTGTTTCATATTTTCCAATTGCAATATCTGAAAACTTTGTGGGTGTTTCTATTTTGTTTCTGCAGGCTCTCCTCGATCCCTTGTTTCCTTGTGTTTTGTGCTTCTTAACTGTGAGCTACTGCTTTCCTTGGAACTTTATCTGGGGGAAGTCTTTGAGGACTGAGTCACAGTTGTATTGGATTAGAGGTCGTTTGCCTCTGCCAGTCTCAAGGAGGGTACTACAAACTCTCAACCCCTTCAATAAAGTAGATTGTCCCCTTCAGGGTTTTTTTTTTTTGGACCACATGGAAAAATATGAGTTCTAAGTATATACCTGTACAATCATCTCATGCAGTTAAGAATCCCGCACTCCACACACTAGGCTTTCTTGCTGTCCCCCTTTCATTGCAAGTTTATTTCCTATTACCTTTAAGCCAAGGATGTGAACCTTTGGGGTTTCAGCTTTATATAGGCATCGCCTTCTTGACTCCCCACCTTGAGGGGAGCCCTTGTCTTTAGGGCCTGTCCTCCTGCACCTTTTGAAGCTGTGAAGGGAGAAGCCCAGAGTCTACAGGCTTCAGCAGAAGTCCTCAGGGAAAAAGCTGGCATTGATGCTTATTACCTTCAGGAGTTGATACTCCCACTTCAGTTTTGGCCTCAGATTCCTCCTTTTAGTGTCATTCATAGGCAATGCATTTTAATGTTTAATTTAATTAAAAATTTTTTTCACTTTTCATTTTGAAATAATTTAGAGTTAAAAAGAAAAACTAGTAAGAATTTCCATATATCCTCCATCCAGGTCCCCCAAATGTTAACATCTTATGTAACCACAGCACAATTATCAAAATGAAGAAATTAATACTGATATAATGCTGTATCTATAGACATTATTCAAATTTCTTGAATTGTCCAACTAATATCCCTTTTCTGGTCCAAGATCTAATCCAGGATCATACATTGCACTTAGCATTGTACTTAGTGTCTTTTAACCTGGAACCTTCTGTCTTTATCATTTATATCATTGATAATTTTTTTTTTTTTTTTTTGGTGGTACGTGGGCCTCTCACTGTTGTGGCCTCTCCTGTTGAGGAGCACAGGCTCCGGACGCACAGGCTCAGCGGCCATGGCTCACGGGCCCAGCCGCTCCGCGGCACGCGGGATCTTCCCGGACCGGGGCACGAACCCGTGTCCCCTGCATCGGCAGGCGGACTCTCAACCACTGCGCCACCAGGGAAGCCCATTGATAATTTTTGAAGTGTTCTGGCCAGTTGTTTGGTAGAAAGCTGTTTTAACAATGCATCCTTAAAAAATATCTTTCATATTTTATCCAGCATGTCACTCACTACAGTTGGTTGTTTGGGATTTCTAAAACTGGAAGTCTTAAGTTGATTTTTAAATTATTTTCATAGACTCTTTAATTTTTTTTTTAATGCAAAAGATGAACACATTAGGAGTCAAAATTTTAAACAGATATAAGTTGTATGTGTGACTTTGCAGTGAAGCCTTGGGATCATTCATCCCTTATACCCAGGTGTCCTTGTAAGGATTTGACCTTGTACCTGCTAAGACTTCAAACAAATTGAGGAGTTCGGCAAAGGAAAGGAGCTAAATGTTCTGTCAGCTCTTTTAAGAATTTTAAGTTGAAATCATTTTAAAATTATGTCATCAAGATAGTTAAAGACCCTGCTTGCTCCAGGGAGAATTAGAAGAAAGAGGCATTAGCTCCAACTTTATTAGAGAACTTAAAGCAGTCATTTATTTAATAAAATTGTCAACCATTTAACGTGCAGTAGCTGCAAATGAGGATCTTGCTTTTAGGTTTTATTTGTGATGTGTCTTTATGTCCTTTGTGCATCAAAGGATAGAGTAAGGAGGCTGGAAGCCATGTCTAGACATCAGCTCTGTAATGAGAGCTTTGGCGTCACGAAAGCTGACCTAAGTTGCGAATGGCTTTTAGGAGGCAGTGTGCTTGAGGCTAGAGGTGCAGGAACAGAGATTCAGGCAACCCACAAGGTTCACAATCATGTCAAAAGTTCCATGAGAGTACGTTTTATATTGTCCATTTGACAGGACGTTATTTCACTCTTTCACACAGTTATGGAGTTTTTAGATGGTTTAGCTATCTTGTCCTTGATTAGCAGTGCAATTCCAAATTGTAATGTTACTGTGGGAGATACAGTTCTCTTTTATGACACAGCTTCTAGACATTTATGTCCAATGGGACCTGCCTGGGCTGGGTTTCTCAAAATGTTTAATACTAGAACATTATGTTGTTGTTGTTTTCCTTTTTTAGTTCTTAACGCTGAAAATCAGAAAGGAGGCACAATAAATTTACTAGAACAGCGAGAAAAGAGGAATCACACACTCTGAACCAAACTGGAATCACACACTTTGTGTCAGAATTGAACAGAGATCACTACAAAATATTCATGAGGGATTGGATACTGTGAAATGTACTAAGTAAAATATCTAAAGATGATTATTGTAGAGTTTTAGTTTGTATTTACTGTGTAGGAAAATGAGATTGTCTTTGAGACACTTTTGAAGTGTCTGTATTGAGATGTCAAAATTGTCGAAATTTGTTGGCTAATAGGTATTTCATGAGAAGATCAACACCAGCAATAGAACACAGGTTCTCCTTCAAGTACGGCAGCAGTAGTTCTACTGTGGAAGTAACTTCTGACGTGAAGGAGGCCCACCGCACTTGCAGAGCTCCTTGTCCTCAGTCCCCTCTGGAGTCATTCTCTTCTCCACATGCTGTGCTGAGTGACGGGTACCAGCCCCTGTGATTTCTCCTCGGTGGGCACTGAATGATTTTTGGTTTATCTTCTTGTACCCACCTCTGGTTCTGACAATCAGTGGCCTAGAGCACTGAGTGTTAACACAAACATCACTAGCAACGGTGTTAAACAAGTCTAAACACAAAGGTGTTCTGTGCGATAATTTTTTAAAAGATTACTTGTATGATAACCCTTGTCATTAATGTACAAAATGCTTTTAAGTGACTTGTAATTTGAATACTTGTGATGTATACTTGCTTTGCTTCATATGTGTGGGCAAAGCAAAATCTTGTGTAACAAGTCCTTAGACTTTTGTGGATTAGACTTTTGACACAGCAGGGGCCAAAGCAGAGCTGACCCTGGCTGCCTGCCGCAGAACAGTGAGGGCAGCACAGTACTGTGGGGAGAACTGCCTACTTCGCTACTAGAAGAAGAGAAAGTTAATGTTGAAGGACATATATACATCATTACAAATTTGGAGAGATTAGAAAGTCAAGAGAAATGCAATAGTTGTTTGTGTCAGTTTACATTTAGCATGTGGTAAAGGACTATCACAAAACTGATTTAAAAATCAAAAGTTAATCTGAAAACGACTAATCATAATTACATTAATAGTGACGTCAGGTTTGACTCGAGTTGGTTCTTAACATTTTAAGGTAAATAGACTCTTGCCGGGCTTGTGAATGACTGGCAAAGTCACACTAATGACCTTTAGTGAGGCTCTCTAAAGGGTAGGTGGGTGGTGATGCTTATTAAAATACATTTTGAGTCATGGGATTTGAGATGCAGGGGCCTCAGGTCATTGGACATAACTAACTCCCTTGTTTACAGAGAAGAAACTGGGGCCCGGAGGAGTTCTGAAGCTTCTCCAGGCCAGCAGCCCGTGAGCTGGAGTGCCTGTGTCCCGGCCAGCTGTGGACTCCGGGTGCCACTGGCAGTCACCAAGGGCAGGTCCTGGTTTGCGTTCAGGTTAAGACGTCCAGCTGGAATGCTGTGTGATATTCTCCTACCTAATCACTAAGATTAAACTTTCTACCCAGAAAAGGCAACTGAAGAAGGGTATGAAAGTAGCTTTATGAATCTAAGTCCTTGTGCAGCCTCCCTCTGTGTCTTAGTCTTAGGGTTGATATTCTCTCTTGCTTAGCCTTTATTCATCTCATGTTTAATCAGTGTGCCTAGAGTTGCTGAGAAATAAAATACTGTTAGTTCAACTTTTAAAACTGCTTTCAGTTTTCCCTTCATCCCCTGTTGGATCCCTAAGGAAATCAGCTTGTAAACTGTGGATTAAGCATGGTGGTTTGCCTTATAAATTCAACCTTTCGTGGAATGAGATGTCATTGTAAATTTAAAAAAACATGATTTCATCTCCTGTACAGAGGCACCAAAAGGCCATTTGTTCCGGAGGTGTGTACTTTAGCTATTTCTTCAAGCAGTCATGCTTTATTACTGTTGACTTCCCTTGGGATCACAGACACCTCTTCCAAGGAATAATCTAGAGGTGTCACAGTTATTTAAAAAACAAACAAAACCTGTGTAATAAGCATCAAATAGGTATCAGACCCCCAACCTTGGTCTTTTGGGTTCATCCAAAATTAAACCAGCAGGTAGTCCAATTTTTAATAGGTTTATATAAACTCTATTTGATTCACAACCCTCCTCTATACTCTCAGATGGTGAGCAGACAGGAGTGATGATTCATTTGATCTTTTTTTCCTGCAGGTAGGACTGCAGATGAAGATTCCCTAAAGCAATTTTGGATTAGATTTCATGAATTATCTTAGTCACCACACACAGTATATACCTTTGTGTGATAGAATTTGAGAAACAAACCATTATCTGTTAAGTCAGTATGCTGTCATTAAATAACTAGATTGATAACTAGCCTGATAGTTTTAATTGGTAATAGGTGGCTATCTAGTCATAGTAGAACTTGGAATGGTGAAAGAAAATTGTGATTTCAGGGTCCTTTAAGGTCCAGGGGGAATTGGTCTATTCCCACTATGTATTTTAGCCTAAAAGAATATTATAAATAAATGATAATTTATAGGACACTCAACAACTTCTAACACTTGTCTTTGAAATAAGTTTGAAAACAAATATATACATTTTAAAGTTTCCATTAACTGTGGGTTATATTAACATTTTTTCACATAGTTAGCTTAGACTGAAAATGTTCATTAGTGTTAGAAAGTTGGGGAAATGGCTTATCTCGTGTATTTAAATGTTTGTATGTTTGTGTACTATTTTAGCTCAGAGGGCAACACTTAAAATGTACTAACTAAGCCACTGTTCCGTAACAGCTGGTTTGTAAAATTCTGGTAACATATACACTGAAGGATTACGCAGAAGTAGTTATCTTGCCATGCACTTAAAAAAAACAAAGAAACAAAAATACTAAACTAAAATGCTTCTGTCCTTGTTGGTGCGCCTGTGAAACACATCTCTGGGAAAGTTACATGACTTGAAATATTCTCATCTGTAAACTATATATAAACTTAAGGTGACATTCTTATAAACCAGGACCCTAACCAAGACAAAATGCCTATTTTTAATCCACAAATGCCTATTTTTTATCCTTACTCCTTAGAATAAAATTAAATGTTCTAGGGACTTGCCTGCTGGTCCAGTGGTTAAGACTTTGCCTTCCAATTTAGGGGGTACGGGTTCAATCCCTGGTCAGGGAGCTAAGATCCCACACGCCTCGCAGCCAAAAAACCAAAACATAAAACAGAAGCAGTATTGTAACAAATTCAATAAAGACTTTAAAAATGGTCCACATCAAAAAAAAAAAATCTTAAAAAGAAAAAAAGTTCTAAAGTAGAACAAAAATCCTGAGTCAAATGACATAGGCTTAATACTTCATACCCCTACAGAGATTCTAATACTGTGGGAGTGCTTGGTAAATATTTGACTATTTAAAGTCCAAGTAAATGACTGTGACTGACCAGTGTTTTGCCTTTTAGAACCTTTATAAACAGATTAGATGAACAAATGCCTTTTTAGAATGAATGTTAATAAACACACGGGAATTAGGATAAAAAACTCAAGGCTTATTAAGAGGTAAGCCGGAGTCTTTGTGGAAGAGCTCCTGATGTTAGAGCTTGCTTTGTACTAACTTCTCTCTCTTAAAGCTGTAATGAAGTGCAATGGAACCTCCAGTATAATGTAACATGTCTGCCTTTATCCAGAAATCAAACCTTCACCTGAATGTTTTAACTCAGTCCAAAAAAGCTGCTGCATTATCAACATTTAACATCTGAGCATCATTTAAAAGAGCAGTTCTGTGACCTTAACCAGCAGTCTACAACTGCCAGTTTTTTCCCTGTGAAGGGTATCTTGGTATAATAACATCCTTGCTCTTGTTTTTTGAGATGGGTTCATTCAGAAGTTATTCGGGAAGTCAACAGATAACACATCTGTGGTCAAAACAGAGCACCACACTTTCCTTTAAACTTGGCTTAATGTTTGAATTCTAAACAGAGGTTGCAGGTATTTTATCTTTGCAGTAGTTTAGAAATTCAGAGTTTTACATAACTTTATGTGATCCTGGAAAAGCTGATACATTCTCTTTTTAAATAGAAGGCAATGTTAGCAGAAAAAAGTCTGAAAAAAGAGAAAACAGAAAAAAGTCTTATAGTGTAAGTGAATGCAACTTCTTCACTTCACTGGAAGCAAACTGTTTAGGGGTAAAGCTACCAGACTCCCAACTTGCCACCTCCAAGTTCCTACTTCCAAATTCCTCCGCACTCTTAGTGTCCTGTGTTCTCACCATCAAGTGTCTCTGCTATTAAAGGGAACCCCGGAGGCCTTGTTTTACCTCCTCTATTCAGTTTTCCAACAAATTGCCCCCAGGATGTCTTTTACATTTTTAAAAGATCCACATCCCGTTAATTGAGTGAGCAGGTTCTGGAACGATGAAGGCCTTTTTCTCAAGTTTATACTACAGCTGGGAAGACAGAAACAATTAACTATTTTAATTACAACTGAAAATGATAAGCACTTTTAAAGGGTTTGGCCTAAACCAGGAGATGGAAATGCCTTCTCTGAAGATGTCACGTTTCAGCTGAAACTCGAAGGATAAAGGGAAGCTATCCAAGAGAAGAGGCTTGCTGGTCAGAGGAAAAGCAACAGAGCTGCAGCTTGAGAAGCCAAGGGGAGAGGGCAGAAATGAAGTGGCCAAATTGGGCGTCGGTGGGTGAAGACTATATCATTAACCAGAGAACAGTGGATCTTTTACGATCATACCAGCTCCTCCGAGGCAATGACTCTGTCTCGTTACTTCACCCCACTCACTCACACCTCAGCTTACTCTCCAGATTCTGCCCCACCTCTTCAAGAAAGGTCTCCCTGTTGTCACCAGCAACCTTTTGTCAGATCCAATGGGCCCATTTTGGTCCTTATCTTAGGCCTTCCAGTTGTTTGTGGCCCTGCATTGTTTATTTTCTGGCTAAATCTCCTTTGCATGCTTTTGCGTAGCCGGGGCGGAACTCTCCTAAACTTTTCTAAACAGGGTGCTCTTTGACCAATAACTGAGGTAATGTTTTAGAAAAGTCAGAGTCTTGAAAATAGTGACATAAAAACTTTGCCAGAAGGTGGCAGGGCATGATTTTAAGGTGCTCAGTTATGTTTCATCTACCTGCTCCCCCCACCCCTGTTCCCTGGCCCACTCTTAGAACTTGGCTGTCCCAACTCTATTCCTTGGGACCAATCTCAGGCTCTTCTACAGGCTCCCTGAGCAATTGCAACCCCCAGTCCAGGCTTTAGTTTACATCTTTGCAGCCACTTAGTCCTCAGTTCATGTCTACCCAAGAATGCACCTTTCAGCTCCACACCAGACTACTTGCTGTCTTCACTAGGATGTCTTTCAACGACATCTCAACAGGGAATTCCCTGGTGGTCCAGTGGTTAGGACTCCACGCTTCTACTGCTGGGGGGCCTGGGTTTAACCCCTGGTTGGGGAACTAAAATATCGCAAGCCACGCAGCCGGGAAAAAAAAAAAAAAAAAAATCTCAGCATCTAAAACAATCTTCATCCCCAAACCTTGTCTCCTATTTTGCCTATATAAGCAATGGCACCACTCCATCTAGTTATCAAAGCCATAAAACCTACAAATCATCACCCTTGATTCCCACAGACTCACCCAATCATTACCAAGTCCTGTACCTCCTTTATCTTTTGATTCTATTCACTTTCCTCTATTCCCTCTGCCACTACCTTAAGACCAGCCATCATTTCCTCTCACCAAAGGAGCTTCCCTGCCTACAGCCTTGTCCCCTTTTGAACCAGCAGTCTTGAGCAAGCAGATCTGATTTGATCCTTTTGTTTCCCCGAATCAAACCTTTTAGTGGTATCCACCAATATCAGACAGTCAAATTCATTCACCTGGCTTCCCAGGTTCTGGAGGACCTGGCCTCCCCTTACTTCTCAAGCGCATCCCTCCAGTCCCTTGTCCTGCTCTATACTTTAGTCAAACTGCCACCTTCTCATCTCAGGCTTGTGCACATCTGTGTCCCAGTCTAGGACCCCTTTAACAGCTAATGCCTCTTAACCTTTGGGACCCAGATGAGATGGAGACTTTCTCCGTAAATCTTTTATGTAAGGTGGTTCTCCTATACCAGCATACTGCGTTTCCCCAGGATAAAGACCTGTCTGCTTTTCTGCATTCTTAAGGTTGTTAGATCTGTGAGGGGAGAGGCGGTCTTATTTACCCCATCATTTTTTTTAGCACCTCGAATGGCAGATATTTTAAAAGTTCTAAAAAATGTAACTTTCAGCTTTTCTGATGAGAAACCTGCAGTTAAAACTTAGGAACAATCTGCTCTTAAGAAGACCCACTCCTGAAAAAACAGCCTTAGGTGCTCTCTAATTAGGCAGAACACTTGGTCAGTAACCTTCATTTACATTAGCTGACCTAATTAGACATCATTTAAAAAATGCCAGAGTGCCCTCTTAATCCAACAGTCCCTGGTGGCCCTGACCCGCATTCTTCTAGCTTGCCTCAGGCTCTTCTTGGTGGTTTGCAAAATCTTGCTGTTTTTAATCCTCTATGCATTTTCTTTTAATTCTTTCTTCTACTGCCTCTTTTCTACCATTTCTTTGTCTTTTTTGTTTGAAGTGTTCAGAAATTACCAGCCAGAAACAGTGTTCCTTCTCAAAAAACTAACCAAATAGCTAACAACAGGTATATTCTTTATCTCTTCATAGCTCAAGTTTCTACTGTACAGCCTACTTTATTTTTAAAGACTTCTGGATTCTGAGATTTCCGGATGCCTACTGGCTGTTCCTGGATGACACACGTGTCGCCAGTCTACTTCAACAGCCACGAAGGAGGGGGTCAGGAAAGTTCTTACTCTATAGCCAACAAGATCTGCTCAGGTTAGCTGCTTGCAAATATTTCCAGAAATAAAGTTTCAATAATCACATTTGCAAGAAAGGTGTCAAATAAGAATCAGGATATTTGAAACTCAGAAACCACAGAGCAAATATAAAATGGTTGCTAGTCTTAAGCCAAGCCAAAAGTCAATTTAAGTTAGGCGCAGGGTAGCTCATTCTGCTAATAGTATTGCTTCCTGTGGAGGAGAAGGAAAGGCCCCCAGAGGCCATGGCAGCTTGACACAGAACAGCAGAGCAGAGACAGGAAGAGGAACTGGCAGCAAAGGAAGAAGGGTGAAGCCACTGGCACTGGGCATTTGTAGGTATAGGTGATTTAAGTCAATTTTCAAAGCCAGAGGATGCTGGAAAGACCCTGATTGAAAATGTCTGATGGGTTAAACTGTGAAGTAGTAACAGAAGGGAGTATGCCGTGTTGAAACCTAACTCTAAAAATGAACAAATCTATACAGTCTTATCTTCTGAATAATGTCACTAGCAAACATGATGTGTAATCTTTTAAAAGTGCCAAAAGTAACAGTTAAAGGATTAAAAAAAATCTATATTCTGACAGGTATATAATTTAAGATACCATGACACATAAAATCACAATCCCCGTGTAATTTAGTCTCCCTATATAACTAGGAGGCCCCCCCCAAAATCCCTTTAAAATGTATTTTGCCCAAATCCCATGTGTTTAAAAAATCCCTTAATTTGAAACTTCTTTTGGATAATGTTTGAACTACTCAAACATTAAGAGTAATAAACACCTTCAATTCTTAACATGTATCAACAAAGTGCTATTGTTTTTCATCTCCAGTAATGCATTTTTTGTCAAGAAATTTATTAACCTTTACAAACACTATTTTCACTCAATCATTCATAAAAAATGATTTCTGAGTAAATCTGTAATAAAACCATATAATGTTCATCAATGCATTCAATAAGACCAGTTTCATCCATGGAACATAATAAACCACTTTAAAACAGCAGTTTTCATTCACGTCATGTAAGGCTGTCAAATTAAAAGTATTCCTTATAATGGGTTGTTACCCAAGAAATCCATTTCACTTCATGTAAGACTGATGGATAGATCCTCTAAGAGTAGAATCTGAAAGTAGACTTCACCTCTTTGGTCACCTTTTCAGTCTCTCTTTCAAACAAGTTTCACAACAGGAAAATATTTGTGAGCAGAGAAATCAAATTCAGGAGGAACCTGTAAAGAAAACAAAGTCAATTTATGTAATACATATTCAGACAGTAAACAAAATAAAGACTATTATAATTTTAGAGTTTCTCATGTTTTTAGAGACAAGGCAGCACAAAAGAGATTTAAAAGAAAATGATGTAGCTTATCTCTGGTTTATGAAGGTCATTAGAAAACATGCTGAGCAGCGGTTTTCTAACTTCAGAGAATAGTTAACAAAGGAAAATGGACTTAAATTACAGGAAAAGGTCATGGGCCAGCAATTTTTTTTTTAGTTCCAGGGTCGCTGATACTCCTGAGCAATGAAATGAATCACTGCTAAAGCAGAGCAGGAGATAAGAGAGATCATAGAAAAGTAATGGGAGTAAACAAACAGACGTTATGCATATAATGGGCAAATGCCACCAAAAATGCCTCGGTGGTTGGCCTCTTCTGCACCGAATGTTGATACAGCACTAATGATACAACAGCATTACCAATGGAAGCTTACAGAATCTTCCATGTCCTGAGCCATTAAAGGCTCTAATTATTGAAGCATTCACTTTTCTAAAAGGCAGATGACTTTTTAAATAACTCTCCCATAAATTTGTTTACACACATTTTCTTTTATTACCTTAAGTCATTCAGTAATTTACATGGAAGCGAAGACTTTAGAGATTTTAAGTCAACAAAATCTTTAAGTTTCAAGGAAAAACAGCAAGCTCTGATCTATTTTCTGCCACTGAATCTCTTTTAGAATAGTTTTTATGAGCGTTTTGACTTTTTTGTAATATTTATTCATCTTACTGAAAAAAAAATGAAGTTTTACAATAAATTAAGACCATTTATTTTCCCTACAATATACTTACCTTAGATTCCTTTTTGTGTCCTCCTGCCAATAACTTCACAACCACAAAGTTGGGTTTGGCAACCTTTAAAATTCTATTGACCTAAACAATGAGCAACATTAAGCTATCAAAACATAAAATTCATAGTCAAAATGTATTGATTTATAGATAATAAGAGGAAATTGGCACGATGTACGTGTTGCTGTTTTATTAAAATATTTTATTAAAAGGCAATTTAAAAACATGAACACCATCATACGTCTTTTAGTAACACAGAACTCTAGTAGTCAACCATGAAGACTTGAAAGGGCTACTGTATCTCTTTTTCATTAAAATGAAAGATATTACACTGCAAAGTCCTACAAAGACAATACAATGTAGTGTTTGGGGCATGGACTCTGAAGTTAAGCTGTCCGTTTTCAAATTCCAGCTTTGCCACTAACTAGCTATGAAACCTCTGGAAGTTTTCTAACCTCTCTGTTCCTTAGTTTCTTCATCTGTAAAAATAGGGATAATAATTTACCTTTCCCACAAAGATTTGTTCTGAGGATTAAGTGAGTTAATATATATTATGAGCTGAGACCCACACCTGGCAGGTAATAAGTGTCCTCTAAGTGTTAACTGTTAACTTCTGACAACCATTTGTCTAAAAGACTTCTGAACACATGAATAACAATGGAATGAAATATTCACTTCTCTTAAGAGGAAGTAATGGGCAGCTTGAAGGAAAACAAGTTCCCATTGCCCTCTTAGTGACCTCACTTGACACATCACCACGAGTTCAGTAACCGCTTCTCCTCAGCTCCAGATCACACATCCACTTACCTACACGACTACTCCATTTGGACATCCAAAAGCCATGTCCAAAACTGAGCTCCAGACCTTCCCAGCCCTGCCTCCCCCATGCTCCAGCCTACAGTCTTCCCTACATGACTCAATCTACCCTGGTGGTGCTCAGGCCAAAAACCTCAAAACCATCCTTGACTCTTTTTCTCTTACCCCACATCCAATCCATCACCATCAATCAATCCCATTGACTAGGCCTTAAAATTCACAGAGGATGCAATCACTTCTGATCCACTAGCACCACCACCTTTCAACTGGATCATAGCTATGGCCTCTAACTGGCTCTCCTGCTTCCACCCTTGGTCCCACCACAGTCTATTTTCAGCACAGTGGCCAGAGTGATCCTTTAGAACAAAAATCAGATCTGGTCACATCTCCGCTCAAAACTCTCCAACAGCTCACCCCCTTGTTCACCTCACTCCAACACAAAGCCCTTGGCGGGCTTCTCTGGTGGCGCAGTGGTTGAGAGTCCACCTGCCGATGCAGGGGACACGGGTTCGTGCCCCGGTCTGGGAAGATCCCACATGCCGCGGAGCGGCTGGGCCCGTGAGCCATGGCCGCTGAGCCTGCGCGTCCGGAGCCTGTGCTCCGCAACAGGAGAGGCCACAACAGTGAGGGGCCCGCGTACCGCCAAAAAAAAAAAGCCCTTGGCTGTTCCTCAAATACAACAGGGCACACTCCTACCTCTGCACCTTTACACATAGTGGATCCCTCTGCCTAGAAGGCTCCATCCCCAGAGGGCCATGTGACTTGCTTCTTCACCTTCTTCCAGGGCTTGCTCAGCGGCCAACTTATTTTAAAATGTCTAATCCCCTCCACCTGCCTCCTTGTAGCATTCACTATCCCTATTCCCAGCTTGATCTTTCTTCATAGTACTTATGATCTTCTAATACACTATATAACATTTATTTATTTACTGCTTGCCTCCCCTGCCCCCAGGAGGGCCCAGATTTCTGTGTTTTTTTCCCTGCTGGAACCTACCAGAGTGCTTAGGACCTAGTAGGCACTCAACAATATTTGTTGAGTTAAATAAATGAAGTCCACTAAAAGAAATATTCCATCTATTACAGGCACCTTCCTCTAATTTTTATACTCCCCCCTTTTATTTTCTTTCATTACGTGACTATATATGATTTTTTTAAAAAGTCATCTCTCTCCTACCCCTCTTCCCTAAGGCACTTAGCAACCCTCCTAAGAAGCAAACACTGTTATTAATTCTTATGTATCTTTCCAGAGATATGTTATATTCATATAATATTGCCACACATACATGTAGTCTTCCTTTCTTCCCCTTGACTGAAAGGGCAGCATACTATACATACAGATTTTAAGCTTGCTTTTTAAACGTCTTATATTCTGAAGAACATTCCATTACAGTAAATAAATATCTTCCTTGTCCTTTTTAGGGCTGCACGGTACTCTACTGCACGATGAAAAGTCATGTAACAGTTCCCTCTGATGGACACTAAAGTTTCCTCATTTTTTTACTATTACAAATCCTGCTGTAATAAATACTCTTGTATATTCATCATTTCCCACATGTGCACATGTATCTATAAGATAAATCCCAAGAAGCAGAATTTCTGGGCCTAAGGACATGTGATTTTTGACAGATTGCTAAAATACCCTTCCATGGAGGCTGTACCAAGATATACTCCACAAAATGGTCTGTGTTACAGGTAACTCTCATTTACAGAATAAATGCATTTCAATAAAATCATGTATAAATTATGAAACTAACAAAAGGCTGAAACAGTATTTTATATTTTACAAGTTCTAAACTCTGTAGAATGATACTCACAATAGTCTTCAAAAACAAGTCTTTATTTTAAATGGTCAAGTGGAATACAGTTATTTTTACTTCCTGTGATAATTGACCAGATCATTTTTTAGACTTAAGATTTATATAATTATATTTTAATACAGTAAACTATAAATCAAAAATTTTAAATCTTAACAACTGAACTGTGCATCAATCTGGATCTCATTTCTATTCTTTCTGCTTACTTTATGGTTCTAAGTCTTCATTTCTCTTTGCATTGATTTCTAAATGTACACAAAGGAGATATTTACATCACTTCTTTCATCAAATAATTTTAAGTCTGACAAGGTTAGGTTAGCAAAGCTATTTGAAATCCTTAGCAGAAACACTGACAGGCTTCATTTATTAATACTATAAGGTTCGTTTTATAATTAAACTGTACTGTCATCCAGTAGTAAGATAGGTACTTCCTGCCAAGCTTTTCCTCTAGAATTACTGTGACTGCAGTCTTACCTCATGGTCTGGGTTTGGGATATTTTCCAATATCATTTTTGCCTGCTGAAAGTGCTTACTAGCTGCCACATACAGTTCTGGAGACTGAGGAGGAGGGCTATATTTATTGAGGTCAGACATTTCCTAAAAAAAAGAAATACTATTATTTAAAACATGCTTAATATGAAAAAAACTCTAAAATACCTTTTTTTAATTAAAGAATTCTACACTGATTATCCATTCACAGACACTAAAGCAAACATTTGGCATGTCCCTATTTTTTTTTTTTTTTTTTTTGCGGTACACGGGCCTCTCACTGTTGTGGCCTCTCCCGTTGCGGAGCACAGGCTCCGGATGCACAGGCTCAGCGGCCATGGCTCACGGGCCCAGCCGCTCTGTGGCATGTGGGATCTTCCCGGACCGGGGCACGAACCCGTGTCCCCTGCATCGGCAGGTGGACTCTCAACCACTGCACCAACAGGGAAGCCCCCTATTCAATTTTCAACCTTCATATACCACACCTCATATTATTCTCATATTTAAATAACTGTTAATGTGATGAGTATATCCAAAATCAAATAATTTTCCTACTATTTAAAACTGCTATTTTATTACTTTATCCCATTGATCCAATACTAGTTTGACTTGACTATTTTAACAAAATGGCTAGGTACGAACAGCCCATATCCAAGGAGGTCTAAGACTATTTTACAATTATTTTAAGGAGCAGGTTCACCTTGAACTGCAGATAGTGCACTGGCGGTGGTGTCATTACACTGTTGAATGGAGCAAATCTGTGCTCGTATCGAACTTGTTCACTATCGAGCTCAAACTTGGGTTTTCGTACTTTGCCATCCATGTCAAATGCTACCATGGTCTACAGTAAAAAAAGAGAAAAAAACAGATGGTATTAATATGAAAATGTGAACATCCTCATTAATACAGAATAGAAAACAAGAAACAGCTATTTACACATAGTTAATCAAAAAAAGGCTCAGAAATCAGAAACAGGGAGAGAAAAACTGACTTTAGTATTCATTTTGATATCCTGAGCCACCTTTTATACAAAAAATGTTCAAGTTCCAATATCTAATATATTACTAATTTTCCTAGTGAAATGATGCCACATGCACATTATTCTTCCTAATGCTTTTATAATAGCTTTGAAACCTTCAAGTAAAAGCTCCTGAAGAGAAAGTAGAATATAATTTTTATAAGAAAAGCATTGGTCCTGTTTTTCAAACAGAAGTCCATATTGTTTTATGTATTTTAATATAAGTTGCCTTAAATAATTTCTTGAACTGCCAAGCACAACTTAAGAGTTACTAACTCCTGAAAATGGCTGCTTTGCTTAAGCCATTTACTGTGGAGCTTGCCCCATTCCTAATACACTTCTAAAAAAAATCCAGACCCCATCTCTTCTAAGAAACCTTTCCTGATCATCAATCAGAAGTAAACTCTTCCTTCTCTTAGTACCTATGCCACATATATGTCACCTGGCCTGTCATTAACTAGGCACGTGACACAAGGATCGCATCTGATTAGACTTGGTATGCTGCAATGTAGCCAGTACAAGATATCTGACACATGACAAGGGTTCAATATTTGTTAAACAAATTAGTAAACCACTAGACTTTGAAAAAAGGTAATTTTCAAGCAGATAGTAAAAATAAAGGTGAAATTAGAACCTGGAAAGAATCACAGAAGAGGGTTCATTTTATTGGGTTGGCCAAAAAGTGCCTTCGGTTTTCAAGAAAAAATAAAAGACACATTTTTCATTTTCACCAAGAACTACATATTTACCCTTTCTGTTCCACTACCTTCTGCATTTTTCAGGCAACTTCATAATTCCATCTTCCCAAAACTTTTTATCTTTTTGAGCAAAGAACTGTTCCAGGTGCCTTTCACAGTCTTCCAGGGAATTGAAATTTTTTCCATTAACAGAATTTTGTAAAGACAGAAATAAACAGAAATCTGAAGGTGCAATGTCTGGTGAATACGGTGGATGAATCAGAACTTCCCAGCCAAGCTGTAACAGTTTTTGCCTGATCATCAAAGAAACAGGCAGTCTTGCATTATCCTGATGGAAGATGATGTGTTTTCTGTTGACTAATTCTGGATGTTTTTTGTCGAGTGCTGCTTTCAGTTGGTCTAACTGGCAACAGTACTTGTTGAAATTAATCGTTTGGTTTTCCCGAAGGAGCTCATAATAGAGGACTCCCTTCCAATCCCACCGAATACACAACATCACCTTCTTTGGATGAAGACCAGCCTTTGGTGTGGTTGGTGGTGGTTCATTTCACTTGCCCCACAATCTCTTCCGTTCCACATTATTGTACAGTATCCACTCCTCACTGTCCGTCACCATTTGTTTTAAAAACGGAACGTTTTCATTACGTTTAAGTAGAGAATCCCATGCACAAATACGGTCAAGAAGGTTTTTTTCGCTAAACTTATGTGGAACCCAAACATCAAAGCATTCACATAACCAAGCTGCTGCAAATGATTTTCAGCGCTTGATTTGGCTATTTTGAGTATGTTGTCTATCTCCCGCGTAGGATAACGTTGACTGTTCTCAATTAATATCTCAATTTTATCGCTATCAACTCCAACTGGTCTACCCAACCATGGAGCATCGTTCAGCGAGAAATCTCCAGCACAAAACTTCGCAAACCACTTTTGACATGTTCGATCAGTCACAGCACCTTCTCCATACACTGCACAAATCTTTTTTTGCGTTTCGATTGTGTTTTTACCTTTCTTGAAATAATAAAGCATAATATACCAAAAATGTTGCTTTTCTTCCATTTCAATATTAAAATGGCTACACAAAAATTCACCAATTTTGATGTCTTTTTTTAAATGCACACTGAATATGACAGCTGTCACATACAATCTAACAAAATTGTTTCGAATGAAGTTAAAGACAACTAAGTGCTACCAGAGCCATCTTACAGAAAAAACTGAATGAACTTTTTGGCCAACCCAAGAATTAAACAATGTAATAGCAATGTAGCAACTTACTTTAAACATTCCAGCACACATATTCTGATATGCCTGGCTCATTGTGATCTCTCGGCTCAATGGGCGAACTGTAATTAGAAAGAAAATCATCCAAACTCTTTCCCTCTTCCTCTTGCATTACTGCAGGAGAAATCTAAATTTTAAAAAAACCTTCTTTCTACCTTGTTTACTAAATTAAAATTTCAAAGTTTGTTCCTACAGGCTAAATTTTATTTTATGGACCAAATCTACAAATAATAAAATATAGCAGAAAGTTTAAACAATAACTGTGTTCCCAAATAGTTAAAACCACAAGATTTTAGTATGAATTAATTGTAATTTCTTCTCAAGTCACAATACAGGGACTTCTTTTATAGGAAAGCCATGGATACAAGTCATTTAATGACCCACCCAAAGTGTTGAAATCTGAAGGGAACACAAAGCACTATTTTGTAACAATTGTAGCCTATCTGTACCCTCCCATGAGTGATTAACAGGGGAGTCTCTCTGAAACATTTCTTTCTCCTCATGGTCCTTGGGCAGTATGCTGAAGTGCTCTGTGATCATCCTTCTGTGCTGACTGTAACAGCACAACTCCAGATTTCCTTCCTTCCTGAACTGTCAGCCTTCTGTCAAAAGAGTATCAAAAGTCTCCTGCTGTCTTGTTCCTTAACCTATCTTATTCCATGTGGCTACTTCTTCTTGTCCTAAGGTCCTCTGACACATGAAATAGCAAAGCAGTAAAAGAAAAGCAAGAAAAGCAACCAAAAGGTTTGTACCAATATTGTGACTCAGTTTCTACCCTTATACCTTCTGAAGAGAAGATGGGTGAGAATTAAAATATAATGACTAATTCACCCATTAAAATGCACAGGTAGCTCACTCCAATGTTATTTCTTAAGTTTAAAAATAATTCACAGTCTCATGCAGCTCAATATTAAAAAAAGAAACAACCCAATCAAAAAAATGGGCAGAAGACCTAAATAGACATTTCTCCAAAGAAGACATACAGATGGCCAAGAGGCACATGATAAGCTGCTCAACATCACTAATTATTAGAGAAATGCAAATCAAAACTACAATGAGGTATCACCTCACACCAGTTAGAATGTGCATCATCAGAAAATCTACAAACAACAAATGTTGGAGAGGGTGTGGAGAAAAGGGAACCCTCTTGCACTGTTGGTGGGAATGTAAATTGATACAGCCACTATGGAGAACAGTATGCAGGTTCCTTAAAAAACTAAAAATAGAATTACCATATGACCCAGCAATCCCACTACTGGGCATATACCCAGTGAAAACCATAATTCAAAAAGACATATGCACCCCAATGTTCATTGCAGCACTATTTACAATAGCCAGGTCACGGAAGCAACCTAAATGCCCATCGACAGATGAATGGATAAAGAAGATGTGGTACATATATTCAATGGAATACTACTCAGCCATAAAAAGGAACAAAACTGGGTCATTTGTAGAGAAGTGGATGGACCTAGAGACTGTCATACAGAGTGAAGTAAGTCAGAAAGAGAAAAACAAATATCATATATTAACACATATTTATGGAATCTAGAAAAATGGTACAGATGAACTGGTTTGCAAGGCAGAAACATAGACACAGATGTAGAGAACAAACATATGGACACCAAGGGGAGAAACGGGGTGGGTGGGGGTGGGTAAGATGAACTGGGAGATTGGGATTGACATATATACGTCAATATGTATAAAATAGATAACTAATAAGGACCTGCTGCTGTATAAAAATAAAATTCACAGCACCTTTCTTTTTTTTTTTTTTTTTACCTTTCTTCTTTTTTTTTGTTTTTTTACTACTACGGCCTTTCTGCTGCTCTTCCATTATCCTTTCCTCTGCCATCTGAGAGCCATCGGCACGACTTAATGTTGACATCAACCATGCATAAAGGAATTCAGAGAGATACCTTAACGGAAAGAAAATGTTAGTTAATGGCAGATGTCTAAATGAGATAGCTTGGTCAACGCAAGTACTAGTATTAATAAAGAGATATTTTTTATAATGCTTTAAAAGTTTTTTTCAAAAACAAAATTATTCAATTAGATAATTGACAGATTAGATCTTACAAGAAATGGGCATTACAAATGATTAACTTTCCCTTACTTGTTGCCACACAATACGGAAAATTTTGTTTAATTTCCTACAATGATATGAGTTTTACAACTTTTCTAAAGATTTCTGGTGGGGAGGGACAAATTAGTCGTATGGGATTAACAGATACAAACTACTATATATAAAGTAAGATAAGCAACAAGGATTTACTACACAGCACAGGGAATTATACTCATTATCTTGTAATAACCTATAATGGAACAGAATCTGCAAAAGTACTGAATCATTTTGCTGTACACCAGAAACTAACACGATATTGTAAATCAACTATACTTCAATTAAAAAGAGATTTCTTGATAATTATGTATATATATGTAAATCAAATGAATGGCCATTCAATTGTTTTTACTGTATCAATATAGGTCACATTTCTCCAAAACCTATTAAGTAAATGTCTTATTTTGTTATTAATTACAAAAGGAAACAAATATAGAAAAAATAAAAAATTATAAACATGCTAGCATATAATTTACTTGAGTTTATTCAATAAGGAAATGTGATACAGATTATTCCACCAGATACTAAATTTTCATAAGTTTAAACTAACAAACAATACTTTCTCTTAAGCCAGAAAAGCAGTTTAAATCTAGGATATGAATATATATTCTTTAAATAAAATTAAGGACCACTACTACATTAATGAAAATCAAAGATTTATAAGAAATTTTATTATGATCAAGTTTGAGTGTATGACACCTATTCCCCCAATTTTTCAAACAGTTATAAGGCAGGTTATAATATTAAAACACATTAAAAAAAACATAAAAAAGAACATTTTAAAGCAAAACAAGGGAATTCCCTGGCAGTCCAGTGGTTAGGACCTGGCGCATTCACTGCAGTGGCCCAGGTTCAATCCCTGGTCAGGGACTAAGTTTCTGCAAGTCATGTGGCACGGGAAAAAAACAAAAACAAATGAAAAGATACACCTGGAATGACTTAGATACTGTATCTTAAAGCTAAACCGCACTACGCTTCCTGGCAGTTAAAGCAAACCAGTATATATATATATTTTAACGTCTATAATTTCACATGGAGAGAAAATCATTCCTGGCAATGAATTTAAGAAAAGCATTCAATATAGTATACTTTTATAGGATACAAATGAATTTTTTCCCCCATCACACTACAAAATGAGGGTTTGTAACCTCTCTTAACTCAATGAGAAGACTTTTTTTCTTCTTTTTTTTTCTGCCGTGCGGACCTTAGTTCCCTGACCAGGGATCGAAGGCATTGCCCCCTGCAATGGAAGCACAGAGTCTTAACCACTGGACCACCAGGGAAGTCCTGAGAAGATTTCTATAGGGAACTAATGATACCTTTTACCTTTTAACTATCTAACCGAAGGACAGACGAGTAAAGGGGATAGCTGGCACAATTCAGGACTTTCCTTTCAAATATCAGATATTTCAATGAGCTTTTATTAAAGTGCTTTATCAAAATTAATACACAATTATATCTAAGGAGAGTTATAATTATATCTAAGGAGAGTAAGTGTGCTAATACTCTATACCAATTCTCAGTTGTGATCTCAGGACCAGCAGCAGTCTTACCAGGAAAGCAGTTAGAAATGCAAATGATTCGGTGGGTCCTACACTAGACCTAGTAAACCAGGAACTCTAGGAACAGAGCCCCAGCAAGTTGCTTTCCAAGTGATTATGATGCACGCTAAATTTAAGAATCACTGTTTTCTACTGATTTTAGAAGGGTCCACATGATTTAGGAATCACATTCATGAAGAACAACAACAGTGTATATATACCTTGTGAAAATACTGGAGCCCAATCTGTAATTTTGAAACTAAAAAGCAGTTAAAACTAACATGAAAGTAGACCAGAAGGGTACTTACAAGCAGAACTAAAATTTCTTTTTTTAACAAGAGAAGAAATGAATCTGCTCAAGTATTCAGGTAAATTTCCAATGGAGTATTTATCTGAATATCATTTGCCAATCCATTGTGCAAAAAAACATATAAAAATTGTATCTTGAGAAATCAAGAGCACAAAAGCTTCCAGTTAGCTGCCTCAAACCACAATACTTGAGCATGTTCCCCTATAAAATGCCTCGTTTGAATAGGGGTGTCTAGTATGAATTAATAATAAAAAAATCCCAAGTAGCTATAACAACACCTGTTGGTAAGAGTTGTTATCTGTTTTTCATAACCAAGAATTACCTGTGAAGAGCCCTAGCAGCCATGACCACAAAACCATGTTAACAGTGTAGAAAATAATGACTTTCCTGCCTCCACCAGCAGTGATTCCAGGGAATATACAATATCTTAAATACCAATTTAAATATGAATTAAAAAGATGAACTAAGATCTAATTAGTTATATTAGGTATATCTTAGATATATTAAGATCTAATATATTAAACTTAGCTGTCTGTGATGGGCAATAATAGGTCATTACTATTTTAAAATTACCACAACTAAATTACCATACTTTACTAAACTAAGAAAAAGATGCAAGATAACTGAATTCATTAGCTCTCAATTTTCTTATTTTATTTCTGTGACAGCTATTTCACACCTAAAATATTCTCAAGCAGCCTCTTACCAGGTTTATCTCATCTCCAACTGAAAGCAAAGAACTACTCTGCTGAAGATCACCTATTATCAACTCCTTCAAAGCTCCTGAGACAAATCCTCAGGGCCATAGTTTCCAAGTTATACTCCCAATGATAATCTTAGCCATAATTTCTTCTCAGAAGAAAGATCTGGTTCAAATTTTGAAACTTTAATTCAGTTAAGTACATTCCACAGCTAGTACATAGAATCACTGCAGTCAGTGCAAAATGTATGTTAATCTTTCTCTTTGGAAACCACAAAAGCTTGTCACTTAATCTATTTACTTTGAAGCCACTTTTATTAGTGAATTTTAAATAAATATTACAATGGCTAGAAAAAATATATTTGTACATTGTTATGACACTTAAGATGTTTAAGATCATCTAGCTCTAATTTTCAACAGATATTTTTCAATTGTCCCACAACTAAATTTCAAATACAGTAAATAAAAAAGTACCTTAAAGTTACACTCTACTTTACAGATACTCTCTCAGATGTTACGTATCCCACCCACCACCAATTTTAACTCCAACTGCTCTCTTACCAATATATGTAATAGTACTCGTGCATGCTGTAGAGTTCCAATTCAAAGCCACTTAGAAGATACTGTATCATAATTCGAAGGTTATGGTAAAGGACCCAGGTACCTAAACAGGCCAAATGTTGCCTTTGGGGCTCCTGTTTCAACAGCATAGTGTGAAGCGCTGCATCAACCTTCTCTGCCTATCACAACAAAACATCATAACATTAACTTTCTTTTTAACGTAATGAGAGAATTACAAAAACATACAGCTAAAAATAGCACATGAGCAGAAAATGTAAATCTCACCACCTCAAGAATTCATACTTTCAAATGCACCTTCGGTTAGGTCTACATTCAAACTTCTCATTTCTCAAAGCATAACATTTATCTAAACATTTCCTAAATTAAAAAGATATCCATTTTATAGTACAAAAGTAAAAATAACTGACTTCATAACTCTAGTTATATTATTAATATGGTTCTGTTCACAAATTTACTTGAAGATTAATACATTTTTATTATAATGTGAACTTGCTCTAATTATAACTACAGCTCTACACATATTTTACAATTCATCCCGATTATCAAAAAAAATAAGATGTTTCAAGGTTTGGATTATTGTTTTGTTTTGTTCTGTAAACCCTTTCTTTGGCATACATAACTGTTACATTTTAAGTCAATTCACCATATTGAAAAATTAAATAGCCAAATTACTGTTCCAAAGAATTGTTTTTGAAAATCTGGTCAAGGTATATGAATTGCTTAATTTTGGAAGGGAGGGCAACTTGTTGGCTCTTACCTCATCCTGCAAGGTGGCAAATTCCTCAAGAATATGACCAAGCTTATCTCTCTGTCGAGCCCTGTTATGTCCATGGATCTGAATGAGACTACAGAATGGCTGCAATACACAAACAGTTTGTTAACCATCAATATGAAATATGCTTATACTAAAGAAAATTAACATTCAAAAGTTAACAAGTTTTTAAAATCTTGTTTAAGGGAAAAAAATGTCTATAAGAATCATGCTATGCATACTTTTTACATAGGTGTTTCTTTTTAAGAAACAATACTGGAATTTATCAATAGCTAGAGGAATGGCTGTTTATGAAACTTGTTTTCATATGGCAAAAATATCTTCCTTCAATCTTTAGATATTTTCCCACAAATTAAAAAGGACAGTTTCTTTTTTGCTTATGTCAAGACAAAAGTCAATGTTCAAGGCTGACACTTCTCTGCTGCTTTAAATATACCAGAATGCCTAATAATTAGATAATGGCTAATACCTACAAACCCTGACTAAGGTTCTTTATTCCTATTCTTACCTACACAGTATTCTCATATAAAATATTGTAACATTTCATGAATCAGACAACAGACAGGATCAGAAGTTTGTTCTGATTTAAGAAGTATGCATTTTAAGATTCTTTAAGGATAATAATGTTTTACATTTGCATACTTTGACAGATATTATCTCATTTAATTGATAAGTAGCCGATAAGAGGTATAGAGGCAGTATTAACGTTTCACTTTTTAAAGATTGAGAAGTTTACAGAAAAGTAAAGTGATCTGCCTAATAACAATAAAATGTTAGTAATAAAAATAAAATCTGGTCTTTTATTGGTTTTCCTTTCATCAAACCATGCTGCCTTTATATCTATACAGATTATATACATATATATATATATATACACACACACACACACACATATATATATTTAGTAACTGGAATTAGGCAAGAAAGAGCTGTCTATAAAGAGCTTGTAATTAAATAAGAATGATTTATAATTAATCACCTACAAGGTTTTTATTTTTCCAAATTATTTGAGATTTGAAAAAAGCTCATGCTCTCATCTAAAAGTGATAATTTTAATTTTACTATAATCCTGTTCTCATTAAGGCAGTACAAAGATAAGTGCCTGGGGATGTTACCCATATTCTTTGTTTATAAGGTCAAAAATAAATAAAGTTTTTGTGTCCATTTAAAAAAAAAAAGTGAACTCCTTTCTTCCCAGACGGAGGTCATAGCTTATTCTGTTTCTGTGGTCCCCAAGGGATACAGTGAAAGGGCATCAAAAGGTGCCCTCAGTATCTAACAACGTTCCAGGAAGACTACAGGTTATGAAGCTATCCACTTGAGTGTAAGAAGAGACAGAAATTTCCTACGAATTTCAGGGAAGATGAATAAGAAATGTCAGATGAAAAAATAGCACAAATTAATGCTACTGAAGATACTGCACACCACGATTTTTAAGTGTCCACCATAATGACCCAAATTGTAGTTCTTACCCGAACACAGTGAGTAACAAAGGAATCAATACAGTCCTTAGCCTGGTGATTATTATATAGGCAGCACCTGTAAGATAATATAATATTCTTGTTATTAAAATTAAACTATTTGGCCTACAAATAGAAGTGGTGATTATTGCAGGTGCTACCAACACATAGGGAAAGTGGAAAAATGAGAAAATGGAACCAAATACATTACTAAGTTGAAGACTGCTAACATTACAGTCTGGGAGGATCTGCTACCTGCCTGGCCCTGGAGGAAAATACAGGGCTGAATAGTTGGAAAGATTTTTTTTTTCTTTCCCTGAGGTGGGACTGACAGTAGCCTTTGCACCTAAGGAGATGGGAAAAAGTAAACACTTTTCCTGGTGCACTGAAAGGAGCTGACAACTTGCTACTCCTAAGTGTTTGCCATAACTGAGCAATGTGACCAGAACCTCAAAGATAAACAGAGTCATGTTCATGCAACAGATAATGATAAAGCATGCAGCAGCCAGGAGAAAGAAACGGCAGGACACCTGGAACAGGTGGCAGCAAAACAGAAGTGGAAGGCCACTTACTTTGGGCTGGAAAGTCCAAAGTAAGAAAATTACTTAAGATGACAAAAATAAAGCCCTTAAAAAAAAGACTTTCTGGATCTGAAAATTAGGATTTTCAAATTAAAAAATTTAGTAGGTGAAAGATGCTCATAGTAGCCTTGAAGATCTAGGGAACAACTTTTTTACAACACAGCAGAAGTAAGAGATAAATGTCATGAGGAATACAGGGGGGGAAATCTACAAGATAGAGTATATAAGGAGCTCTTTAAAAAAAAAAAGAAAAAGAAACAGATGAAGGTGAGGCAATAATTAAATAAATAATAAAATAGGAAAAATGATCTGATTTGAAGACTTGAGGCTTTAATGACTGATTTCCAGATAGGAATAGTTGAAAATCACACATGAACATTCTGGTAAAACTCTTGAACTCCTAAAATAAAGAGAAACTCTACAGTCCTCCAGAAGAAAGTGTCAAGTCACGCACAAAGGAAAAAAAACATTGTAACATTGGAATTTTTAAAACAGCAGGATAACATCAATAGGCTACCATGCAATGAACTTTCCTATATACACAGTCGATTCTTGGTATTTGTGATAGTTATGGTCTATAAACTTGCTGTGGACCCTGAATAGAGAATACTGAAACACTGCTGCTAGGGTAAAATACAGGGTTAGGTTCCTGCCAGCCTCTGGTCCCAATATTTTAATCAACTGATCAATGTATAACCTTGGTTTACCTGTATTTCTTTTTAAAGACACTATACATAATGTACATTGTTAATTGATTAGCAATGAACTCAGGCCTGAGCAAACCTTATCTAACACACATATAATCTTTCTGTAAGGTACACCACAGCCTTCTTGTGCCAGGAACACTAGACAGCACATCACTACACTTGGAGGCCATTAAACTACAAAATCACCAACAAAAAGCACAAAAACAGGGGTATCTAATAGAGTTTACAGTATAAGGCACAAGAAGACAGAGTTGCCTTGTTTGACCTCAGCGTTGGGCGACTTGAATATTTTGCCACTCTGCACGTGTCCATGAATACAGCAGGAGCAGAGTGAATACTGGTTTGAGGGTTAACAAATACATTTTAGCAAGTAAGCAAATTAACAAATACAGAATCTGAAAGTAATGAGGATCAAACTGTAGTTAAATCTAAATGGATAATGATAAGTGTGACAATGTGGAATCTAAGTGTTAAAGATTGTTAAACAGAAAAGACAAAATGCAAATTAAGAGGATGTAGACACTATTTCATATACGTCATATTGTCAAAAACTGAAGAGTCTGATAATGCCTAGACTAGGGGGAAACTGGAATCCTTATACACTGTTGGCTGGCATACCAATTGGTTCGATTATTTTGGAAAGCATTTGGCAAAACTAGTAAAGCTGAGGATGCACATGCCTATGATTGGCAATTAATTATATTTTAAAGTATATAGTCTATGTGCAAAAGGAGACATAATTCAAAGATGTTCACTACAGCACTGATTTCAACAGTGATAAATTAGAAACAAGGTAAATATCCAATTGTAGAGAACAGCAAAATAAACTGCAGTACAGTTGAAGGACAGATTTTAACGAATAAAATAAATTTGCTGGATAAACTCGGTCAATTTCAAAACGCTAATGTTGAAGGAAAAAATCATGTGGCAAAAGGATGTATATATAGTGTGACAAAATTTATGCAAAGTTTAAAAACATAAAATAAACTGATATTTATGGACACATATATTTGGGTAAAGTATACAAGCATTCATAAAAGTGAAACACATAAACTGTAACGTAGTGGTTACCTCTAGGACTAAAGTAAGAGAAAAGGATGAGGTGAGAGAGGAGGATTTGAAATTATAGTCAGCAGTTCTCAAAATGTGCCCTAGGTTCACCTGGTGGTGATGGTAGGGGTGGCCCTTGAGATGCTTTTGGGGAGAACACAAGGTCAAAACTATTTTCATAATAACATTAAGATGTTATTTGCCTTTTGCTCTCATTCTCTCACAAGTGTACAGTTGGCTTTTCCAGAGGCTACATGGTGTGTAATATTACAATAGATTGAAAGTAGAAGCAGGTTAAAATAATCCAGCTATCTTCTACTAAAACAGACATGAAAGAGATCTGCAAAAAGGTAAAACAATTCCACTTTTCTTACTAATTTTTCTTAAAAAGTTATTTTCCATAAAAATTTTATGTTAATATGCAATTTATGAATGTTATGTATGTATATTAACATGTAACAAATTTACTGTTTTTCAAAAAGAATAAATATTTTTAAAGTATTGTTTTAATTTCTAAAATAGTAGGTATCAATAAACAGGACCCATATAAACAAAAGCTATTTGGGTCTTTAATATCTTTTAAGAAGGAATTCATTAAAATTAGCCCACTCCTTGAAACCTAAGCTCAGCCCTACTCTTGAGACCTTTCAGTTATTACTTACTGTCAGGAAGCTCCATCCCCTGATTTTGCATAGCTCACTCTCTGTTTATTTACATGTATCACCACTTCCAAGAGGCCTCCCATCTAAAAGAACCATCTTATCTTACCTTATCTTTCTATACATTACTATGACCTGACATTATATATTTGTCTACTGTTTAGTCTCTCTCACTGCAAGGCAAGCTCCTTGTCAGCAGGAGTATCTTTTCTCCAGAACCCAGAAAGGTATCTGGCAATAGTAGATACTAATTTATTATATTTATTAAATAAGGGAATTAATAAAAATTATTAATTCATATTAACAATATATTTAGTATTTATAAAATTTTATCAATTTCCTTACCAGTAATGGAATTTATAAAAGCAAAATAAAAACTTTGCTTAAAATGGATGGCAGTACAGGTGTCTGTCAGTTCATACATCTGAATATATGATATATTTAATCACAGAAATTTAAAGCTAATTTATAATGATCTCTATTTGCAGATTACACGGTATTATGTATTGAAAACCCTAAAGATTCCACCAAAACTGTTAGAACTAATAAATGAATTCAGTAAAGTTGTAGGATACAAACTCAATATAAAAAACTGTCACACTGAACTATTAGAAAGAGAAATTAAGAAAACAATCCCATTTACAATAGCATCAAACAGAGTAAAATACCTAGGAATAAATTTAACCAAGGAGGTGAAGATCTGTACACTGAAAATTGTATAAGACATTAATGAAAGACACTGAAGAAGATACAAATAAATGGAAAGATATTCCAGGCACACAGATTGGAAGAATCAATATTGTTAAAATGTCCATACTACTTAAAGTGATCTACAGATTCAGTGTAATCCATATCAAAATTCAAATAGTATTTTTCACATTTTGATGTGACAAAAGATTAGGGAAAAAAATAAATCTGCAATGCCTATCACAGATAAAGGATTAACCTCTCATAATATACAAAGAGTTACTACAAATTTTCTGAAAAAAGTAAACCACTTAATAAAAGTCAATGGGCACAGACGAATGGATAAAGAAGTCGTGGTACATATATACAATGGACTATTACTCAGCCATAAAAAGGAACAAAATTGAGTCATTTGTTGAGATGTGGATGGACCTAGAGACTGTCATACAGAGTGAAGTCAGAAGGAGAAAAACAAATATCGTATATTAACGCATGTATGTGGAACCTAGAAAAATGGTACAGATGAACCAGTTTGCAGGGCAGAAGTTGAGACACAGATGTAGAGAACAAACGTGTGGACACCAAAGGGGGAACTGCGGTGGGGTGGGGATGGTGGTGTGCTGAATTGGGTGATTGGGATTGACATGTATACACTGATGTGTATGAAATTGATGACTAATAAGAACCTGCAGTATAAAAAAAACAAAAAAACAACTAATACTAAACTTTCTTTGGGTTATTTGTATGGAAATATGTTAATATAAATGTTTCAGACATTACATGAAATTTCTAAAAATCTTACATGTTCTGGTATAATGTTATAAGTCATAATTCTAGTTATTACTTTAAAATGAGTATCTCAGAAATAACTAAATTTCCTTGTCAATTGCATTATTATGAACTTTCATCAAATCTTTAACTGTGGTTATTTTTTTTTTTTTTGCGGTACGCGGGCCTCTCACTGTTGTGGCCTCTCCCGTTGCGGAGCACAGGCTCCGGACGCGCAGGCTCAGCGGCCATGGCTCATGGGCCCAGCCGCTCCGTGGCATGTGGGATCCTCCCAGACCAGGCCAGGAACCCGTGTCCCCTGCATCGGCAGGTGGACTCTCAACCACTGCGCCACCAGGGAAGCCCTAACTGTGGTCATTTTTAAGTCTTTTGTCATTTACAGACAGTTCTGGGTGTACTCTGATGCTTTTGCAAAAATGTTCCTGTAAAAGGGTTTCATCTTCAAGGAATTCATGGAAAAGACTCTGACAAGTACAGGTTTCTGGTAACTGACTATACTGCTGAACTGAATGAATACGCATTTTCAGAACCCTAATGGAAAACTGATGAATTCACAAAAGTGCTAATAGAAGATCAAGATGAAAAAAAAAATTAATTACATGGGACTGAGTGAACTGATGAGGATGATTATAATTTTTTGACTTTCTGTTTGAATTAAAAAAAAAAAATCCCACAAGGATTCAGAGGCCAAAAATACACAAATCAATTTTCACTGCAAAGTAAAGGAGCTGTTACAGTGGAGGATTACTGGACTGAATGTCAATATTATGACATAGTATGAGTGTGTTTCGTGTTTGGTAATTGCAATCATTGTTGCTTTTGTTGTGGTCATCCATTTGCAATGCTTGGTGTCAGTTTATCTCTTGTAAAAATAAAATACAGTGTGTGTGTGTGTGTGTGTGTGTGTAAAAAAAAATCCTACAGGAGTAGGAGAGGGGAAAGTCAGGGGAAAGGGAAACAAGTTGCATCTTGAAATACTTGAAGTGGTAGTTTATCAAGCAAAGGGAAGAGGTCTTCCATTTATACTTTCTTATTTCAAAAACAAGAATACTTTAAAACTGGAAAACTTTTTTTGTAAACAAAATAGAAAAAGACTATGCTCATTAGATCTTCTATTTAAAATGTTCTATAATACTATACTATTCCCTCAAAAAAAAAAAGTCAATGGGCAAAGGATATAAACAAGCAATTTATAGAAAAACCATTCTAAATGTCCAATAAATATCATATTAAGTGCTAAAATTAAACTAACAATGAGATATCACTTCTCACTCAACATACTGGAAAAAATTAAAGAATGATAACCCCTACTGCTGGTCAGGATGCAGGGAAAGTGTACTCTCTTATACTGTTAATAGAAATATAAATTGTTGAAATCTTTCAGAATACAATCTGCTTATATTAAAATTAAAACTACACATGTCCTCCCACGCAGTAACCCTACCCTATAAAATACATTCATATTATGAAACATTTGGCAGCCATTAAAAAGAATTAACTAGGTACTCTGAGACACAAAATCATGATGTATTTTTGAATGGAAAAAAGATTAAAAATTTTTATTTTAAAATTTCTTTATTTAAAAAAGCAATCCATAAAAAATAATTTAAAAGTTCCTGATAAAAACAAACTGTTTAATGTGATTCCAAATATATATAAAGTCATAGATGTGTGTGTCTTTATACACAAAGATATCCACGGTGATGGTCATCGAAATGTAGTTATCTCAGAGGTAAGATTTCGGCTGATTTTTACTGTTTTCCACATATTTTTCTACCATGTTTAAATTTTCAAGTGTGGCCATGTATTATTTATATAATCAGCTTCTGTTTCTTGTTTTAAATCAACTTACTTTCCCCCTGCTTTCCTTCCCCTATTAAATCAGCTTCCTGTTAAATTTTACTACTGAAATGTTTCTCAAACCTGTCTCCTCCTTTATATTCCCAGAGTTTAATCCTTCCTCATCTCTCACCTGTACAACGGAATTAGCCTAGCTAAACATTTTGCCTCCATCAATTACTACCAATTTGCCTCCAAGTAAAAAATACATATTTTACTATGCCAATTCCCTCCTAAAACTCAATCAGTTCTTCACTGAGCATAAAATAAAGACCAAACTTTACCAAACGATTCAAAACTTTCTGGACTCTAACTCCAAACTATCCTAACTGTTCAACTTTTATTTCTTTGTTTATTCATTCATTCAACAAAGTGTGCTTACTGTGTGACAGACACTGTTCCAGCACCTACTACACAACAGTGAAAAACAGCCAAAACTACAGGCGCTGACCTTGTGGAATTTATATAGTTCTATATATATGGGGGGGTGGAAATAAACATAATGAAGAATTATACAGGCTCTTATAAAAGTAATCATAATGAACAAGCAAATTATATAGTGCAATATGATTTATAATAAATATGTATTCTGTCATTCAGATATATATTTCTCAGATATATTTGGGTCTTTATCACAGTTCCTGGCTCACAGCTACTGAAACTCTTGGAATTTCCTAAGGGTTGAGAGTGATAAAGGTGTCTTTCCTTATGTTAATGAGGTGATTGGAGTCCACCTAAGAATGGGGGCTGGTTACCAGAACCTTGTGATTAGAGGCTTGGAACTTTTGGTCCCACTCCCTGATTTCTGGAAGGGGAGAGGGGCTTGAGGTTCAATCAATCACCACTCACCAATGATTTAGTAATCATGCCTATCTAATGAAACCTCCGTAAAAACCAGAAAAGGAAAGCTTTTGGGCCCTTTTCCAAGAGCTTCCACATTGGGGAACATGCTTCCATGTGCCACCATTCAGACTCTATGAATCTCTTCATCTGGCTGTTCATCTGTATCCTTTAATATCTTTTTATAATAAATTGGTAATCTAGTGAGCAAATGGCTTTTCCTGAGCTGAGTCATTTTAGCAAATTAACTGTACCAGAGGAGGGGTTGGTCAGAACCTCTAATTTGTAGCCAGTCGGTCAGTCAGAAGCACAAGTAACAACCTGGGAAGTGGAGGGTGGTCTTATGGGACCAAGCCCTTTACCTATGGAATCTGATTCTATCTCCAGGTAGACAAGTGTCAGAATTGAGTTGAATTCTTGGGCACCCTGCTGGCATCTGAGAATTGCTTGTTGTAGGCAAGTCTACACACACACACGCACACACACACACACACACACACACACACACACACACACACACGCATGCACGCACACTGGGCTTGGGTCTGGGAACCCCTCTACATATAGTATGTAAGAGGATAATTGTTACGAGAGAGAGAAATGGAGTGCTGGGCAGGTTGGGAGAATGGGGAAGGTTTATACTTTTTAAATTGACTGATCAGGGCAGCCCTCACTGAGGTGACACTGAATAGACTTAAGGCAGTGAGAGAGTCAACCTGGGGAGTTTTGAGGAAAATACCCTCTACCCCAGATTGTATGTGAACGCTGTAAGGTGAGAGAGGGACAGTTAAGTTACAAGAATAGCAAGGAGGCCAGTGTGGCTGAAGCAAAGAAGGTGAGGGGACAATGGTAAGAGATGAGGTCAGAGAGGCACCAAGACAGGGGTCTAACCCAGAGCACATGGGGCCTCATGGGTTCAACAATAAGGACTTTGGCCTTTACTGTCAATGAAACTGGAAATGTAACCAACACTGAGGATGCCTCCCAGCGGCAGTCCTTAACTGACAGATGTGTAAATTCTCAGGTTCCCTTGTCCCTGACAGGACAACTGTGAGGTATAATCCACACAAGTCTCCAGGGCTCCCTGACAGGACCAAACCAAAGTTACCAACTGTGAAGCACACCTTCAAGTGGCTTTCTTCCTTTTTATGTCCCACCTGCCTGCAACCCTGCAAGTTTTCCTGGAATTACTTTCTAAATTACATTTACATGAATCTTTGTATCAGGGTCAGCTTCTGGAGAACCAACCTAAGACAGGAAGCTACCAGAGTTTTATGTGAAATGTGGCATGATTTATTCAACAAATTGAAAGCTGAACCACTAACTTTTCTTAAAATATATAATTTCAAACACCATGTCTTCACACATCCTGGTTTCTTTCCTAAGAAATAACATCTCCTTTCTTCCTTTCCTGAGGCAAATGCCAATAAAGTTGGCACTGTTTTCCAAAATGCCAACTCAAACGATCCTTTCCAGCATTTTATGGCAGCATGTTTTTGGGGAGGTGACTCTACCAGAATATAATTTAAGGATCGATTATCTGCATTTTCTATCTCTATCTAGATCAGATTATTGAGAAGAAATCTTATCATTTCGTAATTATTTCCCCGAAGTGCCTACTTAGCACAGTGCTTTGCACACAGTAAGGGTGAATACAACTTGCTGAATTTCTGATCACTCCTTGTAAGCTTTTCTTCTCGTACTGGACCCAATATCAACTTCACAAAAACCTCAATTTAAATCTAAATTGGGACTTTCCTGGTGGCACGGTAGTTAAGAATCTGCCTGCCAGTGCAGGGGACACGGGTTCAAGCCCTGGGCCAGGAAGATCCCACATGCAGCGGAGCAGCTAAGCCCGTGCACCACAACTACTACTAAGCTTGTGCTCTAGAGCCCGCAAGCCACAACTACTGAAGCCCGCCACCTAGAGCCAGTGCCCCACGACAAAAGAAGCCACCACGGTGAGAAGCCCGCGCACCGCAACAAAGAGTAGCCCCCACTCACCATAACTAGAGAAAGCCTGCGCACAGCAACGAAGACCCAATGCAGCCAAAACTAAATAAATTTAAATAAATTTTTTAAAAAATCTAAATAATATGTGGCAGAAATCAATTAATTTTAACATGATTGAGTTATTTTTTCATGTGGAGACTTGATTCCAACAGTTTTTATGTCTTTGCTATAAAGGAGCACAGAGAACTTGGGCTTTTAAGACACACACATGCTATACAATGTCTTATGACACTTACTTTGGGGAGAGCACCGGAGGACTGACAAAAGACCGAAGTGCATCTTTCACCATGTCTTGCATGAGATGGGTTCCAAAGACCTTTTTGTTATCCACCAGGAAAGTGGTCTTAAAACAAATGTTATATATATTAGTAATGCTGTCACAATCTTGACGTATTGTACATGTAGTTGTCATTACTGTGACATGAACATACTTCTTATAAATGCCACAGAATACAAAAGAGATTAAAATGTAAAAAGTTGGTGGAAAATTTCTTTTTCCACAATGCCTCCACAATGGGTACTACTTATTAATCCCTATTTAAGGTGTATTCTGATGCAGGAGAACAAAAAATGTGCAGAAAAAAATCTCTCAGGTCAAGAGTAGTAATATTGAACTAGTGAAAGTGAACTGATGGGTCTGAATATGTCAAATGAGCTAATATACAAGAAAGGGTTTCATAAATTATAAAATATTTAATGGTTACAAACATCAAGTCAGTCGATAACCGTATCTCTAATAAACACCTTGGAATACATACAAACTTTCTGAAATTGGAAAAAATATAGTTAAAATAATAAATTATTAAATTGAAATACACTACTATTTAATAATAATTTACATTTAATTTTCTGCCCTTAACAATCTCAATGTATCTGAATATTTACTATACTATACCTTACTTGATTTCCTAACACATTTGAGTTGTTTCCAGTTTTTGGTGATCACGAACCAAACAGCTTTAAACACAGGCATGCATACAGGTTTCTAGGAGAATGTCAGATTCCACTTCTCTTGGGTAAATAAGCAAGAGTAAAATTTGTGTATTTGTTTTTGTAACAATCTGCCATCATTTTCCAAAGTGGCTATAGTACTTCATATTCCTATCAGTAATGCATCCTCTCCAGTGCTTGATATTTTCAGTTTTGTTCTTTTTTCTTGCTTTATTTTAAAGATATTCTGATAGGTGGATAGTGGTGTTCCATTGTGGTGTTAATTTGCATTTCCCTAACTGTTTTCTTACTGTTACATTTATAGAATTCTTTTTATGTTCTCGATACAAGTCCCTTGTCAGACATGATCTACAAATATTTTCTCCTACTCTGTGGTCTCTTTTCATTTTCTTAAGTGTCTTCCACAGAATTAAAGTTTCAAATTTATCAACTTGTCATTTTTTTTAATGGACTGTGCTTTTGATGTCATACCTAAGAATTCTCTACCTTTCCTAAAGTCACGAAAATTTTCTCCTATCCTTTCTTCTAACAGTTTTATGGTTTCACATATAGTACTACATAATAAAGGACTAATTAAGGATCAGAACTTCTCTGGACTTTCCCCTTGGTTCCGTTGATCACATGTCCATCATTTTGCCAACAGCACACCTGTCTCATAGGTAGTACTGAGTTCCCCAACTTTATTTTTTTTTATAAATTTGTTTTGGCTGTACTAGTTCCTATTCCTTTCCATATAAATTTTAGAAGCAGCTTGTTGACATCTACAAAAATTTCTGCTATGATTTTGGGATTGCTCTGAATCTGTAGATCAGTTTTGGGGAGAACTGACATCTTAAAAAAATATCAATTCTTCCAATCCACAAACAAGATGTATCTCTCCATTTATTTAAGTCTCCTTTGATGTCTTTCATCAGTACTTTGTAGTTTTTCAGTATACAGGTTCTCCAAATAGGTGTTAGATTTATACCTACATATTCCATTCTTGATGTTATTGTAAATAGTACTGCTTTAAATTTTTTGATTTGCATTGTTCATTGCAAGTATATAGAAATACAATTGCTTTTTGTAAATTGGCCTCATATCCTGTGATATTGTTAAACTCATCCACCAGGTCTAGGAACTTCTTTGCAGATTCCTTGGTACTCTACGTAGATAATCATGTTGTCTGTAAAGAAACATTATTTCTCAGTTTCTCAACTGTATGCCTTTTATTACTTTTCCTGCCTTTTTCCACTGGCTAAGATTTCCAGTACTATGTTGAGTGAAAGTGGAGTGATGAGAGTGGACATCCTTGCTTTCCTCCCAGCAGGAGGAAAGAATTTAATCTTTCGTCATTAAGTATGATGTTAGCTATAGGTGTTTGGCACATGCCCTTTATCAGATTAAGGAAGTTACCTTCTATTCCTTGTTTTGCTGAGAGTTTTTATCGTGAATGGACGTTGGTTTTGTCAAATGGTTTTCCTCAATCTATTGAGACTTTAGATTATATGGTAAATTACACTTTAAACACTGAACCAACCTTGCAATCCTGGGATAAAACCCACTTGGTCATGATGTATTCTTTCTTTACATATTGCTGGATTTGATCTGATAATACTTTAAGAGTTTTATGTCTATGTTCATAAGGAATATAGGTCTATAGTTTTCTAAGCTTGAAATGTCTTTGTTTGGTTTTGGTACAGAGGTAATGCAGGCTTCATATGATGAGTGCCCTTGTCTCTTCTATTTTCTGAAAGAGACTGTGTATAGAATTCTCCTGGAGTTTTGTTGGAAGGCTTTTAACTATGAACACAATTTCTTTGATAGATACAGGATTATTCAACTTTTCTATTTCTTCTTGAGTGAGTTTTGGTAGTGTCCCTCACGGAATTGGTCCATCTCATTTAAGTTTTTGCATTTATGGACATACAGTTGTTTAGAATATTCCCATATTACCATTTTAATTTGTTTAGGGTCTGTAGCAATTCCTGATATTATTCATCTGTATCTTCTTTTTTTCTTGTTCCACCTAGTTAGAGGTTCATCAATTTTAGAACCTGCTTTTGGCTGCAATGATTTTCTCTATTGTTTGTCTCTTTCCTATTTTACTCATTTTTGCTTTTATCTTTGTTATTTCCTTCTGCTTCCTTCTAGTTTGATTTGCTCTTCTTTTTCTTAAAATAGAAGCTTAAATTATAATTTCAGACCTTTCTTCCTTTTTTTCATATGAACATTTAGTACTATAAATTTCTCTCTAAACACTGCTTAAATTGTATCCCACAAATTCTGATATTTTCATTTTCATTCAGTTCAAAATATTTTCCAATTACCCTCAATACTTCCTCTTTGACCATGGGTTCTTTAGAAGTGTGTTAATTTCCAAATATCTGGAGAATTTTCCAGATACTTCTGTTACTGATTCCTAATTTAATTCCAAAATAGTCAGAGAGCATAGTTTGTATGATTTCAATTTTTTTTAATTATTAAGGTTTATTTTATGGCCCAGAATATAGTCTTGATGAATATCTAACACTGTAAGTCAATACTTCTATTACAAAAATATACCACTAACTGTGGAATAGCCTTTAAAAGCATCTACCTTTTGTTCCATCCATCAATAAAACAATGTCAATACACAGTATTTGATGTTTAAAGACATATTTTGATACTAAGTGGAACTTACTTGTAATAGAGATCTTGAAAGAACACAAGGTGATTGTTCACTAAATTCACAGAAAAAATCCTAATAGATACACAGAAAAAAAGTGTCATTAATAGATTAAATAAAAGCTGAAAATGTTTGTATACAGAGAGTAATTTTTACCAGACCTTGTGGGAATGATACACTACCAAAGTTAAAATAAGAAAGATAGCTAAAGATCATTTCTGTTAAGAATTGTCTAATTGTATGAATGGAAAAATGGATAATTTTGGAGCCTAAAATTTATTTTTAACAAACTTACCAGTAACAGTATTATGTGGATACCGATATTAAATTTGTACATCATGAAAATAACAGTATCAATAATAATTTACTAACTAATGACAGAGATTTACTTCCTACTTCACAGAAATAAATACCAAGTAACCAGGCTAACTGAATTCACGTTCTCTTTTTTAATAATTAATTTTTACACCTTGCACACACTCCTCAAAGTGAATATTCTCCACCAGAGAGAGATTCTACTATTCCACATTACAAAGAAAATTAAAACAATTTACCCCACAGAAAATCCCTCAACTTCAGCCTCTAAACCTCTAGTTGTATCCACATCTGTACACAGATCCTTTCCTTGCCTACTTTAACAACAGATGTATTAAAGACTCCATTCCTTCTGGCTTTTTCACAAACATTACACACTTTCAATTATCCATACTTTGCTCTCCTAGATATTAAAATTCGTCCTCTCTACCAGATCGTTCCCATTTTCATTTAAACAGTCAGGTTTCTCTCAACTTTAAAAAGAAAAGAAGATCATCACATGATGTCACATTTTCCTCTCAACTGCTGCCTTCTCAGCCAAACTTTCTGAAGAAGTTGGCTGCACCCACTGTCTCTACTCACTCAACTCAACTCTCATCCACCTTCAACACATGTAACCTGGCTCTTTGCTCTAGCCACCACTTGTTCCCCATTACTAAATCCAATGGACATTGATTTTGGACCTCATTCATCTCTTTCACTTGACCTCTCAGCAGTGTGACTTCCTTCTTGAAAAATCTTTTAAATGACTTTCATATGTTTCTTCCTCTGGCTACTTCTCAGTTTGTTCTGTAGGTTCAAAGTTTAGTTCCAGAAAACCTTCTTTTCTTAACCTATATATTTTTTCCTCGTAAATTTTGAAGCATAAACACTCATGCTTCGATTACTATCTATACTGTAATAATTCTAAAATTTTAACTCTAAGCACAGACCTCTAAACTCTATCCATATAGCCAATACTATCCAATATCTCTACTTAAATATATTAAAGTTACCTCAAACTTTACTTCACTAAAACCCTCTAAGGTCCTTTGAGAATATCCCCCTTTGAGTGTACAGCACCAAACGTGCATGTAGACTTACAAGACAGAAGCCTAGAGACCTTCCTCAGAGCTCTCTCATGCCCCATATTTAATACATCACCAATATTCTATCAATTTTAGCTCACACATAGCTCTAACACTGACAACCTCACCATCTCCCTGCCATCCTTTTAGTCCAAGTTACCATCTTCTCCTCCCTTGGACTGCAGTACTGGTTTCCTAATTTATCACACTGTGTTTACTCTAGTCCCTTCCAATCATTTCTCTACAATGCAGCCACATCTTTGCACATTCTTGATCCTATTATGTCACTGTCCCCCCCCCCCCACTGATCTTTCTTGATAAAACTAATGGTTTTCCTTTGCTCTGTGAAAAGATAGAAATCCTTAATGTTGCTTAAATGGCCTTGTCTGGTCTGCCTACCTCTCTAGCCTCACCAAATCCCCCATCCCCATCACTCAATGCTCCATTCTGCTACTTTTCTTTTAGTTTCTCAAATGTATCATGTTCTTTCCCATCACATGGAGGAGGATTCAGCTTCCTGCACCTGGAACTGTCCCCCTACTGTCCCAAATGATGTTCACCTAACTGTTAGATCTTAGCTTTACCTTCACTTCTTTAAGAAAGACTTCTCTGATCATTTAGGTCAGTTCCTTCATCATATGCTATATGTTCTAGTTCCTTTGCTTCATACTCCCTACACTGGTTTGTAATTCTATAATCATTTTTATGATTATTTGATCAATTTCTATCTCATACTACACTGTAAGCCTTATGACAGGATGGATGATATGCCTTTGCTCATCACTGTATACCAGCCATAGCACAGCACCTAGCACAAAACAAGCATCTTGGCTGAATGATGAATGTACATACACTGTACTTGCTATCACAGTTCATCTGTACTCAATTTCTTATTGCTAGTATACATCCCTAACAGGATACAGTCTATGAAGTCCACTATTTACCTCATTTAAACTAGGTATATCTTCTTAATTAATCCACAGCTGTCAAAAGTATCATCTTATGGGTTCCTAAACTATGAATTTCCCTTTACTAGTGTCACTATCTTCCCCCTTACCACTGGTTTTTGCCCTATATGCAAAATACCAAAAACTTTGAAAATGCAGAAAAATGCAAAAAACAAAACTATCATATAGCATTCCACTATCTATAAATAGTCATAATTAATATTTTGGTATTTGTTATTCTAATCTTTTGAGAAAGAATTTGGTTGAAGTTGACTTTGTCTCTGAATATCTTTTCTGTGTGCAACAACATATATAAAAAATATATTTTAAAACTTTCAACAGGGACTTCCCTGGTGGCACAGTGGTTAAGAATCCGCCTGCCAATGCAGGGGACATGGGTTCAAGCCTTGGTCCGGGAAGATCCCACATGCCACAGAGCAACTAAGCCCATGCGCCACAACTACTGAGTCTGAGCTCTCGAGTCCATGAGCCACAACTACTGAGCCCGCATGCCACAACTACTGAAGCCTGCACACCTAGATCCTGTGCTCCACACAACAAGAGAAGCCACAGCAATGAGAAGCCTATGCACTGTAACAAAGAGTAGCCCCTGCTCGCCACAACTAGAGAAAGCCCACATGCAGCAATGAAGACACATAAATAAATAAATAAATAAATAAATAAATAAATGTGTATTAAAAAAAAGAACATTAAACATAACTTGACATTCACAAACATTTCCCAATGTCAATACTTCCCATGTCAATAGTTTTCTATAACATATTTTTTAATGGCTCTGTGACATATATTGTAAACATACCACAGAATGGATACTGTCACCATTCAGTATTTAAACTGTTACTAGTTTTTGAACATTACAAAGGATGATGCAACAAACACCTTTTTTCTTATTCTAAATGTCTACAAGGAGAGTTTCTGGTCCAAGTATACACATTTTTAAGACTTTTGAGAGAGACAGCCACTGGCGTATAAGAGAATGAGTACTTCCCTTTACCAACATTAAATATTATTATACTTTTCAATCTAGCTGTTATAAATTGCATTTCTTTAATTACTAGTAAGGTTAAGCATCTTTCATGTTTATTTCTTTTTATATATGTATGCTCGTGTCCTTTCCCAATTTTTCATTGGGATGTTTATTTTTATCTTACTGATATGTAGAAGCGCTCTCTAGAACCTGGCACTTTATCCTAATAATAACAGGTTTCCTATGCAGATCCACCAGACTATTTGGTCCCTTCTCTTCCATAACTTTAATCTTTTTCTCTACTCGTGGCCCCTGCTGCACTCCCCCCACTACCACTCTGTCTCAAGTCTTTCAGAGATCCAAATTATTCCATTACTATGCCTTCTTCATGTCCAGTGACAGCAGTCCAGGCCTGGCTCCGCCAGCTCCCCTCTATTATGACGTGTCATTATGCATTCACCCCGCCCCTAACAAGGCAATCCATAATCTTTTGCCAGAATATCAAGTTCCAACCATTGCATTATACTTTCTTATTCCAATTCGCATTGATCTCCTTTTCTAAAATCCTACAATTAATCTAGTGAACACAAATATATAGTCATGTATCAATTAATGATTAGAAAAGCAGATGGAGAAGAACAATAAAATCTCTAATTCTCTTATAACACTAACTAACCATCTAATTTGGTTATAAAGCCCTGTAAACCTTAGTTTGTTTAGCTGTACAATAAACTGCAAAATGAACTGGCTTGTGTGTATAATCTTTTTTACTTTTAAGACTCTATGATTCTTATGACAGAATAAGGAAAAACTACTAAAAAGAAAGGAAACACAAAAGGAGGGAATAAAGGCATAATCAGTGAAGGTTTCACTAAGGAACAAAGACTTAAGCTGAGCTTTAATGATAAAGAATTAGTGGAAGGCTTCCCTGGTGGCGCAGTGGTTAAGAATCCGCCTGCCAATGCAGGGGACACGGGTTCGAGCCCTGGTCCACGAAGATCTCACATGCCGCGGAGCAACTAAGCCCATGCGCCACAACTACTGAGCCTGCACTCTAGAGCCCGCAAGCCACAACTACTGAAGCCCACGTGCCACAACTATTCAAGCCTGTGCGCCTAGACCCCGTGCTCCACAACAAGAGAAGCCACAGCAATGAGAAACCCGCACACTGCAATGAAGAGTATCCCCTGCTCACCACAACTAGAGAAAGCCCACGTGCAGCAAAAGACCCAACACAGCCAAAAATAAATGAATAAAAAAAAAAAATGTAAAAAAGAAAAAAAATTTTTTTAAAAAGGAAAAGTTACTATAAGAAAGAGCGTAACAGAAGCACAAATCTTTATTGACCATTTATCAATTATACCCCAGAGGCTGCTGCTAAATTCTAGGAATATAAACTAGATAATCTGTCATCTCAAGTAACACAGGTACAGAAGCAACCTGAAACCAAAAGGGAAGACTTCACAGAGGAAATGACATGGGGCTAGAAATTATGTACCTCAACACTGAGGGGGAGCAACAGGCAAATGCATATATATGTATAGTCATGCAAAATTAATTAGTGTACTTATGTCTAAATAACACTGTTTTTTTGCCCGTTTTTTACCTTCCTAATTGAAGTATATGTCATTATAGCCTTACCAATTAATAAAACTCCATCTCTGAATGTTTTAACATTCCCCAAATAAATCTTGTTTCTATATTTTAACCCATAAAAAAGATTAATCCAAAATATGCTAGCTTAAAAATGTACATACTCTTTTACCCAATAACTTCACTGTTTAGTAATTTATCTTAAGGGGTAAGGAAGCACATGATATAAAGATTTACCTACAAAGATGTTCATCTTAGTATTGTTTATAAGTGTAAAACACTGAAAATGACCTAAATGTAATTCAACGTGAATGGACTAAAAAAAACTGTGGTATATACTCACAATGCAATACCATGTAGCCATTAAAATAATGCAGAAATATGTATATTTGTTGACACGAAAAGATGTTTGTGGTATAGAGACTAGTGATGAAAAAGCAAGTTACCAAATACCATGATCCAATTTTTATATGAAAAAAATTTATACATATGCACATATATATGTATGTGTATATGTATACATGCATGCATAAACACAAACATTTATTTATATAAAAGGTTCTGAACACAGAATTGACAATTCAAAGCCCCATTCTTAAAACTTGGGTGAATTATCTAACTTCTCCACACTTTACGTTCTTAATCTCTAGAATGGATAGTATAAAATCCTTATGAGGATTAAATACAAAAAGTACACACACACACACACACACACACACACACACACACACACACACACACACGACTTAACTCTCCAGATATCACAGATAAGAGGTGAGCAGCATTATTTACCCTTGGGATGGTCAGTCTCCAAAAAGTAATAAACTATTCTGTTGTTAAATCAAAGTTACATTCCAGAATAGAGATTTGTACTTACCAGGATACAATGTAAATTTGTTAAATTGACCACCTCACAGACAGTTTTTATTCTATCTATTAATCTTGCAAAATAGTTGACCATTTCTTCCCTCTTTATTATTTTTGCGTATCGAGGGAAGGTGGGTGGAAGTAGTCTCTGGTTAACAAGAGGCTCAAAACCCATCATAATGGGATGATCTAAAAAGAAACAAAGGTAACATTTTCAACATTTCTCTGAATTTTAAACCTCAAATACTACTAAATATAAAAAGAAAAAGGCCAGTCTCAAAAGCATCTCTGAATTCTAATCACAATATTCTCTAAATGGATTTTATAATTTACAATTAATGTATCTACACACACACATTTTTAAAATGAGATAAGCAGATTTAATAACCTAAAATCGTACTTCCTCCTGACATTGTGGTGGTAGTGGTGACAGAGAGAGGTTTCTACCTCAAAATTAACTCCAAGCCAAGAATGGGATAAAACAGTTAACATATTCTCTCAGAATAAATAAAAGGGCAATGCTGTATTAACCATGAGACTGTGAAGAAATGTTTCAAACGGGAACACAAACATAGGCTTGTCTTCCCTTCATTTTCTGAACTGCAGAATCAACTCACACTCAACTACATAGTAATGTAAAGTGGCAGAGGAAAACAGTCCTCATCCCAATCCCATGAGTTTGGAATGCATTTTGCACTGAGATGTAATTCCAGAAATTCACAATGAAAATAACATATCACAAGAGACCTGAGGGTGAGTTCCTCTCTTCCATTCTTTGTCCTCTGGTGATCTCACTTTTCACAATAGTACAAAGCTCCAAACTAAGTCTTTCTCAACTTGAAATTTCCTGCCACTTTTATAGAAAAAAATTCTGTACTCCAATGGAGTATGCATTGTCAGACTGACTCTATGGGAGCTATTTTACAAATCTAGAAATTGTAGGTAACTGATAAACATGAAATTCTGTTCTGTGTGGTAGAGATTCAACTGACTTCTTCTATACTCTATAGAAAAATGTTTTGCCTCCATTTATAATTTATTTCAATATTCCACTACTCCATATAAATGTGTGTTTTAAAACTTTTCATGTCTGGTTGTGTCACTGAATGAGTTTAACACATGTTCACTTTTATATCTGTATAGGAGTCATGGTTTTACCTTTGTCTGAAAATCATCTTTTAATACTTCCTATTCCCTAAGTACTATAAGATATAAGCAAGCACAGTGACTTACAAGTATCATGTCCTTTTATGCCTCTTTGCTTATACAAACTATTGTCTCTACCTGTAAAACCTACCCCCTTGTTCTTAGCCTGAACTTGATATAGTTTGAATTCTCTCTCATCATTGTTCCTCCCAATGATGTATATACAATGTTCTTTGTATATATACTACTATACTGTCTGTGTGGGATTACATCATTTGTCTCTCTCTCTGAGTTCTTTTGAAAGCAAGAACAGGGTTGGATCCCAAACACCAAATTCCTGGCTCATAACATGCACTGGATACTTGTTTGCTGAATGACAAGATATGCATGCTCAAAATAAAATGAAAGACTGCCACCACTATAATAATTTGAATTTCTGATTTATAATACTTCATTTAGAACTAAGGTAAAAGTAGTAGTAACGATGCTGTAAGAAGCTTCTTTACCATATTAACATGAATACATTTCAGACTTTAATGATAAACGCACAGAATCCAGATACTTAAATAGTCCATTACACTGATTTTCTCTGAAAGTATTCTAATATGCACGGAAAATTATTACCCAGGAATATGCATTTACTCTTAATACATCTATTTTTAGGCTTTAAACCACAAGTAGAAGATAAATACATAGTAATACAGTCATGAAAATTTATATTACCATGGAAAGAAGTAAATATTAATGGGAAATGGACAACAAACACAATATATTCTGACTTCAATTTTATACAAACAAAAAAGTGCAATATAAAACAATATTAACTTTTGAAACTCAGCTGTTCTGCACAGTTGATGTTTAGCAACATCCTTGCCCTCGACCCACTACATACCAGTAGCAACCTCCTAACTGTAAAATGGATCCAGACATTGCCAGATGTCCCTGGGAAGCCCCAGTTGAGAAACACTGGTCTAGATGAACGCAAGATGCAAGTATAATTCAGTGAGGATAAGCTCAGGATGTCAGAGGAGCGTCTTATCCATGTAAAAATTAGATGAAAGACTTCATAGAAGTGAAGTCTAAGAAAAGACCTAAATGGGGACTCCCCTGATGGCACAGTGGTTAAGAACCCACCTGCCAATGCAGGGGACACAGGTTCAATCCCTGGTCCTGGAAGATCCCACATGCCTCGGAGCAGCTAAACCCGTGTGCCACAACTACTGAGGCTGTGCGCCACAACTACTGAAGCCCATGCACCCTACAGCCCATGTGCCACAACTACTGAGCCCATATGCCACCACTACTGAAGACCATGCGCTCTAGGGCCCATGTGCTGCAACTACTGAGCCCATGTGCCTGCAACTACTGAAACCCGTGTGCCTAGAGCCCGTGCTCTGCAACAGGAGAAGCCACTGCAATGAGAAGGCCACACACTGTAATGAAGAGTAGCCCCTGCTCGCCGCAACTAGAGAAAGCCAGCACACAGCAACAAAGACCCAATGCAGCCAAAAATAATAAATAAAATTTTTTTTAAAAAAGACCTAAACGATAACTTAGTTAAAGAATAAAATATTAGTCAGGACAAAGTATTCCAAGCATATCAAAGGCCTGGAAGACAGATAATATGGCTGTTTTTCTTTTTCCCTTAGGGAGCTGCAATTTTCCAAGTCATAATTTCTCTGAACTCAAAAGTAAAAATAGATGCATATAAATAGAGTGGGGACAAAATCCCTAGGCACAAAAGTTAGAAGTCATCTACATGTTTCCCTCTATTTTCTACACACATTTAAATTTCCCCCTACATTTTTCTGGACATAGTCCTTGTAAATGGTTAAGTGCTAAAGTGGTTCCTAGTAGCTATTTTTAAGTCTCATCCTAGTAGCTATTTTTAAGTCTCAGCTGTTCTTGAATCTCATGCCTAAGGACTCTGTAACCATCCTATACAAGACATAGTAACTTGCCTAACTAGAAAAGAGCATAAGAACTGAGATATAATAAGAGATCAAAGCCATTATTCAGGATATAGAAGAGTTAAGGAGGAGTGGGGATAAAAGCCAGGCAGGAGTTTGCATCTGATTTCATGGCAACACAAACTACAAAAAGTTAAAGACAGCTTTACCACACAAGCCCTCCCAGAATAAACCGGTCTAACATATTCCCACTAAATTTCATACATCTCTATCACACAATTTATCTCAAGACTGTCTTATATTAAAATAACCTAAATAGCCCTTACTAAATGAGCCTAGAAAAGATGCTAATTCACATCACTTTCTACCCATTGTGTGCTACGCTCAGTAAAGATTTCCTGAATTAAACTGGATACAGATCAGACAACTTCTAGACTCTCTTCTGACTTAACAAGTCTATAGGTGTACAAAAATTATCTTGGTTTTCCAGTTAAAAATACATAAAATTCTTCAATGCCAAATAAAATGATTTTCCCTTCACACTAGCATTCTTTTAAGTATACAATAATAACATATAATTACTATATTCAAAATATTATGGCACATTGGTTTAGAGTGTTTTAGTTACTAAAGTCCTTGCTAGATAACTGACCTTCATTATCAATAGCAGAAAAGTATTACAAACAGCACAAGGTCCTTGGATAAAAGATTTATAGTAACAATGTGCTTTAACTTAACAAAGTAAGTTATTCTAAAATTAATTAGATGCCAAAATTAAAGATTTGGAAGTGTGTAAGTCAAAAGAGATAGAGACGTTATATCGTGTTTGGATAATACATCTCTCCCAAGTTAGGCAATTTATAGTGAGACTTATTGAAATAAGTTTTAGATGCCCTTAAGTTGGAAGGAATTCTAGAAAACAATGCAGAAGCTGCTGAGGTTTTGTTATATTATACTACACTTCTTGGCTACTTGATTTCCCTTTATAAAATGTTATAAAGTTATGCTACGTGAAAGAAGCCAGACACAAAAGGACAAAAATTGTATGATCCTGCTTATATGAGGTACCTAGAGTAGTCAAACTCATAGAGACAGAAAGTAGAATGGTGGTTGTCTGGGACTGGAGGAGGGGGAAATGGGGAGTTATTATTTAGTGAGTACAGAGTTTCAGTTTGGTAAGATGAAAATTTCTGGATATGGACAGTGGTGACAGTTTCACAACAATGTACTTGATGCCACTGAATTCTACATTTAAAAATGGTTAAAATGGCAAATTTCATGTTATAAATATTTCAACACACACACACACGTTATAAAAAAGGTATTTAACCACAACTGTTAACCTCAAAAAGCATAGTCTCAATGAATATTGTATCCTAATCACTGGTCAGAGTAAGTTATATAAGCAATATAATATGCATATAAATGATATTACAGACACATCTACAAATTTTGGAGTTTCTTTGGTGTGTATTTTTGAATAGGTATCCATGCAACAGATTTAAAAAGTTGCAAATGCAACAAAAGGAGGTACAAAGAAAAGCAAATCTCCTGCTCACTTGTGACTAGTTAATCTCTTGAGAACTAAACACTACTACAAGCTTCTTTCACGTGTGGTTATTTATATATATTTTTTTCAACTTTATTGAGGTATACTATACATATTATACAATACAAATATTAAGCTTATAGTCCATTGTTTTGAAAAATATATACAACCATGTAACTACCACCCCAATCAACGTATACAACATTTTCATCTCCCCAGAAGGTTCCCTTTCATCTCCCCAAAAGGGAGCCAGTCACTCCCATGCCCAGAAACCATGGCACTGTTTCCTCCATGAATAAATCAGTTGTTCCTACTTTGATACAAAAAGAGTCACACAATTTGTACTCTTTTATATCTAACTCCTTTCAGCATAATGTTTCAATGATTTATCCATTATGTTGTGTGCGTCAACATTCAATCTTTTCTACTGCTGAAAACCATTTCATTGTATGGATATACCACTGTTTGCCCATTCAAACAACGTTACTTTTGTAAACAAAACATCAACATTTTATACACACTAATCTGCTTTTCTGCATTATTTTTTAAGGTGGATTTTTCTTTTGAAACAATTTCAAACTTATAGTAAAGTTGCAAGTGCAGTCAATACCGAATCACTCTCAAATACAATGGGAGTGTTATTCCTATAAAGACATACCCTTATATATTCACGATTAAACAATCAGAATTAGCGAACTAACAATGACCAATTACTACCATCTAATGCTCAGACCTCATTCAAGTTTTGCACACTGTACCAATAATATGCTTCAAATCGACATCAGAATCACAAGTTGTATTTATTTTCATTGTCTCTTAGTCTCCTTCAATCTGGAGCAGTTCTTCTGCGTGGCTTCTATGGATAACTTAGACAACTCTGAAGAATAACACGCCAATAATTTTGTATACTGCCCTTCAATGTGGTTTTCCTGTTTCCTTGTGATTAGATTCAAATTGTTAACCTTTGGATTATAAAAGAAGTGACATTATATTGTTCTCATTGCAACCCATCAGCAAAGTGGAGATTTTAACTACTAGTGGTGTTAACTTTGATCACTTGATTAAGTTGGTGTCTGCCAGGCTTCTTCACTATTGTTACCTTTTCCCTTTCTAGTTAATAAATATTTGGGGTGCAGGGGAAGGACACCTAAGTATGCTCATTATCATCAAACTATCTACTCATTAATTCATTTATTTATATCAGTATGGAACCATGGCTTCTTCTTTTATTCAATTGGTTATGATCTATCAGAATTATTTATTTTGATGCTCAAGTTGTCCCCAACTTGGACTGTGTGAATGCCCGTTCAAGCCGTTTTCTGTGTTTAATTGACCTGGCCCATCATTCTCTGAACATTTACTCACTTCCAGCTAATAAGACATTCCAGGCTCATCTTGTTCTTTCCCTGCCCTAGCCCTGGAATCACCCATTCCTCCAAGATGTACTAGTTCCTTTTATTTTTTATATTTTTTCCAGATTTATTGAGGTATAATTGACCATAAAATTGTAAGATATTTAAAGTGTACAATGTGATGATTTGATATATGTATAATTCTGAAAGGATTCCCTCCACTGAGTTAATTTAACACATCCATCACCTCACATATTTATTTTTTTCCTTTGATGAGAACATTTAAGTTTTACTCTTTGAGCAAATTTCAATTATACAGTTCAGTGTTATCAACTATAGTCACCATTTCATACATCATATCATCAGACCTTATTCATCTTGTAACTGAAGGTTTGTACCCTTTTACCAACCTCTCCTTATTTCCCTCAGCCTCTGGCAACCATGTTTCTACTGCTTCTATGAGTTAAACTTTATCTCTTTTAAATTCCACATATAAGTGATACCATGCAGTATTTGTTTTCCTCTGTCTGGCTTATTTCACTTAGCACAATGCCCTCCAGGTTCATCCATGTTGTCACAAACAAGAGGATTTCCCTCTGTTTTAAGGCTGATTAATATTCTATTATATATATATTGTATTTTTGTTATCCATTCATCCATCAATAGACACTTAGGTTGTTTCCGTACCTTAGCTATAGTGAATAAAGCTAGAAAAAGCGTTAATTGAAAAAGCATGCTAATGGAAACCAAAAGAAGCATAGAAGTAGCTAAACTTATACCAGACTAAATAGACTTTAAGCCAAACAATATAACAAAAGACAAAGAAAGTTATTACATAATAAAGCAGTCAATTCATCAAGAGGATATAACGAACGTAAATATTTATGCATCCAACACAGGAGCACAAAAATAAAGCCAATATTCAGAGCTCTAAAAAGGGAAATAATAATTCAATAATACCAGGAGACTTCAATATCCCATTTTCAACAATGGATAGATCACCCAGACAGAAAATCAGTTAAAAAAAAACAAAAAACAAAAAAAACATTGGAATTAAACTACACATTATACCAGATGGAGCTAACAGACATATACGGAATGTTTCATCCAAGAGCAACAGAATACACATTCTTCTCAAAGGCACACTGAGGGACTTCCCTGGTGGCGCAGTGATTAAGAATCCGCCTGCCAATGCAGGGGGCACGGGTTCAAGCCCTGGTCCAGGAAGATCCCACACGCCGTGGAGCAACTAAGCCCATGTGCCACAACTACTGAGCCTGCACTCTAGAGCCCATGAGCCACAACTACTGGAGCCTGCATGCTAGAGCCCGTGCTCCACAACAAGAGAAGCCACTGCAATGAGAAGCCCGTGCACCACAATGAAGAGTAGCCCCCGCTCACCGCAACTAGAGAAAGCCCATGCGCAGCAACGAAGATCCAACGCAGCCAAAGAATAATTTTTTAAAAAGGCATATTGAACATTCTCCATGATAGAACATATGATATGACACAAAACAACTCTTAACAAATTTAAGACTGAAAGCACACCAACTATCCCTTCTGACCACAATAATATGAAACTAGAACACAAGAAGAGGAAAGCTGGAATATCTACAAATATGTGGAAATTAAACAACACACTCCTGAACAACCAATGGGTCAAAGAAGAAAACAAAGGAGAAATTTTTCTTAAATCTTGAAAGAAATGAAAATTTAAAAAAAAACAACATACAAAAAGCTATAGGATACTACAAATGCAGTTCTGAGAGGCAAGTTTATAGTGATAAATGCATATATTAAGAAATTAGATCTCAAATAACAACCTAACTTTACACCTCAATGAACTAGAAAAAGAACAAATTAAGCTCAAGTTAGCAGAAGGAAGGAAATAAAAGATCAGAGTAGAAATAAATAAGAAAGAAAAAGAATAGAAGAGCAACAAAACTAAGAGCTAATTTTTTGAAAAGATAAAATTGACAAACCTTTATCTACACTTTATGTCTTTTGATTGGAGAATTTAGCCCATTTACAATTAACATAAATATTGATAGGTATGGATTTACCATTTCCTGTCTGTTAATTGTTTTCTGGTTGTTTTGCAATTCCTTTGTTCCATTTTTCCTTCTCTTGCTCTCTTCCTTTATTATTTGATGATTTTCTGTACTGGTATGCTTCCTTTCCCTTTTACCTTTTGCATATCTACTATAGGCTTCTGCTTTGTGGTTGCCATGAGCCTTGCATAAAACATATGTAACAGTCTATCTGAAGTTGATAATAACTTCAAATGCATACAAAAGCTCCCTCTCCCCACATTTTATGGTTTTGACTTCACCATTTGCATCTTTTTATGCTGTGTATCCAATAACAAATGACTGCAGTTATAGTTTTTTAAATACTTTTTGTCTTTCAACATTCATACCAGAGATATACATGGTCTACCTGCCACCATTACAATATTAGAATTATTTTGAATTTAACTATAAATTTACCTTTACCAGTGAATTTTATACTTGCATGTTTTCCTGTTACTAACTAGTGTCCTTTTGTTTCAAATGAAGAACTTCCTTTAACACTTCTTGTGAGGTCAGTCTAGTGGTGATGAACTCCTTTAGCTTGTCTGGAAATTTTTTCTCTCTTCCTTAATTCTTAAGGACAACTGCTGAATATTCTTGGTTAGCAGCTTTTTTGTTTTGTTTTCCCTCAGTACTTTGAGTATATGATCCCTCTCCCTTCCAGTCTGCAAGGTTTTTGCAGAAATAGCTACTGATAGTCTTATGGGGGGTTCCCTTGCACACAACCAGTTGCTTTTCTTTTGCTGCTCTTAAGATTCTAACTTTTGACAATTGTCAAAAGCTTTTGTCTCTAACTTCTGACTAATTATAATGTGTTTGAGTGTGGGTCTCTTAGGATTCAACTTCTTTCGAACTCTCTGAGCATCCTGGATCTGGATATCTGTTTCTTTCCCCAGGTTAGGGAAGTTTTCAGCCATTATTTCTTTGAATATGCTTTCTGCCCTGTTCCTCTCTCTTCTCCTTCTGGAACCCCTATCATGCATATATTGGTCTTCTTGATGTTGTCCCACAAATCCCATAATCTATCTCTTTTTTTCCTACTCTGTTTGAATGAATTCCACTGCCCTATCAAGTTTGCTGACTCTTTCTTCCACTTGATCTAGTCTGCTGTTGAGCCTCTCGATTTTTCAGTTCATTTTTTGAATTCTTTGGCTCTGTGATTTCTCTTGTGTACTTTTTAATATTTACTATCTCCTTGTTGAAACTCTTATTTTGTTCATGCATTGCTTCCTAACCTTGGTGAGCATCTTTATAACTTTTGTCTTAAACTCTCAATCAGGTAAACCACTTATCTCCATGTCATTAAGATCTGTTTCTGGATATTTACCTTATTCCTTTGTTTGGAATATATTCCACTGTTTCTTCATTTTTCTTGACTCTCTGTTGGTTTCCGTGCATTAGATAAAACAGTCATATCTTCCAGTCTTGACAGAGTGGTCTTATGTAGGAGACGAATATTGTCATATAAGAGATGGACCTCGTCAATCAGCCCAGACCAAGGCCTTAGTTTTCTCTCAAAGTTTTGTGACCGTCCAAGCCTCCTCCTTTGCTCTTAGTGGCTCCCAGTAGTTGAGGGTGTGCCAAGACCCATCAGTGTCCAAAAGGGAAGGATCACAATCAGAACCTAGATGTACGCTGCTTAGAAGCTGGACCCTCAGGGAGCAGCTGGATAAGTATGTAGTTAAACTTCTTCCAGGGAGAAAGTGGGAGAAGGTTGTTTTTGCCTAATCCTTCTTTGCTGGACCTTGGTACATGGCCATGGGGAAGGGTTCTCCTGTACTCATTAACAACTATTTGTTTGATAAAGCACTGTAAGACTCTTGAATACAAACCCCATTGGCCATTAGAGCCAGATGACCTGGGGGCTCATCCCTCAGATGGCAGCTGCAAAAGCTTGGGCACCAGATGTGTGTACAAGCTTTTTTTTGGGAGACGCTGTCAACTGGGTTTTATTATTGGAGCAGGCTAATGGGGAGAAGGTGGGAGAAATGCCTGCTGGCTTCCCCTGTCTCTGGGGAAGATTTCAGGTAGCCCTTAGATGCCCGCTAAATTAGAAGCCCAGCATGCAGGCAGCGGCTTTTAAAGTACAGAGTTAAACCTATTTCAGGGAAAGACTGGAAGATGGGTTATTTCCTTTGCTCTCTGTGCTGAACCTTGGGGTGTAGAGTCAGTTAAAAAATGCTTCTTTGCTATAGTCTTCTGGAACTCATGAGTGGAAGCCTCTTTGGCTATCACCGCCAGGTCTGGGTCCCATGCTTCAGGCAGAAGCTACAAAAGCTGGGGTGCAAATATATGTACAAACTTTTCCAAGCAGATTCCAGTGACTTGGAGTGGGCTGGAGGCAGAAGCCAGGCAGCCGGCCCCTAGTGTCTGCTATATTAGATGCTTGGCCCTCAGACAGCAGCTTTTAATGTATACAGATAAACCTCTTTCAAGGAAAGACTAGGAGATGGGCAATTTTGCCTGCTTCCTCCGAGCTGATCCCTGTGGGGACAGTCATAGCAAGTGACTGCATTCCCAATAGGAACTGCTCCTCTGGTTGGCATAGTCTTGTAGGTCTCATGGACACAAGCCCCACTGGCTTTCAGAGCTAGGTGTTTTGGGAGCCTATCCCTCAGGAAGGAGTCAAAGTTGGGGTGCTAGATGTAGGCTCCAAATGCTTCACTCCTCAGATAGAACCTGAGTATTGGGGGTCCTCTCCCAATTGTGTGGTGCTATGTCAGGGGTGGGGTTTTGTTCTCCCTCATCTGGGTCCTACTGTTACAGTGTTTGGCTGTTTGTTTTTTTCTTTTTTTTTTTTAAGGTTATAAAGGTTTCCTAATTTTTAAGAAGTTGAGAGGATTCTGTTTCTCATATTCCTTATAGTTTTCAATTGGTTGTAGACAAGAGAAGCAAGCAGCAGAAACATCTTTAACTCCAAAAACCAGAAGTCCTCTAGATTACACATATCCCTCACATGTGTGAGGAGGTATGTTTATTTTTTGTAAAAATAAAATGTTTTAAAAGAGTAAAACCATCTCAAGTTCCTGGCACTAGTATCTCATGACATAGGCCTCTCTAATGGGTGGTGATTTTAAAATGAAGTCAGTTCCCACCTCTCCTGTGCACTGCCAAACCAGCATATGAAGTTGACTGGGTTGAGGCAGCATAATTTCTGCTTTAGCACCAAGTACAGCCCTCAGGAGGTTAAAGGGTTATTTAACCCTTTTGTTATTTAACCCCATTGTCTACCAGACAATAAACCATCATAATTCTAAACTATATTTTAATCTACTTTTAATTCACATTAACTTTTAATTTAGTTTCTTTTACTCAGTCATAAATGCATACCACTTGAGAATCAAAGAGCCCAACAAGGTTTTTATTAAAACTAACAATCTTCTGCCCACCCTCTCCTGCCAATTCCATTATTTCCTCTCTTCCCAGAGGCAATGTCTTCCACTTCTTTTTAGCTCTTTTGGTATTTACCTCCATATCATCAAATTTATAGTGCTACTTACTTCATATTTTTTCAGTTTTACACGTTATCTGACTTACTCCAGCTTCAAAAGGAGATGATATGTGTAAAAAAGAGATAATGAAAAAGATATGAAGTAGCAGCTATAAGCACATATAAATTATACGCATATATAGACTTCTGTCCTCTCACCTCCAACACAGATCAAAATTTTGATTATAATCAATGTTCAGCACCATTATGATTAAGTAAATTACATTCATATTTGGGCCATGGATAACTTTCGCAAACATGGAAATAAGTTTTACTTTCATATATATTCTGAAGTTAATCACTTCTTACTTTTTGTTTGCTTTGTTTGTATGTACTTAACACTTTTTTTTTTTTTTTTTTTGTGGTACGCGGGCCTCTCACTGCTGCGGCCCCTCCCGTTGCGGGTCACAGGCTCCGGACGCGCAGGCTCAGCGGCCATGGCTCACGGGCCCAGCTGCTCCGCGGCATGTGGTATCCTCCCGGACCGGGGCACGAACCCGCGCCCCCTGCACCGGCAGGCGGACTCCCAACCACTGCACCACCAGGGAAGCCCTGTACTTAACACTTTAATTCAACCCCAAATCCTTTGCCAATTCTCTAAATCTCTTTTTTCTACATTAAAGAGAACAGCTATTGTATCAATTTCATTGGTGACAACAGATCTTGTATCTACTTTGAGCCATCTACCCTCAAGCCTTGTGACTTTGTTCAGTCTGGACTTGTCCTCCATGTATTATGCTCAGATATATAGTATCTTATGATCTTGCTGCACTATCACCCTACGATTTCCTTCATTATTCTCTTATGCTGGATTCTTATATTCCTTAAACTCCATACTTTCCTTTACCTTGATTTACTCCCTTGTTTTAATGGAGCACATTCCAGTAGCCTTGAAAAACTTTTGGGGAGATTAATTTTGTAAGATTTTAAATACCTGAAATTATCTTTCTTCACAATTAAATGATAATTTTGGAAAAGGATTCAATGATTAGAAACCATTTCCCCCCCAAATTCTGAAAACACTGGTCCACTGCTTTTCTTTTAATCACAATTCTACTGAGATATAATTAACATACCATATAATTCATCTATTAAAAGTGTACAATAGTTTTTTAGTATATTCAGAGTTATAAAACCACCACCACCATGAAAAACAGAACATTTTCATCACCCTAAGAAAAAACTCCATATACATTAGCAGTCCTCCTTCTTCCCACCCTCCTCCAGCCCTAGGCAACCACTGATCTACTTTCTGTCTCCCTGGATTTGCCTACTCTGGATGTTTTATATAAATGAAAATCATATACGATCTTTTGTGAGTGGCTTTTTCTACTTAGCATGTTTTCAAGGTCCCTCCATGTTGTAGCAGATATTAGTACTTCATTTAATTGCCAAATGCTACTCCACTGCATGGATGCACAACATTTATCTGCTCATCTGCTGATGGACATCTGGGTCGTTTCCACCTTTTGGCTATCATGAATAATAGTGTTGTGAGCATTAATGTACAACTTTTTGTGTAGACATATGTTTCCATTTCTCTTGAGTGTATATATACTCCTAATATTAGAATGGCTGGTTCATGTGATAAATCTACATTATACATTTTGAGACACTGCAAGATTGTTTTCCAAAGTAGTTGCATTATTTTATACTTCCACCAGCAGTGTATGAAGGTTCCAGTTTCTCCATAATCTCACCAACACTTGTTACTACCTGTCTTTTTGATTACAGCCATCTAGTGGTTGGGAAGTGGTATCTTTTCGTTTTGATTTGCATTTCCCATGGCACATCTATTTTTTCACATGCTTATTGGCCATCTGTAAATCTTATTCAGAGAAATGTCTAATTTATATAGATCCCTTGCCTATTTTTTCATTGACTTAATTTTTCTTTTTATTGATTCTTAAGGTTTATGTCTAGGTTTTAGAGTTTCATATTTTTAGTTCTTACATTTATGTCACTGATCCATTTTGAGTTAATTTTTGTTTATGATGTGAAGAGGGGGTAGGGGAGGGTACCAAACTTTATTCTTTTGCATGTGGTTATCCAATTGTCCCAGTGTCATTTGTTGAAAATACTTTTCTTTCCCCATTGAATTGTCTTGGCACTCATGTCAAATATCATCTGACCACAAACATGAGGGATCATTTTTGGATTTCCAATTTTAGTCCACTAATCTATGTCTATCTTTATGCTAGTTCCAAACTCTCTTGATTAATGTAGCACTGCAGTAAGTTTTAAAATCAAGAAGTGTGACTACTTCAACTTTGTTCTTTGCTCCACTAACTTCTAGCTTCCATTCCTGTTGCTGAAGTTTGATTACATTGTCTTGATTCTGTGTGTGCAACTTGCTTTTCCCTTTCAAATCTCTTAGGATCTTCTACTTTTCCCCACTATTCTGAAATTTCATGATGATATGCCTTGATAGAAGTCTACTTTCATCCTAGTTGTGCTGGGTAACTCTTTACTGGCCCTCTTAACCTGGGTATTTGCTTCATTTCCTTCCAGGAAATCTTCTTAAATGATCAAGTGATATTTTTTTTTGCTTCTATTTTCTGATCTCTATTTCTGGAAAAACTTTTATCAATTTATCCTTCATTTATCTTGTTTATTTATTATTTATCTTTATTAGACAATGGACCTTCTGGACTGATCCTATAGTATTTTTACTTTTTTCCTCCTTATTTTCAACCTGTTCATTTTTATTCTACTTTCTCTAAGATTTCCTCAACTTTATGCTCTATATTTTCTATTTTTTAATGATTTCTGCTCAAATATACTCTTTTTTCCCTTTTTTTAAATAACATCCTATTTTTGTTTTACATATGCATTATTTTTTTTTCATTTTTTTAAAGGTTTTTGTTTGCTTGCCTGTTTTGGTCTTTTTTATAGGCTAGACATTTCCACCCATGACTATATACTCGGGCTTGAAACTAAAGGACCAAAACCTCATTAAGAGCTCTGTGAATTAGGTTAGGCTTTTCTACCAAACCATTTTATCAGGAGAACTGCTAATACCAATAAATTTAGATTTTGCTGATGTTTTTCTCCATCTCTTGGGTTTGCCAGATTTCCCTAAGAGTCTTCCAAATTCTTAGGTGAAGTGCAATAGCCAGGCTGCACTGTTTTGGAAGCTGAGTAGGCGGGAAAAACAGCTAGAGCTTGACATGGTGTGCAGGAAAGGGGAGAACAGGTGTTACAATAAGTATTTAAATTACCACTTAGCTCCCCATAATGTGTACCATTCAACAGTGTCTGGTATCTTCTCAGTTCAGAATCTCTCTGCTCCCCTATTCCAAAGAATAAACTTTTAGTATTCTGAGGCTCAGAAATGTTACCATGGAGAAAATGGGGAGGAAATCTCTGTTTCTAAACAGTTTTCAACCAGTTCTCATCACCATTAATTCTCATCCTCATTTTTAGAGGTACCTGGTATACTAAAAATGAGGTCCTTCAGAGGATCTGCAGTATAAACTGGACTGTATCTTGACTTTCCCTGTCAGTGGCTAAAAACTCAGTTACTTGTGGACAGACAGCTCAATGTCCTTCTGTTTTCTAGCTTCTAAAATTCTGTTGCTATTGTCTTCTTTTCCTTTTCCTCGTTATTGATTATACCTATTTTTTAAAAATATCCAAACACTTACCATTGTTTCATTAAGGTTTCAGAAGGTAAATGCATGTCTTTAATCTACCACTTGAATCAGACACCTTTTAATTTTTTTCAAAAGAATGACAGGCCTCTTTTTGTTTTTGTTGTTTTGCCCGTGCCGTGCAGCTTGTGGGATCTTAGGTCCCCCAACCAGGGACTGAACCCGTGCCTTGAAGCAGTGAAAGCACAGAGTCCTAACCACTGGACCACCAGGGAATTCTCCAAGGCCTCTTGAAACTGAACGTCAGATTTGGAGATACACTTCAAAAGTACCTACCAATTTCAGGCAACATAAGTTTAATTAAATTTTTCATTTCCATTAGCAACTGTTAAAGATGCTTGCATTCTAAAGAGTAAACCAAGCCTAAACCACAGATAACTATAAAAGAATATGGGAAAGAGAAATAAATTTTGACAAGTAGAACATGGAAAATCTCATTGGAAGAAATTATCTGAACATTATTTTGAAGAATTCCACAGACATATAAAAAGAAGTATAGAATTCACAAGCAATACAACAGCATAAACAAACACAAGGAGCAACATGTGCTTCACTGGATCCTCTTCTTGTTTTTTCAACAAAGTTCTAACTCAAGGTCCTGAACTCAGCAAGCCCTGAAGAACCATATCCACTCCTTCAACTTTAATTAGCACTTAACATGAAAATAACTCCAAAACCTGCTCTTCCATCCATTTTCCAGAGCAAAATATTTACTTTGCCGGTGGACTGTTCCATGTCACCGCGTCAAAAACTCCCATTCGTCCTACCTGAGCTGCCTTCCTTAAGCATCTCTTGTTCCCAAACCATTTCTGCCTCCTTCATCTTCAACACATCACATCCACTGAGTAAACCCACCAGCAAGTAATCCTTGAATCAAGTTTGATTCTTCCTACTTTCTCCCTTTACACCACTGTTTCCAAGTTCCCACTGATTAAGTAGCTTTTCAATGAGAAGCTAAAATTAATGTTGAGCAATTTCAAGCTTTACACAGTCACTTTGTCACTAGCTGGAGTTGTACTAATATTAAGAAGGCAAAATGAATAACCTGAGACCAAAACTAATCTACACTATGGTTTTATCACCATTTTCTTAGAATAAACATTGCTGGGAAGGCATTCACTTTTTTTTATTATAGAACTGTTTAGCTTCATGCTTCAGCTGGATAATTACAAAGTTAAATTAAGTGAGCTTAAACAGTGTTTAACTAAGCACAGAGTGAATACTCCCTAAATTTAAAATTTCACTTGCTTAGTTTATTCAATCCAACTTTATGCAAGCCATCTTCCTAAAGCTTACTCATGAACAGCCCATAAAACCAGAGAAACAGTTGAGAATATACACACAGGTTTGTTTGTTTGTTTGTTTGTTTTTAAGTGCTGACTGATCTGAACTACAGGGAAGCCACAGACCACATGGGCAACTAATGCTCCCATGGCAATTATTATTCTCAGTTATAGACCAGAACAGCCCACAGTAGTCAGGATATGGCAAAAGGAGCATCAGAATAGAGTCATTTGAAAGACTCTTGTTTTGCATCATAATACTCTACTGATACATAACCAACCAACCAAATTATCTGGAAGCAATGTATTTTACAGTGGTTTTCATAAAGTATTCTTGCACTAGATTTCAAAGTATTGAAGAGTTGTAGATATGTTTACCTCTCTGTAAACATGTACTAGATAGCTTGCTATGCATAAAAACCTTTTTCTTTTTAAGGTCCCATGGTTATAGAATGTCACCTAGTCAATCATCTAATAGTCACTTATCTTCCCCTCTCCTGGAGAAAATGGTAATGAATTAATAATGAATTTATAAGTTCAGTATAATTATTATCCATAAAGATAATACTGATTTCCTAAACTAAATTACCTTTTGGACTGCTCCACTACCTAACCTTTGATTAAGAAAAAAAATTCATGGGAAGGGGAATACCACAACTTCTGTCCCTAAAAGGAGGGGAAAGGATGAAAAAGGAAAAAGAGTGTGAATCAATAAAACTGGACTTCCTGGTCAGAGGACTAACAACTGTGAAAAACTAATTTTAAAATACAAATATCATCTCATTTTAATGGTTTTAAGGATAACCAAAATTGCTACACACGACTAAAATGCTAACTCAGTTGGAGCTTTTACAATAAAGGTACACTATTCCTTTTATTTTTAAGGCCTAATTCATAAATAAAATCTGCTGCCTGTCAACAACGTACCAAGCACTGTAGAGACACGCAAAGAAGAGACTCTGGCCTAATAGAACTAAAAATCTCACGGAAAGACAAAAGGTAAACTATAATATGATGTACTAAAAAAATGTAACAAAGGCATGTATGAATGCAATGAGGCCACAGAGGGAATACCTAGGCCTGCCTGGTGGAGTCAGGGAAGACTGTGTAACGGAGCTGATGATCTCTCAAAGGAGTAAAAGGGGAGACGTGATTAAAAAAGAACGATTTACTGCTGACATCACAGCCTGATCACGAGACAGGGTAAAGATTCAGAACCCAAACAGTAAGATACAGGAGATGGCAAACTGGTCTAGAAAAAATTTAAAAAGAAGGTACCATAAACACTCTATATAAGTCTATGGAGCAAAACATTCCAAAGTCTGCATAGACTGACTTAACGGATATTTTAGAACAAATCAAACACTATATATGCTGGATGGGAAAGAACAAAAAAAGAGTAGGAGCAAAACAGACAATTACCTCCTTTTGTAGTATCATTCTGGGCCTGGATGCCATGATGCAATGAATTATGAATGGCAGAAAGAAGATCTGCTGCTTGAACCATCAATTTTTGAGCTTCTGCAACAGCACTGGTCTAGCAAATAAATCACCAAAAACATTCTTACATATTCTTTCACTGAAAGATATACATTAAATAGGAAAATCCTATAAACAATAATGAAATTAAATGCTTGCTGTAATGACATTGGTTTTCACAAACTATTCACTTAATATAGGATGCCCAGATCCTGTTAGGATAGAAATAATTTTTTTACCCATATCTATACATTGTAGGAGCCATTAAAGAACAATAGGAAACATTTCTGGTTTATTCTACTAATCTCATGTTTAAAAAAAAAGAGAGATGCAATCAACTAGAAAATGGGAAATTGCAACATTCCTACTAAATCATTCATCAAGGTGAAATTTCAAAAAAAGAACAGAATTACAGAAGTTAGTAAAGATTGGATCTCTACTTACCACTTATTAACTATTCACAAATTAGTCTGTAATTTACTTAGAGTTAATGCAATATACACACAAAAATATTCACCATTTATTCCACACAAATCTAAGTTAATTATTTAACTGAATGAAAGAGGCCTACCTAAAATTCTCATTTTTAATTTCTCCAATTCACAATAACTACCCAGAAGCAATTTCAGCTTCTATTATTTTACCAACTAATACGTAATATGTTATTTTTATATCAACAACAGACATGGACATGTTATGGAGCAGAATGTAAAATTCATGTGACTTTTGGAGAAAATCAGGGATACTCTGATGTAAACACACCAAATGCTGAGTGCTGTATATGTGTGCATATACATTTCAATGGAAAAGTCTCAGAACTACCAAAATAAAGCATTCCATCGAAAACAAAAACACTAAAATTTAGATTATAGTAAATACCCTTACCTCTTTCTTAGTAAAAGCTATAAGCACTGTCAGTAACACTCGAGTAAATTTCACTCTGCTGAATACTGCTAAACACTGTTGGTGCTAAAAAACAAGAAAGGACTAAAAGTTAAAAGATGCAAAGTCTGTCAAAGAAATTTCATTTTAAAATATAGTATTTTAAGTCCTAAATCTCAGTGTTAATAACTTACTATTGAATATATTACAAACACCTTCACTTATAGTCTATTAAATGTCTGAAAAATGAGCTGCAGAAAACATAATAAAACAAAGCCTATTTTATTGAAATAGAAATACATAATAAAGCTTATGTGTCAAGAGCACTGATTTTTTCCTAAGTCAGGAGTTACACTATTATTTCAAAACTGATTTAATTAGCATTTTTAAAAGGACTGATAAAAAGGTGCTTTAAGCAGAGTCAGAAAATTTAGGATCTTAACAAAGGTTTGACAACTTTTGATACTGTGTAAGTTCTTGAATTCTGCCAACTTTTGGTGGATCATCTGTTAAAAAAAAAATCATGTTTTTCTTCCTACCTCACAGGAATATTGAAGAGCTTTGAAATCATGTATTTGAAAGAGTTATATTATAATTCTATCAAAATAAATACAAGGGAAATAAACTCCCTTGCAATGTCCAATTTGTAAAGAAATACCTTAAAAAGGGCTTCCATAAATTATAACGTAGTTCATAAAACTACAACATTAACTTCTCTGATATTATCTACCAGAAAATAAGTTCAATTACTTCTAGTTCAACTTCTGGATCTCTTTCTTCTCCCTGTCGACTTCGAGTACTCTAAAATTTTAAAAAAGGTATATTAAAACACACACAAACCTGTAAAAGCATTAGATTACAATTATACAAGGTAAAGCAATAAATTAATTTATTGAATATATGCAAGAATCTATTTGAAGAAAAATATTTGGAAGAAAAAATCTGTATCAATTATTTATTTTCCTATTAATACTATGTACAGAAAGTTCATTTTGATATAAATTATAAAGATCACACAAAAGAATAAGGTATTAAAAACAGCAAAAGCAAAACAATGAAGAGCAGAAGCACATGGTACATAGTACTTCCTGCTTTTAAAAAATCTATTAACTGAAATTCCTGATGCTCTCCAAACTAACCCTGTTAGAAAAAAAAAGTAACCTATACAAAATCACATCATAAAGTCACATGGTAAATACTGATAAGTTCTATACTAAAATGCAAAACATCTTGTTAATACATGTGTTACATATGGTTGACTATTCTGACAAAATTCCAAGGCAGTACCCACAGGAAGATCTGGTAGATTGGGGTTCTAGCCCTGGAGCTGTCACTTACTAATGGCATGCCCCTAATAAGACTCAAGACAGGTTACTTAACTCTTTTCAGCTGTATTTTCTTCATGTAAAAGTACATTTTATTGCCTAATGCACTGAATAACTGTAAATATCTGATAAGACAATAATGCAAAATTGTTTTGACAACCATGCTGTGTTATACAGGTATAAAAAAATAGAAGAAATGTAACTTTTTTTCATTTTTAATTTCTATGAGAACAAAATCATCAGGATCATCTGGTCAAAGGATGTCATTCATAGAAGGCTTTTAATCAGATTTGAGGAGCTTCCATTTACTGAGCTCTTCTGCTATGTTCTAGACACTGCCCTAACTATTAATGATACAAAGGTGAAGAAGGTAGTCCTTACCTTTGAGGAATTTAAAATTCTAGAATCTTATGCTATTCTTAAAATAGCATACTAAAATTTTAAAACATTGGCAAAAAATTGAAAAATTTGAAAGGGTTAAATTTTCAACACTTGAAAGTAACACTACTTCACCAGAAACCCCTCTAGCAGTGTTCTAATTCATTACCAAAAAACGGTACAGCATATATAAAGAAAGTTGGTGGTCCTACCTACACTAGCTATTTGTAATTAGCTAAAGTTAACCTGACATTTAGAAGAATATAAATATCCTACACCAAAGAAAAGAGAAAAAAATATATACCTTTACTCTTCTTTGCATGTCATCCTCCACATCTTTTAGCATGCCTAGAAAGACAGACAATGATTTTAAAAGGAAACAAATCCAAATGTAAAATTTGTGAATTATATTTATAAATGGTTTTACCTGTAACTCGAAGATCTGTCACACTGTTGGCCATTTTAAATCCATAAGTCATTGACTGAAAATCTTCCTATACAGAAAAGCAATAATTAGGCCCTTGAACAGTAGCAAAACCTTTCATTATATTTCTCTTACAAAATCACTATTTGCTAATAAGAAAACAGTAATGGAATGTCACCCTAAATATTGCTATCATACATCCAAGCTACCTTTACAGGCATACCATTAAAACACCACATTCTAATGTTGTCTCTGTCCCCTTAATTTCAATTGCTGTCCTTAGGCTATTTAAACATACTTGCATTTAATATGTTCATTTGCAAAATAATGCTTATGATAATATCACAAATAATTCCCACTTACAAAGAATTCTCACATTCACAGGTGAACAATAAATACGTAATAATTACTATTTGCAAAATTTAAACAAGTCTCTTCAAAACTTATTATATGTCATTTTACACACTGTTAGGCTAAAAGGTTAAGTCTTCTCAAACAGAATTACTCAGTGACAGCAAAACCACTTTCCCGCTTCTGCCCATTGTAAAGAAAACAAATGATTCATACATGGATTCCCACTCCCAAAATCATTTAAAACACTGCTGGGATATTAGCAAATTAAGTGGTTTGCTGGATTCACTATGAAGAGTTTAATAATATCTGGCTGATTTCAGCTAAGAAGTTAGAAGTTCTACTAAAGGAGTGTTTCTGCCATATTACGATTCTTATAAAAATGTATATAAAAGCCTAATATAATGAAATAACAGATATTCACAGCAGTGGCCAGAACTATAGTGAAATTTCTGGACTCTTAACAAAAACATTCAGTAAGCATGCAATTCATGTCAGGTACTATATCTGACAAACAGAAAGAAGTACAAACAATGTCTCTAGTCTGAAAGAACTCAGGAGAATTGTATGCCTCACAGGACTGGGTCTTTCAAAAGTCTCAGGCTGTAATACAGAGCTATAAACTTACGCTCCAGATGAAGTTTATACTCTATCTCTATTTGGACATCAAACAGGATGCTCAAATTATACATGTCTAAATAGGAACTCTCATAGTGTTTACCACATTGCTAAAAGGCACCCCCATCCCATTACTCAGGCTGAAAACCTGCATTTCAAGTCATCTTGTTTTCCTGAAACCCATATCAGATCCATCAGAAAACACTGTAGGATCTATCTTCAAATTCTAATCACCAAGTCTGACTCCTTTCACAGCTATCTCCAGTTCAAGGATCCACCATCTCTCACTTCTATAACTGTCTCCAGACAGGTCCCCCACCTTCCACAACTGTCTGCTATATAATTTATTCACCACCAAAGGCCAAAGGGACTGTTTTAAGATAAGCCATTTCATGTCACTTTCTACTCAAAACTTTTCAGGAATTTTCTTCCTCACAGTAAAATCCCAAATTCCCCCATGGCCTCTAAGGCCCTCCATCATGTGGCCCTGGTCTCCCTCTCCAACCCCATTTCCTACCTACCACTCATCTCCATGTTCACTGCACTGGAATCACACAGGCCTTCTTGTTGTCCTTCAAGCATATCAAACACATACTCTTCTCAGGACCTCTGTACCCACTGAAACCCCCTCCCCAAACTGATTTTCTTCAAAAGATTTACAAAGCTCCATCCCTTACTATATTCCAGCCTCTGTTTCAATGTCAATTTCTCATACGAGGGTATACCCTGTGCATTCTCTCTAAAATAGCACCCTCCACCACTTTATATCCCCTTTCCCTACTTTACTTTTCTTCACAGAACTTGTCACCACCTGACATTATATATGTAATTTGTTTACTTACACACTGACTATTTGTCCCAAGGAATGCATAATCTCTGAGCTCAGGGCTTTGTTGTATTCATGCTTTATCTCTAGGGCTTAGAATAGTGCTTGGCACAGAGTACTATTCAAACCTATTTGTTGAAGGAATGATGAGCTACTTCAGGGCAGGGGCCATTTGGCCGTTAACCTTACTAAGAACATCAGGCTGGTTACAAGTTACATTGAGGAGTGGTGGAGACTGTGGCAAATGAGAGAACATACATGTCATCTAAAGGAAGTAGGCCGCTGCTTACCCTCTTATGGTCATGAATGAATACAGCACTAGTTTGGTACGGTCTCCTAGGTTTTCAGAACAAAAACCTAATTTAATGTAAAATCATCAGACTTTTTAATGTTACCAAGTTTTAAAAAATTAAGTAGCCCAACACTGTGTAGAAAAAACAAAACAGGGGGAAAAAAAAAGCAACCTGTAAGCCCTATCTGTGGACCCTTAAGTTTGCCAAGAAGAGTCTAAGGAAAAGCATTCATCTGGGAGATTATCACAGGTCTGTGTAATAAATACAAACCTCAGTAACAAGAACTTAATCTAAGTCATTGGAGGTCTGAAGCAGAAGAGTTATGTCAATAGATGCTGCCATTAAAATATCACTACTGAAACTCTGTGGACTTAAGGAGGACAAAAATCAAAGTAAACCCAGAGAGACCAGATACTGGATACCACCCAACAGTCCAAGCAGGAGCTGATGGTGAACAGGACTGATACCATAACCAGAAATGATGAGAAGTTGTTGAAATCAGGATATATTTAAAAGGTAAAGCCAACATGATGTGCTGAAGAACTGAATATGAGGTAAACTGTAGTATAATCAAGGGTTTTCGGTCTGAGCAACTGGTAAATTATGATGCCATTTACTCAGATGGGGCAGTTTGGGAGGAGCAGGTTTAAGGGCAGAAATGGAATACAATTTTAACTATATTAAGTTTGTAATTCCTTTGGTCATCCAAGGGAAGATTTCAGGAAGGCACTTGCTTGAGTCTGAAAGTCAGAGGAGGAAATCAGGATTAGAGATATCAATTTGGACTTCATCAGCTTATAGTTGGTATTAAAAGCCACAGAACTAGAGGAAATCAACCCAGGGAGAGCCCAAGAGAACTGGAGACCTACAGGAGCAAGCACAGGAAATGGACTAACCAGTGAGAAAGAAAGAAATCCAACACATTGTCTTAATAGGAAGATAAGAAGAAAGTATTTCAAAAAGTGGTCAGTTGAGTCTAATGAAGCCAACAGGCTGAAGAGGGAGGAGTGAGAACACTGGATTTAGCAAGACGGATATCATTAAGGAGCTTGCTAAAAGCAGTTTCTGTAGTGGTAGAAGAATGTCCAATTGGTGTGGGTGAGAAGAGAATGAAAGAGAAAGTAAAATAGTATTAACAGCTCATTCAAGGAGTTTTTGGTACATATAGGGCAGCAGAGAAATGAGACTGTAGATATAAGGAGCCATGGCATCAAGGGAACTGCGTTGTTTTGGTTTTAAACTGAGTCATGTAAAAACATGTTTATATGCCAGTAAGAATAATCTAGTAGCGAAGGATGCAGCAGCAACACAATACAAAGAAAGGGATACTACCTGCAGTAGGCTAGAGGGGAGGGAATCTAGAACACAGTGGAGGGGCTGAGAGCTTAGAATGTCACAGGGATACTTTCGTTTTAACAACAACAGAGTGTGTGGATACCATAACAGGTTAGCATTTGTGATAATGAGACGATGGGATACTTCTAATTACATCTGACTGTATCTAATATCCCATTATGGTAGAAAGCAAGCTGACAGTGAGAGTTGGCACTGGAGGTCTGAGAAGTAACAGATGGGGAAAAGTTACCTTAGAGACTAGAAAAGCAAGTTTGCTACGGAAGTGTTGTAGGATAGGATTGTCTCTAGTGTTGAGTGCCCATCTGAGACTTGCAGTCCTAAAATTAAAGTGAGAACAGACACACAGATGTGAATTTTCCCCAGCTGCCTTCTGTTGTTTGGGTGCAAGAAAGCAATTTTAGCATTAACTGGGCCATGGAAATGAGAACGTGAGGAAAGTAACAGAGAAAACTAAAGCGACAGCACCTATGAATTGGAGGTCTCTGTGGCACTAAAGGACAGAAGGAATAGGGGAATCCAAGTAAGTGGTATGGATCAAAGGATAGTTTGGTATCCTTTGATATAGTTTGATAGCTTGATATCAAGATTTTAGAGGTGAGTAATTAGTAGGGAAAAAATTTTGGCCATTTCTGAGCAATGGACAAATCATTTTCTGAGCACCCTATGATGGCTGGTATAGGCTAAACACCAGGGATACAATGGTAAAATACTATCACTGCAAATACAGAGCTTATTATCCCAGGGACAGAAGATGTCTTGACAGATAAAGCCCATGTTCTTCACTTGTACTCTACGGTATCTTTACAATACTACCAAGATATAACTGCAGAAAATTATAAGGGATATTTAGCATTCTATAAAACACAGCATTTAAAACAATGCAGCCTTGCAAAGAAATTTAGAATAGTAAATATTTACAATCATAACTGTAACAGAACACCCAATATCAGAATTGAATGTGATTTCACCAAAGCAGTAATCTTGATTGTACTAATATTCTAAATAAGTAAAACTGTTTCAATCCCTTCTAAAACTTAATAGTCACAATGTATTAGTTGTGATTTATTACTGCTTTAAACATTCATTTCACAGATAAAATACTTTGCATAAATATTTCAGGGTCTCCTAAAATAATCTGATTCATTCAACTAAAATTTGAGTACCTACCACATACCAGATACTGGGTAACCTAGTAAGGGTACAAGTAAGGGTAAAACATGAGCACAGATAATTCAGATTAGGACTTGAAACAATTTAAATGTCCACTAGTAAGTGGCTTGTAATTTATTGTACATACAGTGGAATACTACTGCTGCTGCTGCTCCTACAACTACTAATAGCAGCTAATGTTATTAAGTGCTTGTCAGGTGCCAGGCACTGTTCTAAACATATTACTTGTTAATTTGTTAATCCTCACAATAATGCTCTAAGGTGGGTACTTTTATAAACTACATTTTATAAATGAGGAAACTGACGCATAGGAACTTTAAATTCTGAAAAACCACAGAGCTAGTAAGCGACAGAGTAAGAACACAAACTTATGTGGTCTCACTCCCCAGAGGCTTTTCTAACTTTTATTCTGAAAAAAATTCAGATTACAAAAATATTAAAGAGAAGTCCCATATTGCCTTCACCCAAATGATAACATTAAACCACATTTACATTATAATTCTCTATTTTTCTTCCCTGAAACCTTTGAGACTAGGTTGCAGACTATGATACCCCTTTATCTGTAAATGTCAGTGTGATTTTATAAAAACAAAAATCATTCTCTTACAAAACCACAGTACAATTATCAAATCAGGAAACTGACGTCTCTTTAACCTGGAACGTTTCTTTTGTCCTTGTCTTTCATGCCCTGACATTTTAGAACAGTACAAGCCAAAGTTATTTTGTGTATGTCCCTCAATATGGGTTTGTCTTATGTTTTTCCGAAATTCAAATCAATTTAATATTTGATAGGATATTTGACCGGAATACCACAGAAGTGATGTTGTGTCCTTCTTAGATCACTGAATCTGGAGACACATGGTGTTGACTTATCCCATTACTGGTGGTTAATTCTGGCCACTTGGCTAAGATACTAAGTGTCTACACTGTAAACTTATCATTTTTCCTTTTGTAATTAATAAATGTCTTGTGGGATGATACATTGAGGCTAGGTACAAATCCTGTGTCTCATTACACTTTTGTCTACTAGTTTGAGCATCCTTTGATGATTCATGCCAGAAATAGTTCTTCAAAATCTGTATTCTCAACACGATGCAATGCAAATAAAAACAATGAGGTAGATCTACCTACATGTGCTGGTATGTGCAAAAATCTATTCTCTGTACTCTGTGGGAAAATGCAAGTTGCAAACAGTCTACATAATTCCATCATGTTAAGTAAAATACACACGGGTACATATCATAAAAAACACTTGGAAAGATATACATCAAATGGATAATAGTGTTTACTCTTTGCCAGACAAGCCAAGAACTTTTATAGTTTCATTTATTTACTGTTGTATTAGAAATATGCTCGGCTGCAAGTAAGAGAAAAATCCAACTTAAGTGACTTAAGTGATACAGATTTACAGCATGCCAAATAACATGAACATTAGAATATTAGAAAGTAATCTTTCTTTTGGCTCCACTATCCTAAGCTTTTAGATTTTTACATCTGTCACTTCATGTTCACAAAATGAAGCAGTACCTCCAAACATCACATCCATACTCAAGCAGTATACTACTAAGAGTAAGAGGGAATGCTATAATAATTACACCAGGACAAAAGGTGTCAGGCAGGACTGCTCTATGCAAACCAGCATGTACAGACACTAGCTATGACAGAAGAACATGCTAAAGAACAACAGAGAACAAAACTGAAGTCTGGGGAAGTCAGGAGATTGGGATACAAGTTTATAGATAAGTAAGACTCTGCCCTAAAAGGGTAAGGAGAAGAGAAAAGGCCAAGGGGTCAGAAGCAACATCCTGTGCACAAGCATGGGATAATGAAAGAGAATAACATATAGGACCAGCTGAAGAATAAAATGCGAGGGGAGAAGAAAAAGGTATACAGGCATACCTTATTTTACTGTATTTTACTTTATTTCACTTTGCAGATACTGCATTTTTTAAAAAACAAATTGAAGGTCTGTAGCAACCCTGCATTGTCAGATGATGGTTAGCATTTTTTAGCAATAAGGTATTTTTTAATTAAGGTATGTACATTGTTTTTTTAGACATAATGCTGTTTCACTTAATAGACTACACTATAGTAAATATAACTTTAACATGCACTGGGAAACCAAAAAATTCGTGTGACTCGTTTTATCGCAATATTTGCTTTATTGTGGTGGCCTGGAACCATACCTACAATATCTCCAAGGTACGCCTGTAATAAATACCACAATGAAGTATCACCTCACACCCATAAGAATGGTGATCATCAAAAAGGCAAGGGATAACAAATGCTGGCTAGGATGTGGAGAAAAAGTAGCCCTTGTGCACTGTTAGTGGGACTGTAAACTGGTTCAATCACTGCAGAGAACAGTATGGAGGTTACCCAAAAAATTAAAATTAGAACTACCATCCAATCCAGCAATCCCATTAATGGGTATATGTATATCCAAAGGAAATGAAAACAGGTAACCAAAGAGACATGCACTCTAATGTTTATTGCAGCATTATTCACAAAAGCCAAGGTATGGAAACAACCTAAGTGTCCATCAATGAATGAATGGATAAAGAAGATGTATATTTATACAATGAATAATATGCAGCCATAAGAAAAAAAGGAAATTCTGCCATTTGCAGCAACATTAATGGACCCTGAGGACATTATGCTAAGTAAGACAGAGAAAGACAAACACTGTATGATCTCTCTCATATGTGGAATCTAAAAAAACCAAAATCGTAAAAGCAAACAGTAAAATGGTGTTTACCAGGGGCTAGGTGTGGGGGAATTGGGGAGATGTTGTTTAAGGGTACAGACTTGCAACTAGTAGATTAGTAAGTCCTAGAAACCTAATATACAGTACAGTGATTACAGACAACAAAACTATTATAAACATTAAACTTGCTAAGAGACTCCATTTTAATTGTTCCCAACACTAGAAGAAATGACAATTATGTAACACAATAGAGGTGTTAGCTAAGGCTACTATGGCAATCATTTTGCAATATAAATGAATCAAATTAATATGCCATACTGCTTAAACTTATACAATGTCATATGCCATATAACTCAATAAAAAAATTAAGAAGTAATAAAAAATGAGTAATAAAATTGGGGCCAGATGATAAAAAGAGATACTCTAAGGGTTTTGAATTTTATCATGTAGGCAGTAGAAACAATGGACTTTTGGTTAAATGTGGTATTTCCTCTTGAAATCATCAGTAAAGGAATGAAAATTTTGAATTCCAAAGAACAAAGAAGACAGAATGGAAGACAACATTCAAGACACATAAGGCAATTTTTGGAAGATGCCAAGTAATTGGACAAAAAGAGAAGCCACTGCAATGAGAAGCCTGCACACAGCAACGAAAAGTAGCCCCTGCTCGCTGCAACTAGAGAAAGCCCGCGCGCAGCAACAAAGACCCAACACAGCCAAATATAAAATAAATTAAAAAAAAAAAAGAAAAAGATGTGGGGCTAGAGGAATAAGAAGCTGGATGTCTAAGAAAGGAGCTCTTAGACTCCCATCCTCACTGTGCACAGCAAAGTGATATGCCTATCATTTTATTCCCAGCACTTGCCACAATGTTCAGCGTATGCTAATGAAATCAATAAACAGATAGTACAGATTAAGGATAGGCAAATTTTTTCTTAAAGGGCCAGGTTATATATCTTTTATGCTTTGCAGACCAAGTGGCAAAACAGAGAATACTGAGTAGGCACTTATATAACTATATAAGTGTAACCATTTAAAAAGAAAGAAAATATTCTTAGCTCAAGGACCATAAAAGACACAGGTAGCAGGGCTGGTCTGCAGGCTGTAGTTTGCCAAGGACTTTCTGAGGGTTTAGATGCAGGGTACGGGAGAAAGAGAAGAGTTAAGGATGATGCCCAGGTTTTTGGTCTGCGCAACTAGAAGAATGGAGTTCCATTTGCTAAGATTGAGAAGACTACAGAAGAAAGAAGTTGGAAGCAAGGGGAAAACCAGCAGCTTCATTTTGGAAATGTTATGTATGACATCCTAGTGAGAATGTAGAATAGGCAGCAGCATATATGAATATGACATTTAGGGAACAAGCCTAGGTTAAGAATATAAATTTGGCCTCATTAGCAGAGACAGAATTTAAAAATATGAAACTGCATGAGATCATCAAGAGTATAGATAAAGAAGTGTAAAGACTGAGCCTGAGTCACACCAATGTTTAGAGCTGTGCTCCACATAACTACCGAGCACTTGAAATGAGACTAGTTCAAACTAGGATGTGCTGTAAGTGTAAAATACATACCAGATTGAGAATATTCAGTAGAAAAAAAAGAATTCAAAATATTTCATTAATATTTTTTCCCCAAAATATCTGGACCAATTTATTCTCTCTCCAACAGTGGAAAAAAGTATCCATTTTGGGACTTCCCTGGTGGTCCAGTGACTAAGACTCCATGCTCCCAATGCAGGGGGCCCGGGTTTGATCCCTGGTCAGGGAACTAGATCCCGCATGCCACAACTAAAAGATCCTGCGTGCCACAACTAAGACCCGGCACAGCCAAATAAATAAATAAAGATTAAAAAAAAAAAAAAGAACTGTCCATTTTATTGCTCTGTTGCAAGCTTCAGGTTGTCTCAAATTTATACCCATTTATTTCACAGGCCAAAAAAATGATATCTAGTTTTAACATGCATTTTTGGATCATTAGTGAGTTGTTTAAAAAAATTCTTTTCCCACAATTCTGTAAGCCATATGCATTTCCTGTTTTGTAAATTGTCTCTTCCCCCACTTCTAAGGTCCAGTGGCAGGCAGATAATACCCTACAATTAGTGTCTTGCCCAGCTTTCCATAGAAGTGGGTAGTAATATTAAATAAAAAACAGATGTGATAGTACTATGGATTGGTATCCTCCACACAGGATACCCTATGCAGCTAGGGTCATTAATATTTTTAAACTGATTATATATTGAAGTATTATTTTAGATATATTGGGCTAAGTAAATGTTATTAAAATTAACTTTACCCATGGTTACTAGAACATTTTAAATTATGTATGTGGCTTGCATTATATTCCTATTGGATACTACTGGTTTAGAGAATGAGATGACAAACAAGAACAACCAGTAAGATGAGAAACCAAAAAATAATTTGTTTCAAAGATGGAGTGATCAACTATGTCAAAATCTTCTGATAGGTCGAGTTTAAGACCAAACATTAACCACTGGGTTTACCAACACTGAGGTGTTTGATGACCATAATGTCACAATTTTGGTGGAACACGTGTTCAAAGCCTGACTGGAGTGGATTCAACAGAGAAAAGAGGAGAGAACCAGAGACAGTGGGTATGAACACCTCTTAAGGATACTGGCTGAAAAGAAGAACTGAGATATGGGCAGAAGCTGAAGGACAAGACTATGCCATGAAATGGTATTTCTGAGATTGAGTAACATGAATAAAGCATGTTTGTATGCTGATAGGAATGATCCAGTAGAGCAGCAAATTCATTACTCAAGGGATAAAGGTGAGAATTGGTAGACCAATGTCTTTGAATATAAGACTGAGTATGGAATCTAAGGCGCAAGCAGAAGGGATCACTCTTAGGAGCAGAGAAAGTTCATCTACATAACAGAAGGGCAGCAGAAAAGAAGTCACATACGCAGGTAGGTGGGAAGACTGCTTCCGTTTATTCAGTGCAATAGAAAGGCAGGTCATTTGCTTCAAGTGAGGATGGTCAAAGTGCTAGAAGTTTGAGGGGAGTGGAGTGAATGAACTAGGGAGATGTAATGATTGCTAGGGAGCACTGAGGGCCTACATGCAGTTACTGATGATGAAATGGTAGTAGGACCAATCAGTGGAAATGCATTTTTTTCCAGTCACACTGAGATGTGCAGGTAGGCAAAGGGTTAGATTCAACTAGAATTGAGGTATAACAAGGCAAGAGAGGAAGGGAGCTGAAAGTATATGCAAGGGAATGACTGTAATAAAGGATGATGATACTTAAATTTGGAAAAGAGGGTCAAGAGGTTAATAACAATGAAGCAATGATATAAATAAACTGAAGGAGTGAAGAATAGGAGTGAAGAACTCTAGGAATCAGAACACAAGTAATTTAGAAACAGAGGTGGTGGTCTAAGAACGGGATGCTTCAAACTTCAAAGATCATTAAGGGGTTTCAAAGACTAATCTAACGTATGGTCATTAAAAAGAGAAATCCTAAATGCTTCTAAAGAGAAAAATGAGTCGCATATTAAGAATCAGGATGGTAACACTGGGATTACAAATCAGTGGAACAATGCCTTCAAAATGCTGAGGATGTTATTTTCCAGCCTAGAAATCCATTACAGCCCAACCAGCAATCAGGTGTGAGGGCAGGGAAGACATTTTCAGACATGCAAGGTCTCAAAGAAAAATTCCCTCCCTGTCTCCCCGAAGAAACTGAAGACACTGCACAAAGTAATAAACTAAGAACAATAAAGGCACGAGATCCAGGTAACTAGGGATCTAACAAAAAGAGAGGGAAATGGAATTCCCAGGAGAATGGTGCAGAGAAACCTGGGATGACAGCTGTGCAGTGGGCCTAGAAAGCAACTGACCCAGCCTGAAGCTAGAGAACAAAGAACTTCAAGAAGAGCATTTCAAAACAAAAATTATAAATTACCTGATATATATAGATATAGATGTTTATATACACGATGAAATATACGGATTACCTGATGTGTTTAATAATAATGGGAAAGGAAGAATTAAGGAAAAGTACACATATAACTAAGCAAACCAAAAAGAAGAGGTAGTTATTACCTTCAAGAAAAAAAAATTTGTATGAGGAGAAAAAGCATACACTACTCTGGCTCATCTGTCATTAATATATATACAATCACAATAATGTTAGAATTGAATGATTTAACCACAAAGTGAATTACTATTTGAAGTGAGGAGGAGGTAATGTATGAATGCTAAACATATGCTAAAAATGTGCTGCTATACTATAGTTAAAAACTGATAAACCCTTAAACCCAGAAACTAGAATATAAGCCTATTATACAGAAACACAGAAGTAGATAGTAGAAAAAGGGTAAAATAATTGAATATTATTATGAATGGATAAGGAAAGAGCAGAGCACTATTATTTTTTCATTGTAAGTCTTGTGAGCTATTCGATTTTGTATACTATGTACAAGTATTATTACTTTTATTAAAATACACACCCTAGTGAAAACTTTCAAATAGCAAAACTGAACATGACCAGATTACCTTTAAGAAGATAACTGATGGTCAAGTGGAGAATGGACTAGAGGGAAAAGACTAGGACAGAAAGTAGAGTTCAGAAACTCTCACAGGACCCTAACCTAAAGCTGACAGAGGCATGAACTAAAGCAGGAACAATGAGAGGGAAGGAAAAACAGTGCCCAGATTCAAGACACTTGCAAGGTAAAAGGATCTGGATGTTGGAGGTTAAAAAAAGTAATCAAAGATAACACTAAAGACACCATTTTACAAGATACAGAATCCAAGAGGAAAAGCCACCTGATGGGGGAACTGTGGTTCCCATTTGCACGTGAGCAAGATATCGAGAAAGAAACATCTTTAGGCAACTGAAAACGTCTCCAGGTCAGGAGTAAAAACAAAGCAGAGACAAAATACATAATCATTTAGGAACTTCTGAAGCATCCATTTCAAACAAGCAAATTATTTAAGTCGCTCTTATTTATTCATCACCAGGCCTCTTAAGGATTTTACTAGATCAATTTTTTTTTAATTATTAAAACTGAGACAAATTTATCTGGAAAATCTGAAAAGTTTAGCAAAACAGGAAAAATATCATCTTTCCAGCCTAGGAGCTAACTTATGTTTCTTTTCAGTTTTCTTTATTTTTACATAATTGATTACATTGTGTGCTGCCTTCTTAATCTTTTAAAGTATGCCTTTTTCCATGATATTACTTTGTCATCACTATATATTCATTACACGTAATCAATTATGTGTAATAAATTAACCATAATTTATTTCAACCATAACACTAATGGTGGCATTTTGATTGATACCAATTTTCACTGTTAAAAACACTGATTAATGTATTTGGGTATAAAGCGTCCACATTTCTAATAATTTCTTTAAGGCTGAGTTCTAGAGGTGAACTAAGTAGTTTAAATGGTGTCAATATGTTTAAGACTCTTGATATATACACTGCTAAACTGTTTTCCTAAACAGCTATGCTAATGAATACCCCCCACTATTAAAAAAAAAAAAAGTGCCAACATATTGCATCCTTACCAACATTGAATATTCTCATTTTAAAAACTTTGTAGATGAAAAGTGAACTGATTATTACTTTGTTTTTCTTGGATTACACTGAGCCTAAATTTTTAAAATATTATGGCCATTTGATAACCTTCCTCTATGAATGGGCTATTTATTTTACTGCGCATTTATTCATTCGGGTATTAGTGTTATGCTTTATTTGAATGGGATCTTAATACATAAAAATTGATTATTTTGTTTTCTATATTTTTCCTAGGCCTTTTTTCTATCAGTTTTCTTCCTATTAGTCCTTTCCTTTAGGATTTCTCCCATCTCTTAGTAAGTTCTTCATCCAGAGACTATACAGAAATTTGATTGATTACTTCTATCATAAAAAAATTTTTTTAGTTTATTTAAAAAGAAAGTAATACATGCATATAATAAAAATTCCAATAGTAAAAACAAGTATATACCCTGACCCTCAAATACCCTAGTTATCTTCTTGTGTATGAAGATTTAACTACCTATCTCTTTAGAAAAAAGAAAACAAAAACAGTAGCAAGCTACTCATGCTTTTCTACACCTGACTTATTTTACATTAATTTGGAGATCTAATCTCATCTGTGTAAGTAAGCCTACCTCCTCCTTTGTAAAGGTTACACAGCACTTACTTGGCTGCATGAATGTAGTGTCATTTAATGAGTCTCCTACTGATGGACATTAGCTTCCAGACTTTAGTTACTACAATTAATGTCCTTGTACGTAGACCTTTGGGGATAAGCACAAATATATTTATAGGCTAAATTCCTAAAAGTGAAACTGCTGAAACAAGACATGCATTTTAAGTCACAGATATTACCAAACTGCTCTTTTAAAAAGTTGTATGAATTTACACTCCCATCAAAAAATGTACGAATCTTGCTTATAATGGAATCCTGTCCTAACTAATAAACGTGGAGGAAGTGCTAGAGTTCAAAATCATCATTTTGCAGCCAACACAGTCAAGATTAATCCAAGCAAGTACCATGAATGGATACTAAATATACAGGGAGAGACTTTAATGAGCAGGGTATTTATATGATCTTAAAGTGTTTCCCTACAGATTGCTTATTATGTATGCAAGGTTAGATATAGTAACCATATGGGAATGTAAACTGGTACAGCCACTATGGAAAACAGTATGGAGGTTCCGCAAAAAACTAGAGTTGCGGGCTTCCCTGGTGGCGCAGTGGTTGAGAGTCCACCTGCCGATGCAGGGGACACGGGTTCGTGCCCTGGTCCGGGAAAATCCCACATGCCGCAGAGCGGCTGGGCCCGTGAGCCATGGCCACTGAGCCTGCACGTCCAGAGCCTGTGCTCTGCAACGGGAGAGGCCACAACAGTGAGAGGCCCACGTACCGCAAAAAAAAACACAAAAAAACTACAGTTGCCATATGATCCTGCAATTCCACTCCTGGGCATATATCTAAACAAAACTGTAATTTGAAAATATACACGCACCCCAATGTTCATTGCAGCACTATTTACAATAGCCAAGATACGGAAACAACCTAATGTCCATCGACAGATGAAATGCATAAATCAGATATGGTATATATACAGTTGAATACTACTCAGCCATAAAAATGAAATAATGTCATTTGCAACAACATGGATGGACCTAGAGATTATCATACTAAGTGAAGTAAGTCAGAAAGAGAAAGACAAATACCATATGGTATAACTTATATGTGGAATCTAAAATATGACACAAATGAACTTATCTATGAAAGAGAAACTGACTCACAGACATAGAGAACAGACTTGTGGTTGCCAAGGGGAAGAGGGGGTGGGCGAGCGATGGATTGGGAGTGTAGGATTAGCAGATGCAAACTATTATATATAGGATGGATAAACAACAAGGTCCTACTGTATAGCACAGGAACTATATTCAATATCCTGTGATAAACCATAATGGAAAGAAATATGAAAAAGAATGTGTATATATGTATATATGTATAACTAAATGTGTATGTATGTATAACTGAATCACTATGATGTACAGTAGAAATTAACACAACAATGTAAATCTGGGCTTCCCTGGTGGCGCAGTGGTTGAGAGTCCACCTGCCGATGCAGGGGACACTGGTTCGTGCCCCGGTCTGGGAGGATCCCACGTGCCGTGGAGCAGCTGGGCCCGTGGGCCATGGCCGCTGGGCCTGCGCGTCCGGAGCCTGTGCTCCGCAACGGGAGAGGCCACAACAGTGAGAGGCCCACGTACCGCAAAACAAAAACAAAAACAATGTAAATCAACTATACTTCAGTAAAATAAAAATTTTTTTAAAGTAACCATATAGCAATCAGAAAACACTTTGATGGGGTGATAAAATCACATCACCATTGAGGGGCAGATGGACACTGTATGCCTCAGATGTGATACCATAAGAAGGATACAACATCACTCACATCATATGCCAGCCAGTACTGCATAATACAAATCTAATCGTGAAGAAAGAATAGACAAACCCCAAGTGAGGAACATTCTATTAAAAAAGGGAAAGTAGGAGAGGGCTGCATTTTCCAAAAATATCACTGTCATTAGAGACAAAAGGATAAGGAACTGTTGTAGATTAAAGGACACTAAAGAGATATGCAGCTAAATGAAGGACATGATCCTAGACTGGATCCCATACCGTAGGGAAAGATAAGAAGGACATTACTGAGTCAACTGATAGAAATGGAACATGGGTAATGGATTGGTATTATAGATTTACTGAGGTTGATAATTGTGCTGTAGTTGTGTATGAGAGTGCCGTTTTCCTTACAAGGTGCATACTGATGTGTCTCAGGGAAGAAGATCATAATGTACACAACTTACTCTGCAATGATTCAGAAAAAAAATACATATATACATACATGCATGAGAGAAAAACTGAAAAAACAAATGAGATAATAGGTTAATAGCAGGTGAATCTGGGTGTTCTTTGTGCAGTTACTGTAACTGCTATTATTTGGAAAATATTTCCAAATAAACTTTTTTTTAAAGATTAAAAAGAGGGAAACAATGACTATTCATATCCTACACACACACACACAGAGCATGTGAGTGCCTGTTACAGGTAGAACATGGTATCTCACAGTTTTAATTTGCATTTCTAAAGTGAGGTTAAGCATCTTATGTTTAATGGTCATTTTATTTCCGTAAACTGTCTTCCGATTTTTAAATAACTTTTTACACCTGAAATATTTTTTCTATCTACAATTTACTTTGATGTTGTTATAAACTGAATGTTTGTGTCCCCCCCAACTCCCAAATTCATATGTGAAATTCTAATGCCCAATGTGATAGTTATTTGGAGGTGAGGCCTTTGGGAGGAACGCACAGAGTTGTTTAACAAAAAGTCACAAGGCTTAAAAAAAAATAAAAAAGAGGGGGAACCTATAGATCGAGACTTAAGACATATCAATCAACTGCAATAAACAAACAGACTGAATGTGTCCCATCAAATTTTATATGTTGAAACCTAACCTTCAATGTGATGGTACTGGGAGATGGAGCCTTTAGGAGGTGATCAGGTCATGAGGCTGGGGCCCTCATACATGGGATTAGTGTTCTTATAAAAGAGACTCCAGAGAGCTCCCCACCCCTCCTTCTGCCATGTGAGGCCACAGTGCAAAGATGAACCAGGAAGCAGGCCCTCACCAGGCACCAAATCTGCTGTTGCCTTGATCTTACACTTCTTAGCTTCCAGACTATGGGAAATAAATTATTGTTTATAAGCTACCCAGTCTATGGTATGCTGTCATGGCAGCCTAAATAGACTAAGGCAGATGTAAAATGCTGATGAAGTAATTTTCAAGGGTACTAACTAATTGTTCCAGTACTATTTGGTAAAAAAAATCCTTTTTCTGTCCCACTGATTTTTTATGTCTTTTTGGGTATACTTTGAGAATGTACTTAAAATAATTTGTATGACTCTTCTCACTTTTTAACTCAAACTAATCTTTTAAAAAATTCCATCCAAATGGATAAGACTTTCCATGATATCCATATCAATTCAAATATGTAGCTAAATAACCAATAAGTGTATAAGAAGGACACAGTATTTCAAAAACAACTCATAAGCTACACATTCAAATGTGAAAATCACATTAGGCATATATTTCATTATTCTCATATACATAATATAAATTTAGAAAAGCTTTACACTGAACCATTGCTGAAGCCTAAGATATTTATTCTGTATCAGTAACAGTGTGAAAAATAAAACCAGTTTCAACAAAGGAAAGAATTAAACAAAAATAATTACTTATCAATAGTTTCAAATGCTATCACATCTCCCCTTAAAATATCAGTATCTGAAATCTTTTTTTTATGATAAGGAGAAAAAATCTTTCTATGTCTAAAATGCACAACACTTCCTCAGGCTGAGGTACTTATTACTAAGTGGAAGAAAACGTTTATATTCTAAATTATTCTTCATAACTTTGTTTTCCTTAGCTCCCTCTTATCCAAAGACTGAGATTAACTTCCGTGTTATAATTTATAAGAGACCTGAGGGACGAGGCTATCTCTTCTATTTTCTTTGTGAATCCCCACAACATCCAAAATAAAGTACGTCTGTACATAACGGATATTCAATAAAGGGTACTGACAAAAGGAACACACATTAAGATGAACACACATTAAGATGAAGATTTCTCTTTCTTGGAGAAAACTGGATTGTTTTAGCCAATATATTTGTAAACATCAACAGCATATTACTTTAAAAAACTATTTTTAACTATAAATGTTGACAAAAAAATACGTATCACACAATCATTTAAATACTTCACAGTGAATAAGGCAGTCAATGAGCTTCAGGAATTTTTGTATTACAAAATCTTACCTCTTCAAAAACAGCAGCTTTATTTACTTTTTCCCTTGCAATGTCACAGATTTTCAAGATACCCAGAGCAAAAGCTTTCATGGCAGGATCTTCTATAAAGTCTGGATTATGAATGTAAAGGCACGTAAATACTGTCTGTGCCAAGGAATGGCCTTCTAACCATGTTATCTATAAAGAAATAAAAGAACACACATGTTTAAGGTGATACACAGAGTCTGAAAAGTCTGATCCAACAGTCAAAGGCCAGAGTGCCACAGGCCCAAATAAATATGATTAATCACAAGATTTAAAAGATGATTAAAAGGAAGGTCAGAAAAGACAAAGTACAGTTAGAATTCACTTTCATTAACTAAAGTGTTTCAAGAATTAAAAACATGATTACCTTAAAGTAATAGATATGGGAAGCATTCTTTTATATAATTGTTGCAAATATTCGGAGATTAATGAAATTACAGGGCCTCCTTACATCACATCCAAAAGCTATCAGTTCTACAAAGCAGTCAATAAAAACCTATGAAATTAAGGAATTCACAACTTTATAGCTAACCCGGTTCTTAGCCACTCATTCAACTCTTCTTTTTCATCCCAACTATTACTAACCCAGTCAAGTGCATCACATCTCACCTAGATTACTACAAGAAACTATGCAACTATTTCCCTGCCTCCCACCTCTACTTCAGTACCCCCACTCAGAGGGATCTTTCTAAAACACAAAAATAATCAGGCAACACTATTTTGAGTGACTACCATGAGGCAAGTGCCATGTGCTAGAAGCTAGAAGAACAGCAGCCAAAACTGAGTAATCATGACATCTAAGTACTATGCTAGGTATTTTCATATATCTTATCTCATTTTTTCCTAACACTTTGAGGAAGGCGGTATTTTTCTCATCTTACATATAAAGAAATAGTCAGAGAGTGTAAATAATTTGTCCAAGTTTATTTAGTTATAACTTACACTAAGTCCAAGAATTCTGCAATAGAGCAAAATAAAAAATGCTACATTACAAAATGAGAAAAGCACATGAAAACTGCTCTAATTAAGATGTGTATTTTGCGTTACTAGTGTGCAGAAGACTTTCCAGACTGAAAACCATCTGCCTATTAAAGTTCAAACTTAGATACAGCCCCGAATCTCATAGAATTGTTCCTCAACTTTGACAAAAATTCTCCTCCTTGCCTCCTTTTATCCTATTCCACTAGGACAGTAAATGGCTAAAGAGTAATAAAAACATCTCTGAGAGAAACAGACAGCTTTGGAGGAAGAAGAATCAGGATCAGGATTCTGGTTATGCCCCCTACTAGCAAAGTAACCCTAGGCAAATAGATAAAGAGTGGTACCAGATAGCTCGCAGAGCTGATGTAAGACCTAAGTGAGGGACTTTCCTGGTGGCACAGTGGTTAAGAATCCGCCTGCCAATGCAGGGGACACGGGTTCAAGCCCTGGTCCGGGAAGATCCCACATGCTGCGGAGCAACTAAGCCCATGCGTCACAACTACTGAGCCTGCCCTCTAGAGCCCGTGAGCCACAACTACTGAGCCTGCCCTCTAGAGCCTGCGAGCCACAACTACTGAGCACACATGCCACAACTACTGACGCCCACACGCCTAGAGCCTGTGTTCTGCAACAAGAGAAGCCACCACAATGAGAAGACCACGCACTGCAATGAAGAATAGCCCCCGCTCGCCGTAACTAGAGAAAGCCCGCACGCAGTAACGAAGACCCAATGCAGCCAAAAATAAATAAATAAACTTATTTTTTAAAAAAAAGACCTAAGTGAAAAATACACACAAAAAATACATAACAAAAGTATTTCATACACACTGGCAATCAATGAGTATTTTACTAGATGCACAAATGAAGAAATTTTATATTATTTCTAAGGACAATGATTTAATATCAAGTTTAAAAAAGAAAGGGACAGTCAGAAAGAAGGGGGCAGAAAAAACGGCTGTACAAATGAGAATTTTCCCACAATTAAACCACATGATCCAGGGAAGACAACCTATTCAGCATATATATATATAAATCACTAAAAAATTTTCTTCATAGTAGAAAATGGTCAGTTTACTTCAATATACCTTAGATTAGGAAAAAAACGTATCCAAAGCCAATCCAAAATTCTCTTTGGTTTAATTTCATGCTTATTAATGGAACCTCCCAATTTCAGATTTGTTTCCCTGGGTAGCTTGAGAATAAAAAGGGTACTTTGGATAATGCCTATATATTATTATCTTCCTTGGAAAGAAAATATCCTTCCAGAAAATGAGAACCTAAAACCACCCAGATGAAAAGATAAAATGCTGTTTCCTACAGCATAACTTGGCCTACTAATCTTATGTACATCTTACTAGGCCAAGCATTACATATATTTCATATTCAATGTTGTTGTATATACTTTCAAACTGAAATTCAAGTAAGTCACAGTTTTTAAATTAACCAACATGTTATCTTAACTCTTACCAAACAGCAAAAACATGTATCCATTATCCCTATCAATTCAGGCAAGGTGAGGTCTTTAATTTTAATGGTGCCATCCTAAAAAGAAGGAGAAATATGACATATAAATTTTTAAAATATGTATGGCTACTATGTACAGTAAATATTTTAAAATATCAATTCTAAGGAAACTATCTCATCATCTGATAAAACTAAGGTGCCAAATTAACTCTGTATTCTTAAAAATAATGTATCTTAATGGGTCTTCAATATGAAAAATCAAAGCCTCTCGAATTTGAAACAGAATAAAGGCCTTTATAAAAAAAGAGAGTCAGGGCTTCCCTGGTGGCTCAGTGGTTGAGAGTCTGCCTGCTGATGCAGGGAACACGGGTTCGTGCCCCGGTCCAGGAAGATCCCACATGCCGCGGAGCAGCTGGGCCTGTGAGCCATGGCCGCTGGGCCTGCGCGTCTGGAGCCTGTGCTCCTCGACGGGAGAGGCCACAACAGTGAGAGGTCCACGTACCACCAGAAAAAAATAAATAAATAAATAGACTCAAACCAACAAGCATTTTAAAAGCACAGTTCAAATTAGTTTTAAACATTAATAAGTATGAAGCATTTTAATAAACTGAAACTACTCACAAAGAAAATAAAACTACTTACAAAGAAAAAAAATGTTTTAAACATTTCCCTTAAACTAATTAACTATACTACTCATAATTTTTTTTAACACTATCCACTTACTTACCAAATCTTTCTTCACAAAATATGCAAAAATTAAACTCTGAGGCAACTATGAATGAACTTCTAAATCAATTCTCATTGAGTTAAACAGCTAGTTCACTACCACAAGCATTTTACTTAATATATTAATACATAAAATTTAATCCCTAAGCCAATTACCCAGGTATGTGAATACATACTCAAATGCTTTCAAAAATTAACTTAAAAAGTGCGCACAGACACAAATTTAGAGCAAGCTTTTAATGGAGACATTAAACAATAAAAATTTCAATGGAAAGAAAAAGATAACCAACGCTTGTTTACATACCTGAGAGACATTTAAGAAAATTACACTTTAACATACTAAGTTTAATTTCCATTATTAATCAAAATGTTTTAACATATGAATAACAAACAATAAAAGAAAACACAAACGGCACAATGGTGACTACCTTGATAGATTGTTCAAAATTGAGAACTTTTCGATTAACTTGGTTTCCAATCATGCCAGCATCCATCTTGGGATCCATCATTTCAATGGCAGACATAGCTTCAAAAAGACCAAATCTGCAAATAAAAAAATTGACTCTACAAATTGTTTATGAACTAATAAGCTTACCCAGATTCCTACAATGGTACAAAAATTATTACAGTACTTTAAATAACTACCCTATTTTATGTATTTGGTCTTTCCAACTTGCTATCACTTCTACTTCAATTAGATAATCTTCCTTTAACATAAAAATTCTTCCATGTACTTGTCACTCAAATTATTTTACATGTACTATGAGGCAAGAAAAGAATTAAAACCAAAGTTGTTTTAGTTCTTCCTTCAAAAAGTTAGAAGGTTTTGAAAAAAAAGAGATCAACTGATCTACAATGGATTTCATTTTGCCTTCTTTAAATAATTTTCTCTAACTATTTAACACTTAGAAAGTTATGTTTGGAATAATCATTATCAAATGTAACTTTTAGATTTTTTTCATTTTCTTTACATCTTGAAAGTCTAAAAACCTGCCATGTTACCATCTATAATGCCCAAAGTTTTGGCAATTACATAAGAAAAAAATAAAATCCAGAAATTCTGATGGTCTGGTGTTTGTGGCTTATTAGCCACAGAAGCAGATAGTTGTGATGTAGTGTGGACTGATTAGTTAGTATATCTTTGAGATATGAGAAAAGAAAAGCCTAAAAGAAAGTGACTGTCCATCAAGCTACTGACTTACTATTTTGCTTAGTCTAAGCCATTAGATTACGAGGAAAATAAAGGCACCTACCTTGTTACATTAAATCATTTCTCTCAGAAAAGCAGCAGCAGTAAGACATCAAGAAAAATAAACAAATCGGACCTAATCAAACTTAGAAGCTTTTGCACAGCAAAATAAACCATAAACAAAATGAAAAGACAACCTACAGAATGGGAGAAAATATTTGTAAATGATGCAACCAACAAGGGCTTAATTTCCAAAATACATAAACAGCTCATACAACTCAACAACAACAACAAAAAACAACCCAATTGAAAAATGGGCAGAAGACCTACACAGATGTTTCTCCAAAGAAGAAATACAAAGGGCCAGCAGGCACATGAAAAGATGCTCAACATCTCTAATTATTAAAGAAATGCAAATCAAAACCACAATGAGGTACCACCTTACACTGCTCAGAATGCCCATCATTAAAAACTCTACAAATAACAAATGCCAGAGACAATGTGGAGAGAACAGAACCCTCCTGCACTGTTGGTGGGAATGTAAGTTGGTACAGCCACTATGGAAAAGAGTATGGAGGTTCCTGAGAAAACTAAAAATAGAATTACCACATGATCCAGCAATCCCACTCCTGGGCATATACAGACAAAACTTTAATTCAAAAAGATACACGTACCCCTATGTTCACAGCAGCACTATTACACAACAGCCAAGACATGGAAACAGCCTAAAAGTCCACTGACAGATGAATGGGTAAAGAAGGTGTGGTACATAAATGAAATGGAATACTACTCATCCATAAAAAAAGAATGAAATAATGCCATTTGCAGCAAGATGGATGGACCTAGACATTACCATACTAAGTGAAGTCAGACAGAAAAAGACAATAACCGTATGATATCACTTATATGTGGAATCTAAAATATGACACAAATGAACCTATCTATAAACAGAAACAGACTCATGGACATAGAGAACACACTTGTGGTTGTCAAGGGGGAGGGGGTTGGGGGAAGGATGCAGTGGGAGGATGGGGTTAGCAGATGTAAACTATTATATAGAGAATAGATAAACAACAAGGTCCTACTGTATAGCACAGAGAACTATATTCGATGTCCTATGATGAACCATAATGGAAAAGGATACATAAAAAAAATATATATACATACGTATAACAATCATTTTGCTGTACAGCAGAAATTAACATGACATTGTAAATCAACTATAATTCAATTAAAAAAAAAAAAGCTTTAAGGAGACACTCCCTGAAATCCATCAAACCTCTTAATGCTTCAATTTAAGATACTCTGACAATATGAGCATACTGAAGAAAACGCTCATGTATAAATTTGATGCAATGTTGTGAATCAAAACCCAAATGGTATTTTTCAATGAGCTTGTCAAGCCGAAAGAGAAAATATGCAAAAATGGAAAAGAACCTTTTCAATAAAAGAACAGGGATTCACCAAATATCAAAGATACTATAAACCTGTAATAATTAAAAGCATTCTAGCATACACAGATGAAGAAAAAACAATCCAAAGCCATGTTTTTGTAGGAAGTACATAAGATAAAGGTGGAATTTCAAATTAGTGGAAAAACAGTGTATTAGTCAATAAATACTATTAAGACAAATGGCTAACCATCCTGAAAAAGTGAAATCTTTGATTTATGCAATTTAATAAAACAAACCCCAGGCAGATCTAAGTTCTAAACCTAAAATAAGCAAACAAACAAAAACTCTTTTAATAATTTACAAAGCCACAAAGAAAAAAGTTGGTAACTCCAACTGTGTAAAATATTAAAAATTTATATGTAGCAATAAACCAGTCAGTTAAAACACTGACAATTACCTAGGGGAAATATTTTTAATATAGGTAATTTTGAAAAAGTTAATATCCAGAATATATAACTAACTCATACAAATAGGAAAAGGCAAATAATCCAAAGAAAAGTAGGCAAAGGACATGAATGGATAAGTAACAGAAGAGAAAATATAAACTATTAATAAAAAAGTAAAAAGCTATTCAAATTCTAATGTAATCAAGTAATGCAAAACAAAATGATGCTGGTTTTTGGCAGGGGTGGGGGGGAGTAAGGAAACTTTTGTTTTGTTTTGTTTTTGTTTTTCTTGTTTTTTGCGGTACGCGGGCCTCTCACTGTTGTGGCCTCTCCCGTTGCGGAGCAACAGGCTCCGGACGCGCAGGCTCAGCGGCCATGGCTCACGGGCACAGCCGCTCCGCGGCATGTGTATCTTCCCGGACCCGGGCACGAACCCGTGTCCCCTGCATCGGCAGGCGGACTCTCAACCACTGCGCCACCAGGGAAGCCCTTTTTTTTTAATTTGTACCCTCATATGCTGTTGGTGTTAGTGTAAACTGATAAAGACTTTTGTGAGGGAAAAAATTTGGCTGAATACATTAAAATCCAGTCATTTGATTTCTAGGCTTCTAAAATTCATTTGCACATGTATATGTATAAAGAGGCTTGTATAAATTAAATGTTTTGAATTTTCCCACGTTACCAAAATATGTTGCCATCTGAATGTCCATCAATAGGGATACCATAGAACAAATTATGGTACAGTCATTTTATAAAATAAAAAGCAGCAGTTAAAATGAACAAGGTGGAGTTAACATGGAAAAATCTCCAAGATATACTGAAAGTGGGGGGTGGGGAATTTGCAGAATACACGACCCTCGCTATCCACAGGGGGTTAGCTCCAGGAGCCTCCACAGATGCTCAAGTCCCTTACATAAAGAATGGCAAAGCTGAATACTGTACTATATATCCCCACTTACAGTTAACTAGTTTTACAGATTTCATTCACGTATATAAGAATATATATCTTTATAGGTCCAGGACATGTAACAATCTGATGACTTATAACAATGACTATCTCCAAGCAAAGAACAGAGATTGTATTGGAGAGATGGTGTCATGAGAAGTTCTGCTTCATCTCTAATGTTTAAATTTGTTAAAAACAAAGTATCCGTTTATTACTTATATGAAAACAACTAAAGAAAAGTTGTTAATGGCACAATTAAAACCCTAGCTCAATAAAGTCTACTATATGACCCAGCAATCCCACTACTCGGCATATACCCTGAGAAAACCATTCAAAAGGACACATGTACCCCAATGTTCACTGCAGCACTATTTACAATAGCCAGGACGTGGAAACAACCTAAATGTCCAACAACAGATGAATGGATAAAGAAGATGTGGTACATATATACAATGGAATATTACTCAGTCATAAAAAGGAACGAAATTGGGTCATTTGTAGAGATGTGGATGGACCTAGAGTCTGTCATACAGAGTGAAGTAAGGCAGAAAGAGACAAACAAATACCGTATATTAATGCATATATGTGGAATCTAGAAAAATGGTACAGGTGAACCTATTTGCAAGGCAGGAACAGAGACACAGATGTACAGAATGGACACGTGGACACAGGTGGCAGGGAAGAGAAGGGTGGGACAAATTGGGAGATTAGGATTGACATATATACACTACCATGCATAAAACAGCTAGCAGGAACATGCTATATAAAGCACAGGAAGCTCAGCTCGGTACTCTGTGATGACCTAGAAAGGTGGGGTGGGGGGTGGGAGGGAGGCTCAAGAGGGAGGGGATATAAGTATACATATAGCTGATTCATTGTACTTCATTGTACAGCAGAAACTAACACAACAATGTAAAGCAGTTATACTCCAATAAAAAATTTTTTTTAAAAATAAGGTATTTGCTTCACTAGTAAAATTGCTATAGAAACCAGAGTAGCAGTAAGTTAGCTATTCCACACATTCAACAAATACTGAGTGCCTGCTTATGTGCTAGGCACTGTTCTAGGCACTTGAGATACATGAGTGAGCAAAACAAATCTGCCTGTCTCATGGGGCTTACGTTCTAGTGGAAGGAAACAAACAATAAAGATGAGTAAATGACATAGAAGGCTAGAACACCGTACATGCTGGGGGGGGAAAAATGACAGTTAAAGAAGGTATGGATTAAAAGGATACAAATTTAATAGATGGCCAGTGTAGGCTGCTGGCAATCATGATCCCTGGGCTCAGTGTCTAAAACCTCGGGGAAATGAAGAGGGCTATGTCCCTCTAGCGGCCCTCTCTCAAATGTTATTCCATAGTCAGGAGCCACATTCTTTCCTGCATTAGCTTATGGTTTGATTTCATTATATCCTTCCTATCATTGCCTGTGACATCAAAATGATGACCTACAGTGGTTCTCAAAGTGTGGTCCCTAGATCAGCAGCATCAATCTCACCTGAGAACTTGAGAAATTCAACTCTGACCCCACACTAGACCTACTAAATAAGGAACTCTGGGGGTGGGTTCCAGAAATCTGTGTTTTAAAACCCTTCTGATGATTCTGATGTCACTAAAGTCTGAGAAGAACTAAATTTCAAGTTTCTACTTCCCCTAACAAACGTCCAATCTTGTCTACTTACTAATTTAAAATTTCATACTCCCAACCTTGAAAATTGAGTCTGGCCACAGCAGTATAGGAACTGAGGCTATCTATGGGAATATAAATATAATCAAGAATTTCCTTTCATTTACCTTTCTAGGGATTCTCAATCTCCTTTCATCTAGGCATTTAATCACCTACCTCTGGTCATCAACCAGCATATCACATACAACATGCAACCAATACCTTTTCTCAAGAAATTCCACATCCTGTATACCTACCCTCAAGGAATGACCATAAGTCACAGTTTCACTAGGTACAACCACTTCCTATCACGACTAAGGTCAGCTGCCCCAAAACAGCTGACCAAGGTTAAAAATATATAATTAGTGTTATTCTTACAGCTTTGAAATGTAAAATTACTCAGACTTCAAGGAATACTATTGCACAGGAGACAAAATCGATGGAAATATTACACTACACTATTTCAAAGGACACAAATACTTACAGCTTATCATGAAGCAGTTCTCCCAACTTTAATTCTAAAAGAAACAAAGAGAAAAATCTTTTGAATAATACCATATTTATATTTAACTGTTAATTCTAAGAAAAAAAATGAAACAAAATATTAGCACCTGAAAAATGTGCTTGCAGTCCTTTAAACTTCATTTTCTAAGAAATGGTCATATTATTTTTACTCAATTACTAATATAATGTCTTCTACACAGTGAATATTTAAACACTAACTATAAATTGAACTTCTGAGAATTAACAAGTGACCCATCACAGGCAACAATAATACAACCAGAATTATCAGGTCCATTTTTAAAAAACCACTAATACATTTCTCCCTAAGTAAACTTTTTCACAGAACTGTATGCTATTTCTCAAGTTGTTTTTTTTTTTTTTTTTTTTGCGGTATGCGGGCCTCTCACTGTTGTGGCCTCTCCCGTTGCGGAGCACAGGCTCCGGATGCGCAGGCTCAGCGGCCATGGCTCACGGGCCCACCCGCTCCGAGGCATGTGGGATCTTCCCGGATCGGGGCACGAACCCGTGTCCCCTGCATCAGCAGGCAGACTCTCAACCACTGCGCCACCAGGGAAGCCCTCTCAAGTTGTTTTTAAACTACTTGGCATCATAATCTAATCTTTTGTCCCAGGAACAGTGTTGAAACTATATTTTTTATTACATTTTATTTAAATAATGTAGAAAAAACTTGCATAAACAGCTGATCAAAAGAGTGTTAATCCTCCATAAAGCAGCAGTTCTCAACCTTGGCTGCATATCAGTATCAACTGGGGAGCTTTTGAAAACCCCAATGTCCAATCAGCACCCCAAACCAATCAAATTCTAGGAGTGGGACCCATAAAGTGGTTTTAAAGTACCCCAGATGATTTCAATGTGCAAGTAAAGTAGCTTAAATGTTGATGGTCAACTCCTGTGGAAGACATAAAGAAGCAGTTCTCAGAATATTACTAATCTCCCTAGCTAATAAGTTAAATGACATTCATTTTTTAAAGTTCCATGTACCAAAACAGATAAATCAATGAGAAGCATTTATCAGAATACTGTAATGAAGCATAATAGAACATACAGTGGTTCTCAAAGATGGTTTGAGAACCCAGGAGCCTGTGATGTTAAAGTCATTTTGTTATAATACTAAAATACTAAAATAATACTAATACATTTTGTAAATAATACTAAACTTTTTTTCATTGTGTTGACATTTACAATGATGATGCAAAAGCAATGGTGTAAAGAGGAAAGGGCAAAACTCTATCTTCAGCACAAATCAAGACAGTGGCCCCAAGCTAAACAGTGTATTCTTCACTTCCATGCACTTTCACTTAAGAAGTCCTTGATGGAACAGTAAAAATTATTAATCTCAGGGCCAGGACCAGAGTGCAAGTAAGGCATGTAGGTTGCAAAATTTAAGAAGGCACTTTCAAGTAGTGCCTTCTTAAATTCTGTACCCTAATTGCCTCACTCACTTCATCCTAGGGCTGGTCCTGATATACCTAATTAAATTTCAATCTTTGAATACACCTTTTTAATATTCTATTTGACAAATGGGAAGTATACATAAACACTTCCTCTGCTTACCAAAGTAAGAGACTGTCTCAAGGAAAAGCTCTTGCACAACTATCATGAAACGCCACTTTTACTTGAAAGAACAGTGACAAATTATAGTTATTCAGACTTGACAATATGGCATTTGCTTGAAAATAAATGAGTTTGTCGCTTTAGGAAAATAACTGACAAGGTTTATTGCCAGCGATAAAATTTGAGCTTTCAAGGAAAAATCGGAATTTTGGAAAGCATATATCTGCCACTGTGAACTTGACAGTGTCCCAATACTTAAAAAGGCTTTCCTGAGGATACTGTGGTGATATTAACAAATGTGCTTTTTAATACTGAATAATGAAGTGTGTCAACACTTGGAAAATGTGCTTAACTCACTAAACCAATATTTTGCAAATAGCAATGCATGTTACAAAATTAGGCATGGATAAAAGATCCCTTCAATGTTCTAGACAGACCAATATACTTTATGTAACACAGCATGAAAGGTCCACTGATATGCTTTCAGATTCCACACTGCAATCTTAATCTTTAAGAAATTACCACCTGCCAAGTTTTGGTATAGTAGCAAAGAATATCCACAATTACCTGAAAAGGTTCCACCATCTTTTAACTACATATTTGGTGAGGCCTGATATACTTCCTATACTTCTACCAAAACGACATGTGGCAACAGACTGAACACAGAAGCAGATAGGGAATTCAGGTGCCCTCTATTATGTCAACATCAAAGAGATTTTCAAAAGTATAAAACAATGCCACTCTTCAAAGTTGTTCTTTGTTTTGGAAAATACATTTTTCATTTTAAAAATGTTATGTTGACATGCAATGGGTTTATTACCATTTTCAAATGAACAAGTATTTTTAAAATTTGTTTTAAATTCTAATACCGTAAATATCAATATACATATAATACACATAAACAATACTTCTTAAAAGCATAAGAGGGTATTTTTAAGAGTATAATGGGGTTCTGATACCAAAAAGTTGAGAACTGCTGTAATAATTTACCACATACTTAGGGTAGATTTGGGTACCAAATAGCTTCACTGAACACTCCACAGACCTAGAAGCAAGTCGATCACTCTGGGCCCTGATTTTATCATCTGTAAAATGAAGGCCTGTACTAGATCATTCTGTTAAAGTTCCTTAGGACATCCTCCCTTTTGCCTTGGAAATGAACAATGAACTATAACTTGTAGCTGGAGTTTGGGTTTGCAGCAGTGCTAAGCACTTGAAGCACACGATCATTCCCCTGAAGAAAAGTAATCTAACGGGATGAGAAAAACATGTAACTATTTGACAACGCAAATACATTTTACCCTCTTATAAATGAGAAGATAATTTGAAAACTGGTGTTACAGATCTTTGAATATATTTCTACACATAACATTGTAAATCATGGTTAAGTTCACTGCTAGGGTCGCTATGAAGACCCTACTGAATCTATGATATAGCTGGAATCCAGTACCATTGTACAGTGATAATTAAACAGATGAATTAAAGTTTACCCCTGGGTAAAGGTGGCCAACTGAACACATGCAACAACCTTTAACTCCCTCCTGAAATCTCATTTAAACAATTAAAGGAAAAAAAATTTTTTTTTTTTTAAAGAAAGCTATGAACCTATAGGAAGAGGAAAAACTGGTGCAGAAATAATACAACAAAATTAGGGAAACTTGGAAACAGAAAGACAAGTCATTTCCTAGCAAACCCAAGAAAAATAAAACCAGCAGTGGAGAAAGCCAAAACCAACCCGATTTACCACTTACCTCTGAAAGTGAGGATATAAAGATGGGCTAAAATATAGAGAACTAAGCCATCAGACAGCCCAGAGCCCTGCCCTAATTTACAGAACAAGATAACTACCCCTCCCTCACCCTGGATAATACTGAAGGCTTTCTTTGAAAAGGGCAAAACAAAAAATCTCCAGGGACAGAAGGTTATTTGAAGGGTAGGATTCAGTACTGGAAAGAGGGGGCATTAAGTGAATATGTAAAAATTCCAGACCTCTTCCCCCACTTAACTGTTAAATCACAGGCAAACAGTCAAATCTTCAACCTCAAGCAGGAGATTAGATAAATTTTTCTCTACAGAATATAATCTTTCCAAGAGGAAGGAGCTAAATAACTGACACCAGAGGTTCTCCAACACAAAAGCCAAGTCAGATCACCTGATACTGGTGTTCATAGCAGAGGAGTCCTGCTCAAAAATTCGGAGCTTCCAGCTGGCTTTTAGCCAGCCTCCCCCCACCTTCAACAGGCAACAAAGGATTCTTAGATATCTGAAGTAATCCCCTAACACGAAAGATAGAAACCAAAGAAAACAAACTAAAAAAGGCAAGTTGGAGGAAAGACACTAAGTTGGGAAACAAAATTTCAAAAGAACTATTATTAATCTTAGAAAAAATAGTGCAACCCTGAAACAAAAACACTCTACTTTTATTAAAAAAAGAAACATTCAGAGGGAAAAAATCTTAGAAATTAAAAACATTACAGCAGGGCCTTCCCTGGTGGCGCAGTGGTTGAGAGTCCACCTGCCGATGCAGGGGACACGGGTTCGTGCCCCGGTCTGGGAGGATCCCACATGCCGCGGAGCGGCTGGTCCCGTGAGCCATGGCCACTGAGCCTGCGCTCCGCAACGGGAGAGGCCACAGCAGTGAGAGGCCCGCATACCGCAAAAAAAAAAAAAAAAAAAAAAACACATTACAGCAGAAAAGAAAAATTAAATTGAGAATCTTAGTCCACTCAGGCAGCTATAACTAAAATACCATAAATTGGGTGGCCTATGAATAACAAACTTTTTTTTTTTTTTTTTTGGCGGTATGTGGGCCTCCCACAGCCGTGGCCTCTCCCGTTTTGCGTTATTGACAGGATTTCTGCACTCACAGAGCTTATATTTCAGTGGGTGAGGCTAACAATAAAAGATAATTGAAAATGATGGTTTCTCACAGTAGATAAGTGCTATGAAGAAAATAAAGCAAGATGATTCAACTGAGGTGGAGCTGGATAGAAGAGAATGAGGGGATAAATCTGTTTAGATTGGCTGTTGAGACCTCACTGGGACGGTAACATTTTTTTTTTAATATTTATTTATTTATTTGGCTGTATCGGGTCTTAGTTGCGGCATGCGGGATCTAGTTCCCTCACTAGGGATGGAACCTGGGCCCCCTGCATTGGGAGCACGGAGTCTTAACCGCTGGACCACCAGAGAAGTCCCTGGAACAGTAACATTTAAGTGGTCAGGAAGGAGCCAGCTATGTAAAGACCTGGGGACACGACCTTAGTGTGTTTAATGAGATAAGGATCTCATGACCGAACATAATGAGTCTAGTGAAGCAGTGGTACAAAAAAAGTCTGAGGCAGACACTAGATCACATAGGCCAAAGGGAAGAAGTTTGAATTTTATTCTACATGTAACAGGAAGCCACTGGAGGATCTTAAGCAGGGAATGACACGATTCGATTATTTTCAAACCTCAAATATACAATAATACTCCCATCTTTAGGGCGACAGAATTCGTATTTCCACAGTTTGAAATTACTGCTATGTGCTCTCTAACCTGTTATTTAGAAGTTAGAAAATTTTAACCCAAGAAACTGCCTGAACATCTGTATTTAATGCTATAACCTACATAAACTGGCTTTAAATGAAAGTTAAAATCAGAGGAGAATGAATAAGTGTGGTTAACAAACTCGATAAACCACACATGTTGATTTTTTCCATTTATTGAGATAGTTTAGAAATCACAATCCACATTTTTATTGCACCCTTTCCCAAATTTTGAATTTCTAATTCAAAAATTCAAACTCACCTCGACAAGCTTCTTCAAAATCTTGAGTTATGTCCACCCAGTTTGTATTGCTTTTTTCCATCTTTTCTGGTATACTGAGCTCCCATCCTGAATCATCATCGTCTACAGAAGCTTTCATAACCATTATTCCTATAAAATTAATATTGGTGTAAAAGAGAGAATGTAGCTTTCAGGGCAAGAGTATTTGCAAACCATGCGCGTTTAAGTATTGGATGAAAGTCTTACTAAACTCTTTAAGCAGAGCTCTTCTGAGTTTGAGGACCGCACTGTAAAAACCTACCTTACTGCAATTAAATCCCACGTCAATTAACACTGCTGGCTGCTCTGCCTATTTAGGAAGAAAAAAATCACAAACCATCCCACAGCTGGCCCAAAGAGAACCAACTCCAGAGCTTCCTATTTTCAACACTGGCCACAAATAACCAAGGCACTCTTCAGGGTCCCCTCTCGAAGCCCAAGACCCCAGCAACTACACAAGTCAAGGTGGTCCTTCACCTGCCCGGAGCTCGCCGGGCCAACCTCTCCCGTCCCGGCCGGACCCCTACACAGCCTGTCCGGGGGGCATAGCGTGAGGGCGCGCACCGCCGGGCCCCAGTCGCCGGGCCCAGGGCGGGGGCGCACCTGAGGAGGGGACCGCCCCACCCGGGTCTGCCCGGCCCGGCCCCAGCCCACGGGCACGGAGGCAAGGACAGGGCTGTCGTCGCGCGGGAGAACTGGCACGCCCGGTGCCAGGTCGTCGCCCCGATAACACCGAGTAAGGCCAGGGCCCCGGCGGGCAGTGGGCACGGGGAAGCCCGCAGCTCCTACCTGAAGCGCGGCGGGAGGGCAGGGGCCGCAGGGTGACCTGGCGTCCCCAGGGTCCGCCACGCGCGCGGGGTTCTGCGGCTCTCTGACACGGGAGGGAAGAAGTCTCAATGGCTCCGAACAGCGGTCCCTATCTACTTCTCCCGTGGCCACCCGCGCTGCCACGCACCGCCCAGCTCGCGGAAATAACGACGCCGCCTGGGCCGCCGCAGCCAACCCCTCCCCTCTCAGCCCAGCCCGACCGGCTGCGTGCGCGCATGCGTACGCCCGGTGCGCGCGACCCCGCCTCCTCTCCCTCACGCCTTGGGACTTCGCGCTCCCCGGCCACACCCCCTTCCTCGCTACCGACAGCCTTAGGCCGGGGCGGCTATATTCTCTTCTCGCGGGATTAGACCCAATCGCGAGACCGGAAGCTACCTTCCTTCTCCAGCCTGCGGCCTTGTCCTGGGTAGTGGGTGAGTGCCGGTAAGGGGCGGAGCCTGAGGGCCCAGAGCCCGTCCCGCTTCGCGTTGCGCGGTTCTCTGGGAAATTCTTAGAAAGGTGCCGGGGAGGCGCGAGGAAGCGATGGAAGTACGCGCAGTGGTTAGTTGTTGGGGCCTTGCATGAAGAGCCCAGTTACGAGAGCTCCATCGAGCTGGTGCTGCCTGACACCGGTTTTATGTTTCCTAGAGAGCCTGGGGATTTCATGCGGAAAAATTGAAACAAAATATAAGCAGAATCAAGCCAGTTATTTTCTTTTAGATCCTTTACATGGTTTAGATTTTTCCTGAAATTAATGATCAGTTTTAAAGTGGGGTTACATAAGTAGACTAGTATGGGTAGGAAACGAAACGCATGCTTATCACTACATAGCCATTAAGATAGCCTGAATTTAAAAGACGGTATCAAATGTTGACAACATGGAGCAGCTGGACATCTCATATGTTCCTGATGGGAATCCAAAATGGTCCAACCACTTTGGTAAACAGTTTGTCTTTTACTATAAAATTAATCATGCATTTACATGATCCAGCAATCACACTCCTAGGTATTTACTTAGGAATGAAAATGTGCACACACAAAAGCTTTTTTTTTTCTCTTGGTGAAGCCACATTAATTTCTTTTTTAAGTGAATTTGACTTTCAGTGCAGTTCCAATTCATGCTTTTAGACATACATGATCTCCAAAATGTTAAAGTAATTTCAGTCAATTGAGCCTTCAATGGCAAAGCTTATAAATTATATTTATTAGTATGGTCAAGATAAGAAAGGAGTTTGGGCTTTGATTATAAAATGCAGCGTCTTTCTCTGATTCTCTTGGCTAAACTTTTCTTTTTTCCATTCTTTTCTTTGCTGTCTTCCATCTTTCTGGCTCGAATTTCCCTCGTTAAATGAAAAAATACCTTGTCAACATTAGCTCGTGTTTTAGCAGATGTTTCCACATAGTTAACTTTCCACTGATCGGCTCTGGTTTTTGCCTCTTTATAGCTTTATTTTTAATGATCAAAAACTGGAAACAACCATAATCTTCATCATCTGGTGGCATATCCATACAATGATATGTAATTATTCATATAATGAATAGTAATTTTCGGCAAACAGGGATGACTTCTTGACATGCAAAAATATGAATCTCATAAAACATTATTCTGAGCAAAGGAAATCAGAGTATGAGCAAAAGATTATGATTCCATTTATATGAAATTCTAAAAAAGACTAATCTCTCATGACAAAACAGAACAGTGACTGCCAGGAGACGAGGTGGGTGTCAAGGAAGGATTAATTGGAATAGGGCTAGGTGATTTGAGGGGATGGAGACGTTCTGTATCTTGATTATGGTGGTGGTTATATGGCCGAATTCATTTGTAAAAGTTCATTGAAGTACACACAACGTGTGCATTTTACTGTGTGCAAATCAAACCTCAGTAAAGTTGATTTTAAAAACAGAAAAATATACATCTTCATGTCTCATATAGAATAACGTTTCCTAAGGGCAGGAGCTTTAACTATTTTGATCAAAGTTGTATCCTTACCATAAAAAGCAGTGGTTGGCCTATAGTAGGTACTCACTAAATACACTGAAGATAAGAATATAGAAAAGAATGACAGTAAAACAGAAATTTATATTGTTTCTCCAAAAGCATTTGATGATCTTTTCAGAGGCCATAAGAAATCTAGAAAAGGATGAACTGACTGCATCTGAGTTATTCAGTATTATGTGTAGATTGTGACAAAAACCAATACAGCACACAAAAAAACAAAGCAAAACACCAAATTTTTGAAATAAGACTGCATCCAAAATAACTGAAAAATAAAAGTTAGAAAGAAAAGAAAAAGAAAAGTCACCAGAACAGAGTAGCCAAGTGAAACAGGATTTTCTTAATTTCTTTACTAAAACCGTAATTTATTTGAAATTCAAATTTATTTTCACAACTTCTAATTATCTCTCTGCTTTAGAAACCATTTTCCCTGAGAAGGGAAAGATACAGTAATCCAATAAAGAGTTATAAAAAAGTTAAAGTAAACTTCTGTGTTAAGGGATAATGTATAAGTATCCTCTGTATGATGTTTCTAGTTATATTTTTCTCACACATTAAATAGTTCCTACTACCAATTACTACTGATCACCACTGTTAATTAGTCCTATTGTTTTGTTTTTAAAACGGCATTTAAGTAACAGAAAATTAAATACAGAATATACAATTTCAAATATCTATTTTTCATAAATTTATGTTTAAGACATATGTGTATATTTATTATACATCTTTTTTCCTATGTGGCTGTGTCCTGGATTGACAATCTAAAAAGATAGTCACCCCACTTCACTGAGTGAATACACCATAATTTATTCAACCAGTTCTCTGTTGATGGACATTTAGGTTGTTTGCAGGGTTTTTCCATTATAAATAGTGCTACCATGAATAGCAGTGTACGTATACCTTTTCATAATATTGCCAGTGTATCTTTGGGATAAATTCCCGTAAGCAGCATTTGGGGTCTAAGAATACATGCACATGTAATTTTGCTATCGCCAAATTCCCCCCATTAAGTGTCCCCTCCCCACAATTAGCAACGTATGAGAGTGCTCCCTTTTCCATAACCTCATCAATACAGTATGTGGCCAAACTTTTGGAATTTTTCCAAACTGCTAAGTGATAAAAATGCTATCTCAGTATAGTTTTAATTTGTATTCTCTTATCATGAGTGAGGTAGAAAATCTTTTTATCTTTTTAAGGACAATTTGCACCTTTCTCTGTGATCTGTCTGTCCTCATCTCTAGCCCATTTGTCTATGGGATTGATTATTTTCTTTTTCTTTTAAGATGCTCTATATATTCACTTTTTATTTAAGTTGAAATTTTTTAAACCAATGTGTCATTTGTCTTTTTACTTTGTTTTTGGTTGTTTAGTTTTTGTTTATTTTTTTATTTGCTATTTGAAAATATTTTTTAGTCAGAGTTATTAATAAAGATGTCATTTAGAACATGGGAATTATTGAGATCACATAAGAAGATGCTATCAAGAGGGAAGTAGGCTCAAAATTGAGTCTGAGGAACCTCAACATTTAGAGATCAAGTAGAGGAAGAGGATCCAGGACTCTGAGAACAAAGGCTGAAGCAGGAGAAAAACCAGGAGAGTGGTTCACTGAATCTGAAAGAGATGTTAACGCTGAATTATCCCTTTAATAACAGCACACATACATAACTTATAACGCTGCTTTCTTTATAAGAAAATCTTTTCAAAATTCCTTTTTATGGATGATTTTCAAGCAGTTTCCTGGGACCTATCAAGTCAATTTTTTACAAAAAAAAAAGATTAACTACATAGGTAGGTTACTTACAAGGCCATCAATAGTTGTCTAATGCATAAATATTGAAACTTCTATCAAAATGGGAAATGAGCATAGAAGACATATCAACCAGTTGCAGATAGAATATGAAATTAATGAATTAGAAGAGAAAATGAGAGAAGAAACAGTGAAAAAGTATGAATTAGATAAACTTTAGATGCTAATTGAAATATTGTAAACAATTTGACTCTATTGAGCAAATCTGATGACTGACTGGATATTTGATATTACATTTTTAAAAATTTAGGTAGTATAGTGGTATTGTAGTAATCTTTTAAAAACATCAGTCTTAATATTTTTAAGAGATGCATACTGAAATATTTATAAGTGAAAATATTTGATGCCTTGTATTTGCTTCAAAATCATCCAGTGGGTTTGGAGGTAAATGGATAGAGAGAATAAGATTTGTTGATAATTATGGAAGATATTGATGGACATAACTGTTCATTATACTATTCTCTCTACTTTTGTGTATGTTTAGTTTTTTCATAATAAAAGTTTTCTTGAAGAAAGAAATTAGTAGCCGAATATCTGTCCCTAACGGCTTCATCTCATTGAAGGACAAAATGGTCTTTATTCTTCTTTATTACCATAGTCCTAGCAATATGAGTAACATGAAACATTGCAACAAGTATGTTGCTACAAAATAAAACATGTTGGTGTGGAAACTGCAAAGTAAATTGGGAAATTTAAAATTGTCTTCCCTTAAATGTTACACTAAACAGTAACTGTTCAGTGACCTAAATTCTTTAATGTTTTTTAAAATTTTACTACCATAACCATTGGGTATTTTTCTTGTTATAAAACCAATATAAAAAATTACTCATGCATGTAAGCTAGCATATAAAAATCGCCCATAATCCCAGACTGAAAGATGACCTTTGTTTATACTGTTCATTCATTTTTCAGGCATATATATGCTTTTATTTTGTTTTGTTTATTAAAAGTGGATTCTCATTGTACATATTGCTTTGTATTCTATTTAACTTCCAAATGAGTTATATCTTTCACATTAATAAAAAGTATTGTGGAACATTCAGACACACAAGTATTTTTTCCCCTCATAGGATTCTTTTAAATCTTACTCATATCTGTGTTATTTCTCCTTTGTGATTTTCTGATCTTGAACATTTTTTTTTCCTTTTCAGGTTAGTAAGAAGTTTAACTCATATAATTTTTCTGTTTGTAGGTTTTTCCCAAAAAAAACAGCTTTTAAAGTTTTGTCCTTTTTGTACGTTTTCTAACTAATTAATTTCTTATTTTTCCTCATTAATGCCATCTCAGGCTCTGTTGGTAGTCCTTTTCTAGTTTCATAAGATAAGTTTCATAGCAGCACTATTTACAATAGCCAAGACATGGAAGCAACCTAAATGTCCATTGACAGATGAATGGATAAAGGAGATGTGGTATATACACACAATGGACTATTACTCAGCCATAAAAAAGAATGAAATAATGCCATTTGCAGCAACATAGATGGACCTAGAGATTATCATACTAAGTAAGTCGAAGACAAATATCATATGATATCACTTATATATGGAATCTAAAATATGACACAAAAGAACTTATCCACAAAACAGAAACAGACTCAGACATAGAGAACAGACTTGTGGTTACCAAGAGGGAGGGGGGTGGGGAGGGATGGATTGGAATTGTGGGATTAGCAGATGAAAACTATTATATATGGAATGGATAAAAAACAAGGTCCTACTATATAGCACAGGGAACTATGTTCAATATCCTGTGATAAACCATAATGGAAAGTAATATGAAAAATTATATATATATGTATAACTGAATCACCTTGCTGTACAGCAGAAACTAACACAGCATTGAACTTCAATAGCAACTGTACTTCAATAAAATAAATTTTAAAAATAAGATGAGTAGTTGGTTCCTTTAATTTTCATACTTTGTATTTAATAATGAGAAAATGTCAGATGCTTTTCCAAGAGGTCCTTTTGGTTCCCTAAATGTTTCTTATAATACTATCTTCCACATATGCATTATCTTCTGATAACATAAATAATAATTTTCTCTTCTCCCTCCATACCTTATTTTTTTCTAATTTTTTCAGTCTCTGTCTTTCATATGAGAAATTTCTTCAGTCTGGTGATTGTTGGCGAGAAGTTCATATTGAAGCATGGTGTTTCAAAGAGTAGCTCTAAGGGTTTGTGCTTCCAGGAAGGGCTTTTCAAATGTTGTCTTCACTATGAGAAGACCTGGCTGGGCCATTCAGTTGGTGAATCTTTGACAGCATCAACTTTGGGTCTTGTGTCTTAGGCTGGTCTCATTTCTCAAAGGTGCTTCTGATCCAGGGCCTTCAGGTGTGGCTGTGCAAGCCTGGGCACTGCACACCAGGGGTGTCTTTCACATAAATTGTGTGTATGTAAGGCTCCCCCAGAGCTGTGCAACTTAGCAGTTTTGATCCAAAAATCTACTAGCTGAGTAGCCATTTGGAGTGGAGGAAAAAGACGGGGAGATGAGGGAGGGAGAATCAATATCCATTATAATATTTTCACTTAATCTCCCTTTTTCATAAGCACCCCCTTTGCCAGAGATTCCTTTACCTTTTCCAGTCTTCCATAGGGATTGAGGAGGGGCTGTCACAGCCTCCCCATTAGGGAGGGAGGAGATGTCAGGTCCTGGTACTTCTGAAACATATTCCCCTTGTTTTAGCCTCATCCTAACCTCCACCTTGGGAGGTAGCTGGTTCCATCTGTTCCTAGAAATTCTAGGTGTTTCTGTGGTACAAAATGGGTGGTTTCTTGGGTTTCCCCATCACTAGCTCATGATCCAACTCTCTTGGGTCCACTATGTAAGTGCCCTCATCCATCTGCTTCATATCATCAAAGGCATTGTTTTTTCTTCATCCATTTCTTTTGTCCTTGTGAGTGTGCGCCTTTTCATCTTCATTTTGTGGAGGTTGATACCTGTGTCCAGTCCTCCATATTTAACAGGAAGTCTGAGGAAGGGATCTCGAGCAAGTTTCTTGAACATGCTAAATTCCAGTGTCCTCATTCGTAAAGCAATGACTTTACATTGCTTACAGAGTTGTGAGAATCAAAGTTTAGAGAACTGTAAAATTACATAATGTAATCCTTTTTCTCATTCCTCTGATATCTCAGTTATTTAGTGCTACTTGACTACATGGTCTAGAAAGCTATTTATCTAGTACTGAAAATAAAGTTCCAGGACTTCACTTTTGTCACACCCAGATTCATGTCTGCTTATTCCATTTTTAAACATCTTTGAGGAAAAGGACCTTTATTTTATACGCTCATCTGTTCAAAAATCCATTTCAGGGCTTCCCTGGTGGCGCAGTGGTTAAGAATCTGCCTGAAAAGGCAGGGGACATGGTTTCGAGCCCTGGTCTGGGAAGATCGCACATGTCACCGAGCAACTAAGCCTGTGAGCCACAACTACTGAGCCTGTGTGCCACAACTACTGAAGCCCGCGTGCCTAGAACCCGGGCGCCTACAGCCTGTGCTCCACAACAAGAGAAGCCACCACAAGGAGTAGCCGGTGCACAACGACGAAGAGTAGCCACTGCTCGCCTCAACTAGAGAAAGCCCGTGCACAGCAAAGAAGACCCAACGCAGCCAAAAATAAATAAAATAAAATTAATTAATTAAAAAAAACATTTCAGTGACTTGAGTTTATAAAACTATATAGTCACTCATGCTTCAGTTTCAGCACTTTGCAGAAGTACTTTTTAGTTGCCTAAAATGCAGCCATTCAGAAGCTTGAAGATTTATATTAAGCCTCTTATGATTATCAGCCCTGAGATAAAATGTAAAACCACCTTTATTCTAAACTAAATTGAACCAAAAATGTAGATGCTTACGTGAGACATATAAATTTCTCCCTATCCTTTAGACGTGACTTTTCTTTTTTTATATATTTATTTTTTAAAATTATTTATTTATGTATTTATTTTTGGCTGCGTTGGGTCTTCGTTGCTCCGCGCGGGCTTTCTCTAGTTGTGGCGAGCGGGGGCTACTCTTCATTGCAGCGCACGGGCTTCTCATTGCAGTGGCTTCTTTTGTTGCCGAGCACGGACTCTAGGCGCGTGGGCTTCAGCAGTTGCGGCGCTCGGGCTTAGTAGTTGTGGCTCGTGGGCTCTAGAACACAGGCTCAGTAGTTGTGGCGCCTGGGCTTAGTTGCTCTGCAGCATGTGGGATCTTCCTGGACCAGGGCTTGAACCCGTATCCCCTGCAGTGGCAGGTGGATTCTTAAGCACTGTGCCACCAGGGAAGTCCCTAGACATGACTTTTTAAGAGCTATAAATGGTCATGTTTACCTTTTAGAAAAGAAGTATGAAATAGTATTTTAACCTGCACTGTCCCTAGACATCTGAAGTCCTTGGAGAATTCTGTCAAAGGTAAAAAAACATGTTTGGGTGACCCAAATGTAGAAAATCATGAGAAGAATGTTGTTATTTTTAGAATAGCAATATTTCCATCATTGTGTGCCAGATAATCTTTAAAGTATACTTTAGCACAAACAAAAGAGATTTATATTCATTGGTAATATTAAGTAGGAATATAAAACAAGAAGTTAATACTAATAATATGATTCATTCAAAACTGGAAGGCAAAGTAGCCAAAAAGAATGCAAAATGAAATCTACTCTAGCAATCTTTCTTACAAAATTATTACCAAAATTATTTGAAAATAATCCAGATAAAATATACTGGTAAGGGTGTAGGAAAAAAAAGGTCTGTTACCAACTAAGATTGGCAATTTTGCAGTACTGTTCTATTCTTTTTCTCCCTAGAGATCTTCAAGAACTAGGAATGTCCTTAGGGACATTTAAGAACTAGATAATGGCAATATATGAAATTTAGGGTTATCATTATAATGTCAACACACGAGTGGTAGAATACCTGGAGTTGTACTAAAAGATTCAAAGGAGCATCATAACTTCAAGGTTCTTCAAGAATCTAAGGTATGAGATACACCGTTCTACACACATATATTACAACCAAACAGATACAATTTAAAAATGTCTGCAAGCACTCCTCTTCTTTCCTTATTTGCTCATCCTTCCTGGAAATTAAAGTAGACTGAGCAAGATAGGACATGTCTATTTCTTAGGATTTTTGTATACAACTTTCACTTCTGCACATCCTTTTTGTTCTGCTAACAGCAGATTGCATTCATGTTGTAGACTCTTTCTCCACAACACAGACCTACATGATTCTTTGCATCTTCACATGGTGCTGGTCTCTCTTTACTCCATATGAGAAAAGTGCAAAGAAGAAAAATTACCTCTTTTACTATCACTGCATTACAAACTCTTATTTTTTCAGTTCTGTAACTTTTTGATTACTTTACGTAACACAAATACTCATTAAGTGTCTTTTTTTGCACCATGTTCTCTTATATGCAGTGGTGATATCTCTGTATGTAAGACAAATAAGATCCCTGCTCTCACAGAAGTTATAATTTATGAAGCTAAATTATTCTGGTGTTTTATTATAAAGCAAATTTAGCAAATTAGAGGTAACTGAGAAGAAAGAAAAGCAGGAAACACTAATTCATGCCAAACACAATTATTGTTAGCATTTTTATCTCTTTGTTTCTATTTTATTTTCTTCTGCCAGAATTTGTCGTTGTTTTCCCTTTTGGGTGAATGGCTGCGGGGAGAGAGAGGTGTTGTTTAACATACTAGGTCCTACATTTTTGCACTTGTGAATATGTGTCCATGTAACTGCATAATTCTCATGGCCATCATTTTGATAGTCTATAAAGCTCACATGTTTATTATTTCTTGGCACTGGCAATTGGGTAATACCTCAGGTTCACATATCCCATCCTTAGGAATAACTGGTCTACCCTGGAGTTTGTGAGACATGCTCCTTATAGCTCCAAATGATCTTTTAACTTCAGACTTGTTGATCAGAGGTCACTGGGTCTATAACAGACTCACACAGAAAGGAGACCTGTATTTATGCTATTGACCAATGCTATGACACACTTTCCCATAGAAATAACGTGATGAATAATCTTCAATTCCTAGACCAGTCCAGATCATGAGGATTATGTTTTTTTCTTTTGTTGTTGTTGTTTGTTTGTTTTTTGCCTATGTTGTACTTAGTGCACTCTTGGCATTATGCTTCTTCAAAAGTTTAATTGGCTTCAGACACCAGAATCATAAACTAAACCATTGTTATCAAATTGGTACTAGGTGAAAATATGTTCAGCATTACAAATAACAGCCACACAAATGAATTTTTGGAACATGACTTATTTATAAAGTGTTGACTGACATAGCAATGTTATTTTTCCTTGTTAAAGGGAATAATTGTCAATGGATAGAATCAACTGTGTTCATCTATTTATTTCATCCAGATACAATGCAGTTGGGTCATCTTTGCTTGAAAAACAATCTCTGGTTTTAGTGATATTATTTGAAATAGTTCAGATAACAGGACCTAGAATTTAGTCCTCAAATCCCAAATGTGGGCAAAGAATTATCTAGGTTTCTGAGGGTGTGCCAAAATAAAGGCATGACCCTCAACTAGCTTCTGATTTCAAGGAAGAGAGTTGCATGTTAACAACTAAGTACAACCATGAGCCAGAATGAAGGAGAGTGCCACAACAGTGGTAGAAGCTTTGAAGAAAGTAAAAAGACCTCAAAGAATGGAAGAAAATTTTTGTAAGTTATATATCCAATGTGGGACTTGTATATAGAGTATATAAAGAACTACTACAACTCAGTAATAAAAAGACAAATGATTCAGTTTAAAGATAGACAAAAGATCTGGACAGTTGATGTGAAAGAAGATTTTTTGCACATAGCTGCCTCCCTTGCATCATTTCTGTCTCAGCTCAATGATCCCCTCCTCAAAGGCCTTCTCTGACCAACTTGTATTGCTTTCCTATATCACTCTCTATCCTATCATCCTGTCCCATTGCCTAATCACTATTTGAAATTACCCTGTTTTCATTTGCTTAGTTATTTATCCTGCCTCCCCGCAAGAATGTAATCTCCCCAAGCACAAGGATTGTACCCATTCTGTTCTCTGCTCTGTCCCCAGTGCTTGGAGCAGTGCCTGTCTGGCAGATATCAAATTTGTTGAGCAAATTAATAAATTATGAAGTGTCAAAAGGATAGTCAGCTAAATTAATTATCTATACATAGGAGGTTGAGTGAGTCTCAAAGTTTCATTGAAATATTTGCTTTAAAATATTAAATTCCAAAAATAATTAACTTGTAATTATTTGTAGAATGCAGTGCAGGCATCAGATAGAAATACATGGTCTTTTCTAATCCCAAGATGCCATTATCCAAATACGTGTTGTCAGTTCCTGAGATGGCTTTCCTACATTGCATAGCTACATTTGGCAAAAGCACCAACATTTGTATGCAAATCCAGCATTCTCCCTGTCTATTTCTTAGAAATTTATATGCTGAGTCTCTCCAAAGGTAGAGAGACCAGACAGAAACTATGTGGCTTGAATGAGAGTTGCTTCAATTTCAGGCAATTTTTATTCTTAATCAACAGAAGTTACTCACTCATTTTCCTCTAGAAATGAAATTCTCTTCCTTTCAATCCTCTTTTCTTTGAAAGAGCAATCCCCATGACTGAGACAAATGTACATGTCCAAGAACACTGAAATCATTCTATGGTAAAATCAATGTTTCATTTTCAGTAATTCATCTAATAGTTTCTCTTTTTGGTATACATTGTAAATTTTAGTACATGTAATAAATTGGGTTGTCAAAAATACTTCCCTGTTTTTCAAAACACCTCAATAAGTAAGAAATAAATTAAGAAAAATATTGCTGGGAATTCCCTGGTGGTCCAGTGGTTAGGACTCCATGCTCTCACCGCTAAGGGCCCGGATTCAATTCCTGGTCACGGAACTAAAATCCCAAATCCCACAAGCCACATGGCATGGCCAAAAAAAGAAAAAAGAAAAGTATTGTTGCCCATATTATATAGCTAGCTAGCTCATATATTCTTGATCAAAGGTAAGGATAGCATATACTAATGAAGTCAATGCCCATTTCTTAGCTTATTCATTAGTTCCAGTTTCTTTTCACTAAGTCCATTATTGAATAGCCAGTGAAATACAGAATCATCCATCAGCTTATATTTTATTATTTGTTAAAATTAGGCTAGGTTGATGAAAATTAGGCTAGGTGTCTTTCCCCTCTGGTAGATTTTCTGCCACAAGCTTCCAAAAGAAAAAATAGGTTTCTTCTCAAGCATCATATCTTTGGAACTCGTGCTCTCCCACGACACCTCACCCCAGGCCTCTGTTTAGAATTTAAGAACTATGTCAGCGCCGTGTTGGAGAATCTCCATAGGACTGTACATAGGTAGGTAGGTGGGGGTAAAGTTACAGCCTATTAGATGTTCTCAGGCCAGCCAGTTTACACCCTTAACTTCAATTTTATTGCTCTATCTTAAAAGTTAGGAAAGAAACCCTGGGTTAGAACTAGGAGTTCTATTCTACGTTCAGGGTTCAAAAACACTGTCGTGGGCACTGGTTGATTCATCCACCTCCATTCAATCCCAGATAAATAGTTGGAAGTCAGTTGCAGTAGTTCTATTTCTCTTCCAAAGTGGAGTGATGAAAAGTTTCTTGGGTTGCTGTTAACAGTCGGAATAATGAATGTCTTCACTGTTTTTTTTAAAAAAATAAATTTACTTATTTTTGGCTGTGTTGGGTCTTCGCTGCTGTGCACAGTCTTTCTCTCTAGTTGCAGCGAGCAGGGGCTACTCTTTGTTGCGGTGCGCGGGTTTCTCATTGCGGTGTCTTCTCTTTGTTGTGGAGCATGGACTCTAGAGCACAGGCTCAGTAGTTGTGGCACACAGGCTTATTTGCTCCGCGGCATGTGGGATCTTCTCTGACCAGGGCTCGAACCGGTGCCCACTGCATTGGCAGGCAGATTCTTAACCACTGTGCTACCAGGGAAGTCCCTGAATTTCTCTATTGTTGAAGCCAGTTTGAGTCAGGGTAAACACAGCATAAAGCATTCTAATGCATACAGGTCCCCTAGGAAAAGAGTCCATTGCCATGGTTCCAATTCACTAAGAAGGACCTCAGAGTTCTGGTACCACATAAATCAAATGCTCCATGGAGCATCTTCACCTAGATTCTGAGACCAGTGCCCTCTGAGCCTCAGATAAACCTCTTTGTAATTTCTGAACTGTAGGAGAACTTAGTCTAGCTTGACTTTCTTTGCAGTGGTCCCTGGGGTCTCTGAAAGCTATGACTGGTTTTACTTATTGATTATTCATGCTTTGAGACCAGTTGAATTTCTCCAGGGGTTCAAAGATCCAGTACATTCCAATGTGGCTTCTTCTTAGAAAAGTAATATCCAGCAGTTTCAGTGCTTCTAGATGCATGAGGGGCCGGATTATTGTACCAAAATAATCTAAACCTGCAGGCTGCATTTTATAGTTGCCTATCTGTCTCCATAAACAAATGGTAATGAGATTTACCATCACAATGGAAATTGTTAGCTCTAGTCTGATAAGTAGACCTAGGGTATCTGAATTTCAGCAAGATGTCTAACACAGCCTTTTGTGCTGACTTTGTAGAAAAATTGGAGAAAAGTGAGCTGCTTGTTGATTTACATTTGTTATTGCTATTATTGATTCGTATTTGATATTAATATTTAAATGCTGAGACTTTCAGAATGCTGATTAATGGATGAACGTCAACTTAAAGAAAGCTCTCCAATCCCTGCTTTAAAGCACTGTCATCAGATATGTTCTATTCAATATTTTTCTCATTGAATAAGATGAAAACACAGAAAGCAGGGCTTCGTATCATTTCCCAATGACATGAAACTAAAGAAAGTGCCAATATGATGGGCAACTCAAGCAGAATCCAAAAATAACTCAGCAAGCTGAATCAGCGAGCCAAACATAGAGGAGGCTGTTTTCATAAACAGTATAAAAAGATGGTGAAGATCATGTAAAAGCTGTTGAAAAGAATTTGGGATATGTAAAAGGAAAAAATAGGTAGCCAATATTTATATATTTGAAGGACTGTCATGGAATTCCATAAAGTAAAACTAGAATGAATTTTTTGGCTCATTAATGAAAGGGCTCTAACGTTTGGAGGCAAAGGAGATGAATTAGAAAAAATTATCTGGATCAGGACATAGTGATATAGTGAGATTCCTATAGTTTACAAGTTCAAACCATAGCCAAGTGGTTGTATGTATGTATAGATAGATAGGTAGATAGATAGATAGATAGATAGATAGATATTTTATAGATAACTTGAGAGGAGATGAACTCTAAACTCTCTTCCTTGGGGTTTATTTTTTAAGTTAGCCTGTCATTCTTTGTGCTTTAATTGGAGCTTTTAATCGCTTTACATTTATTGTAATTATTGATATATTTGATTTTGTGATTATATATTTGTGTAATTACCACATGATTTATATTTTTTCTATCTGCTCTATGTTTTATTTTCTCTCCATTCTTACCTCTTCTGGATTGATTGCTTTTTTTAAAATTTTACTTTTATTCTCTATTTGCTAGGAAGTTAGACACATTTTACTCTTCTTTTGCGGCTGTCTTAGAGATTGCAACATGCAGTTTCGGGCTTGTGGCAGTTATTTTCTTTCAGCCAGTGGAAGAGGCCATTTCATTGTCATCTGACTTCCATTATTTCTACTGAGAAGTAAACTATCATTTTAGTTGTTCATTTTTAAGATGATCTGCCTTTTTTTCCCTCTGGCTTCTTTTAAGATTTTTCTCTTTTTCCTGGGTTTTGGTAGTTTTACTCCAATGTGCCTATAGGTGGGCTTTGTTTTTCTTATCCTGCTTGAGGGTTGTAGGACTTCTTGAATTGATTGGACTGATATCTGTACAAGAGTTACTTTGTGTGTCACCCTGGATCCATGTGCTAGCCTTTCTGTCACAGATTCAGGTCAAAGCCCCCAGTTCCACCCCCACCCCTGCCCTCTGTAGTGGCTACTCCCATCCCTTGTCACACTTGGGCACAATCTGCAGTTGTCGCACATCATGCATGCACCATGCACTTTCATATCCTGCCCTGGGGCTTTCCCAGTGTGGCCGAGGTGAGAGATAACATTGTACCCACTGGGCACTCACACACACACAATCCTGAAGTTTATGAGCTATCACCCCTGTGGTGGACGCTACCCAATGTAAGAGGAGAACTGGTGGATAATCTTCTCTTCCTTCTTCCTCCCAACCAGACTGTTGTAATAATAGTTGCTCATGTACCCTCTCTGAAGTTGCCCTGTGAGACTAAATAATAAGCTTGTCGTGAGTTTATGGCCACGTTGGTAAAAACACAGTCCTTATATTTGTACTATTTCCTTCTTTGTCTCACACCACTTTTACCTCCTTCCTGCTGCTGTGGGATAACACTCTCCAATAAAGTGTTAAAACAAATAAGCATTTGCTTCACGCTCTGTTTTCTAGGCTATCTAGGTAATAACAATGTCTTCAATCGGCTTGGAAAATTCTCAACTATATTCCCTTCTTCTGACCCACATCCTCTTTCCTTTTCTTCTGGAACTCCAGTGGAATGCATGTTAGATTTGTTTTTTCACCATCTCCTCTGGGTTTCTTATTCTCTCTTCCGTAATTTTTATCTATTTTTCTCTCTATGCTTCACTCTGGTTATTTTCTTTTTCTTCTGTCTTATCTTGTAGTAATTCTCTATTCAGCTATGTCAAATTGGATGTTAAACCCACCCATTGAATTCTTAATTTCAGTTACTGTACTTTTTCAGTTCTAAAATTTCTGGATACTTCTTTCAAAAAGTCTTCTATGTCATTTCGGTACAGTTTTCAGGGTTTTGTGGGGTTTTTTGGGCTGAATTTTCCATCTTATGTTTTGATTACTTGCATATAGTAAGCATGGTTAGTTCCAATATCCAGAATCCCTATGGATCTAGTTTTGTTGCTTATGATTATTACTGGTCTTCATTCATGTTGCCTTGTCTCTTTATGTGCCTGGTTCTCTATGAGTATGTGCTGAACATTTTATTTGAATGAGCCCTAGGATGTTATCTTTCCCCAGAAAAGATTTTCATTTGTTTTGAGCAGGTGCGTATGACCACTGCCATCTTGAATTACTTAATCCAATTTCAGAGACTAAGATTTTTATGGGCCACCTAAATAACTGGGAGCTACTCTGAGTAACGGGTGTTATGCTTTTGATTCAACATTACTCCTTACTACCATCTTTTACAGTATTGGCCCAAAGTGGGGGATTTAATCAGACTTTTCCCTTGGTGAAAATCTTTGCCCCTCTTTTACATGAAAGCTGTCAAAAGCACTAGTCAGACTTTCAAGTGACAAATGTCCCAGAAGGAAATGACTCCAACTGCCAAGATTCCTGTCTTCTCTTGGAAGCAATTCTTTGGCCCAGCAATTCTTTACTACGTTATCTTTCTGGTGCTTTCAAGCAGATGTTTTCTATATTTTGTCCAGCTTTTATGATCATCAATGGCAGTATTAGTCAAGTAGAAGAGAAGCCTAGCCTACAGGTACACTGAGCATCTTCACTTCTGGACTAAAATCAGTATCTCTGATTAGTAAATTTAACTTGGTGCAGGTATTTTGGCTGTATGTATCTTATTTTAAACACTTTATGAACAGTAAAATGGTAGTTATGTGTGACTTTTGATGATAACAGAGGACTTGAATTCTTAATTTCTCAGAACATAAAAATTCTATCTTAATAATAAACATAAAATTGGAAAATTTTATTTTACCAAGTACATTAAAAAATAATAAAAATTAATGTTAACCATCATCATTATTTCATAAATGAAAGAATTCTGATACAAAAAATCAGTAAGGACATAATCTCATAAAGGAAGATCCTTTACATTGGATAAATCAGTATTATGTAAAGTTCAGTAATTTGTGTTATTTTTCTCCTTTCATCAAGAATCAGTGAAAATTTGATTATCTGGAAACAGAGGTGTACAGATTGGTGTTTTGGAGCTATTGCCTTATACTATTTAGTTTATTCTCTAAAATGGTATTTTAAAAATAACACAAAAATTTAAATATAAAACATTATTGAATAAAATGCATGTAGGTTACCAATGAAAAGCCTCTCAAAATCACCAGTCTCATGCTAAATTAAGTGAAAAACAGATTCTCAATTATGTGCCAACAGAATCAAGCTGGCAATGATCTTTTTGTGCATTGATAAAGAAATCTGACAAGTATTTTTATACTTTAGGAATACAGAGATGTTCCTAAAAAAGTGGCCACATTGCATCTTCAAGTCAACATGACACTCAGAGCTACAATTTATCAAGTATGAAGAATAATTAAAAATATAGAATATTTTGGAGGTTATTTTCAAAGGATATGACAATAATTTCTAGTGGGTTTTTCAAAAGGACTCTGGTCAAATAATATTTCCTGGAAGACTTTACATTCATAGAGGACAAAACCTAAATAATGTTAATGCAAATTCACACAAGTCTCCATATTTCACAAGGAGAACAAGATGGGTATTTTTGTGAAAGTTTCAACTTAACATCTTATTAAATAAGATCCTTTGCATGTATGATGCAAAATAAAATTCTCTCTCTCTTTATAGCTGCAGAGGAGATGGTACATCACTTTTATTTTTTAAATAGACTTTTAGTTATTTATGAGGATTTAAATTAATTAGTATGTTTTTAAAAAGCCTATGTTTTGAATTTACTTCCAGATATAGAGAAAGGATGAATAAGGTATTACCTACAAAACAACAAAATAAGGAGCTTATGGCATTTTTACTTGCCAGTCTCTCAGTTTTGTTCTTTTTTAATCAGATTTAAATCTGCATGAGATCTCTTAACATTTGAGCTTCAGATTTGCTTTCTCTTAAATACAAAATGAGCACTTTTCAATCCTTAAAAGAAAACTTTTGATGCATTCTTTCAAGACTACAATATATGCAACATTTTCTCACTATTATCACTATATACAGGCTTACCATAGTTCACAATATTGCTAATATTCAATTTTTACCCTTAAATTTCCCCAAAAGTCAACCTGTCTATGTAACTAGGTCCCATCTCTCAGACTGTTGCAATGTAGCAGCTTCTTTTTTATCTATGTGAGTACATGATAATCCTAAACAAATTCTAATTAACAAGAATATTGACCTCATATTTCTTGCCAAATAATAGCACATACTCATCGTTTGTTGACAAAGGTAAAATCTGGAGTCATGAAATTCCAGAGGACACCATAGCAGTAGTGAACAGATTTTAGATGTAGCCAAGGATTGCTGCCCTGTTCCAAAAAGGCCAGCTTAGTCCTCAATCTTTGAATAAAGTGTAAAACTCCATATGGTAGAAACTGTACTATTTTATTCTATCAAACTGTAGTGTTTTATTTATGTCATGGAAGCTGTGAACCTTTCCAATATGGAGAGTTGGGAGATAATTCATGTTGGAGGTATTACAACATGTATGTATAAGGTGAACATATAATTTCTCATCCAAACTGGGATACTTCTGAGAATATAAAGGTGTGCTATTAATAATTATACCAAAATATTAGGTGTAAACTGGGATGGTACTGTGCAAACTTAAACCTATAAGGCAAGAAATGGACCAAATGCATGGCAAGTATGGGAAAGCATAGGTTCCACATATAAAATAGGTACCTTTATGAGTTGTAATTTTTTTTCTTTAAGTTGAAATTCCTATCAAAATCCCAATGGCATTTTTCACAGAAATAGAAAAAACAATCCTAAAATTTCTATGGAACCATAAAAGACCCCAAATAGCTAAAGCAATGTTGAGCAAAAAGAACAAAGCTGGAAGCATCATGCTCCCTGATTTTAAACTATATTACAAAGGTGATACTGACATAAAAAGAGACACATTGACCAATGGAATAGAGAACCTGAAATAAACTTACACATATATGGTTAACTAATTTTCAACAAAGGTCCCAAGAATATTAAATGGGAAAGGATAGTCTCTAATAAATGGTGTTGGGAAAACTGGATATCAACATGCAAAAGAATCAAACTGAACCATTATCCGTACACAAAAATCAACTCAAAATGAATTAAAGACTTAAATGTAAAACGAAAACCATAAAACTCCTAGAAGAAACCACAGGGGAAAAGCTACTTGACATTGATCTTGGCAATGAGTTTTTGGAATTGACACCCAAAGCACAGGCAACAAAAGCAAAAACAAACAAGTGGGGAAACTGCAAGTTTCACCACAGGAACAATATGGAAATATGCAAGGGTCATATTTTTAGCACAGTCTAGGGTCTGTCACTGCTACTGACATTTTGCAACAATATAGGAACCCAGTATATTCTCAATGGGATAAAACAGAGAAGTGCCAGTCTGCAAAGTTAGAACTCTGCCATACCCAGCTCAATATTCAGCTACGTGTTTGCCTTCATCTGCTCAGTCATCACATCTATCATCCCAGGTGAAAGACAAAACATCTTAGTGATCCTTCACACAGTGATGAATGATGTGTAAAAACAGGTACAGAAATTAGAGATACTTACATTTTTTGTACACTGATATGACAATCAAAAATGTATTATTATTGTATTCTTAGGCTACCAAATCATGCAAACAGTCACAGTTACCAGTTTGGGCCCATCATTTTTAGTGAAGGTCAATTTTACTCTTTTCTTGACAGAGAACCCTGTTCATCTTAAAATTGCAACTTAAAGTCCAGGTAGAATGCTGCTTAGTATTGATCAAGTATCAAGGTACTGGATTACTCTGGATTACTGAAACACACTTTTAATTCCAGTAATGATCTTTGTTCCAATCTTTGTCAATACAAAAGAGAGTATTAATAATCTTGTTCAGTCTTGGCATTGTGTAAAAGTTCCCCAGTAAGGACAGGTGAAAATGAATACTAATCAGTTTCTGACCAAAAGATGTTTACCGGTAAATCAGGCTACCTCAGAAATTTTTGTGACATCTGGTCCCAGTTCATGGACAAGTGGGGCAGCTTTGACAATACTGTAGAGCGATTACAAAAAACAGAAACAAAAACTGGGGATGGGAGCCTACCAATCTTACCTAATTATTTCTAGCGTTTCCCTCTCTTGGATTCTGAGCAGGGAAGGGAGTACACCTTTGTGTTACCAAGCGGCCATCCGTGTGCACCAAAGACAATATGGGTGCAAGGACAGCCTGTCGGTTTTCTGATTTTGGAGAATAGCTAACATGTTTAAGAACAAAGAATGGCTATAGCTGTGACTGGATTATTGATGAGAGTAACAACATTTTATAATAACCACAGCAGAATGTGACCTGCTATTAGGAATTTTTATCTTGTCCAAAAGTAAGGAATCTTTAGAGGTTTTTTGGTTTTGTTTTTTTGCTTTTTTTTGGCAACTGTATATGGACATGAAGGCAAAGGACCCAGAGGCATAACTAGAGTCAGTACAAATATTAACAGATTTTTGAAAAGTGAGATTATACATATGGGTCTAACAGTACGTTCTGCCACCTGGGAAGATTGCACAAAAGGCAAAACGAATTTTTCACTAAATCATGTTGAAACAGACTGCAAACTCAGTGATGCAATCCTCTGAACTTCCAGTCGTCTCTTCTGCATTACGTTTGAGTTTATTCATTAATTTATATATATATATGATATATATTTATAAATGATATATATTTATAAATAACATGTATATAGTCATATCAAGCAATGTTTAAATGACAGTAAAAAGCTTTAAAACTTCAGTTTTCAAAAAATATAATAGATCTTTCCAAGCATATATAAGATAATGATTAAAATGCAATGATTGTACCATCATAATTTAAGTGTTATGAAGAAGAAATAAATTTATATCTGTCCAAAAATACATAGTTAAAAAAAGAAAAACACAGACAAGAGGCTTGTGTTTCTGGGATGATGGAGTAGGCATACTTTTCTTGATCCCTCTCACTAAGTACAAATAAAAACCCTGAAAATTATACATAAAATAAACATAAGAAGACTCTGATATGTGGAGAGAAGTCAGACCAGCTAGGAGCCACAGGGTCCAAGGAACAACATGGCAGTAAGTTCCTTGGGTTTCCTTTCGGCCTCATATATCTCAGACTTGGAGCTAAAGAAGTCAGCAACTTGGAAACATCAATGTGCACAAACAAAAATAGCCCCAACCAAAGGCTGCTCTTTCTAGCCAAAGGATAAGGGAAAGGGCAGCTAGGCAAAGCGGAAAACTTTTAGACAATAACCACTCTATTCCAGCCAAATACCATAGAAAAAAACTGTGGCCTCACCCTCACCCACACCAGTAAAATCTGAGGAGAAAGCCTAGACTAGGGTCCTAAACCCCCTGCAGGGGTGGTAGCAGAGAAAGCTGAGTAGGGAGCTGAAAATTTCATTCCAGCAACCAAACTCCACCTCTGCCCCTGTGGAGACCACAGAAGGAGTCTGGACTTCTACTCACATCCGGCAGTAACAAGGCACCCTTCCCCCTCCTCACTGGGGAGACTGTCAGGGGAGATCATGTGAGGTGAGGTAACTCCCACCTGCCCAGTAGTACTGAGGTAGCCTCGCCTCAGGTGTCAATGGAGGCCAACTGGGGAATCTGGACATCTACTTCTACCCAGCAGTAATAAGATAGCATCTTCCCCTTCTCCTGCTGAAGGGGTGGCAAAGAAAGCCTCCCAAAACAGAGGGGTTAATTTACATCCAGAGTTTTATTGCAAAATAGGAGAACATTCAGTTTTCAAAAAAATCACTTATTATACTAAGAACCAAGATCTCAACCAAATGAAAAGGGACAATCAATACATGCCAACACGATGTGACAGAGATGTTAGAATTATCTGACAAAGATTTTAAAGCAGCCATGATAAAAATGCTTCAATAAGCAATTATGAACACATTTGAAACAAATGAAAAGATTGAAAGCTTCAGCAAAGAAATTGAAAATCTCAGCAAAGATAGATAAAGATATAAAGAACTAAAGGAAAATTTTGGAACTGGGAAACACAATAACTAAGTAAAAAGCTTGGTAGAGGTGCTGAACAGCAGAATGGAGGGGACAGAGGAGAGAATGAGTGAACTGGGAGATAGAAAAATAGAAGTTACTCAATCTGAACAACGGAGAGAAAATAGGCTGAAACAAAGTTGGCAGCATCTCAGGGACTTGTGAGACTATGACAAAAGATCTAACAGTTGTGTCATTGGAGTCCTGGAGGGAGGGGAGAAAGAAGATGGGGCTGAAAAAGTACTGAAAGAAATAAGGGCTGAAAACTTCCCAAATTTGACAAGACACGTCAACCAACAGATTCAAGATCTGAGTGAATCCCAAACAGGATAAACCTAAAGAAATCCACACCAAAACATATCAACCAGCAGGATTTAAATAACATTTACAGAATACTCCACCAAACAACAGCAGAATACATATATTCCTCTTTTCAAGTGTCCATGGAACATAAATCAACAAATTTAAAAGAGCTGGAATCATACAAAAACTCCACACAGAGTGTATTCCCTGACCAGAATGGAATCAAGTTAGAGATGAATACCAGATAGATAACAGGAAAATCTCCAAACACTTGGAAACTAAACACATTTCTAAATAGTCTATGAGTCAAAGAGGAGGTTTCAAAAGCAATTTTAAAATGCAGTGAACTGAATGAAAATGACAATATCCAAATTTGTGAAACATAGCTAAAGCTGTGAGAGGGAAATGTATAGCACTAAATGCATACGTTAGAAAAGAGGAAGTCTCAAATCAATAACCTTAGCCCCCTCCTCAAGAATATAGAAGAAGTAGAGTAAAACAAACCAAAAAAAGCACAAGGAATGGAATAATAAAGATAAGGGCAGAAATCGATGGTATTTTAAAATAGAAAAACAAGAACATAAAAGAAACGAAGAGCTGGTTCTTTGAAAAGATCAACAAAGTTGATAAATTACCAATATTAAGAAGGAAGCAGAGAATATCACTACAAACCCTGCAGATATCAAAAGGAATACTTTCTCCCCTAAGACTGGGAAATAAGGCAAGAATGTCTGTTTTCATCACTCTTATTCAGCATAGTACTGGAATTTCTAAGTAGTAAGTCCCATACAATTAAGGCAATAAAAGGAAATTAAAGTTACATAGTTTGGAAAGAAAAAAATAAGACTGTCTTAATTCAGATGACATGATCATCTCCTTAGAAAGTTGATCAAAATACTCGTAGAGCTAATAAGTAAGTTTGGTAAGTTCAGATTACAAGGTAAATGTACAAAAATCAATTGTATTTTTATATACTAGCAGTGAACATCTAGACACCACAATTAAAAATACGATACCATTTACAATTGCTCAAAAAAGGGAAATGTTTAGGTGTAAATTCAGCAAAAATGTACAGGACTCATATGCTGGAAACTACAGTGCTGATAAGAGAAATCAAAGAGGATCTAAACAAATTGAGAGACATATTGTGTTCATGGATTGGAAGAGTCCACGTAGTAAATGTGTCAATTATTCCCAAACTGATATACATGTTTAACATAATTTCTATCCAAACCTCACAAATTTTTTTGGTGGATATAGACAAATTATCCTAAAATGTATATGAAAAAGCAAAGAAACTAGACTAGCTAAAACAATTTTGAAAAAGAAGAGTAAAATGGGAGGATTCAGTCTACTTGTTTTCGAGACATTATATAGCTACAGTAATAAAAATGGTGTGATATTGAGAAGGGACAGACACGTGGATGAATGGAACAGAACAGAGAAACTAAAAATAGAGTCACACAGATATGTCAACTGACTTTTGACAGAAGTACAAGAGCAATTCAATGGAGGAATGATAGCTTCTTCGGCAAATGATGCTGGAGTAATTAGACACCCACAGGCAAAAACAAATGAACCTTGGGCTTCCCTGGTGGCGCAGTGGTTGAGAGTCCGCCTTCCGATAGGGGACACGGGTTCGTGCCCCGGTCCGGGAAGATCCCACATGCCGTGGAGCGGCTGGGCCCGTGAGCCATGGCCGCTGAGCCTGCGCGTCCGGAGCCTGTGCTCCACAACGGGAGAAGCCACAGCAGTGAGAAGCCCGCGTACCGCAAAAAAAAAAAAAAAGAACCTCAACTTCAGACTCACACCTTGTATAAAAGTGAATTTAAGTGGATTACAGACTTAAATATAGAATTATAAAGCTTTTAGAAAAAAAGCATAGCAGAAAATTTTGGGGATTTAGGACCAGGCAAGGAGTTCTCAGACTTGATCCAAAAAAGGAAAAATTGATAAATTGTGCGCCATCAAAATTAAAAACTTTTGTTCTGTGAGAGACCCGGATAAAAGGATGTAAAAACATTAGGAGAAAACAACTGCAAGCCACAAATCTGACAAAAGAATACTATTTCGAATGTATAAAGAACTCTCCATATTCAACAGTACAAAAAGCAAACAATACAATAAAAACATGGGCAAAAGACATATAGAGACATTTCACTGAAGAACATATACAGATGGTAAACAAGTACTTGAAAAGTGTTCAACATCATTACCCACTAGGGAAATGAAAATAAAAACCACAATGAGAAATCACCACACACCTAAACAGAATGGCTAAAATAAAAAATGCTGTTGGAGATGCAGAGAAACTAGATTACCTGATATGGCTGGTGGGAAAGTAAAATGGTACAGTCACTCTGGGAAACTGGAAGTTTCTTAAAATGCAACTAGCCTTCAATTTAGCAACTAACCTTCAATTTAGTATTCGCACTTCTGGGCATTTATTCCAGAGATATGAAAACTGATGTTCGCACATAATCCTGTACATAAATATTTATAGTAGTTTATCCATAATAGTTGCAAACTGGAAACAATCCCGTTGTCCTTCAAGAGGTGAATAGTTAAACAAACTGTGATACATCTGTACTGCAGAATACAACTCAGCAATAAAAAGCAATGAACTATTGATACATGCAACAATGTGGACGAACCTCCAGAGAATTGTGTTGAATGGAAATAAGCCAAAATAGTTACATACCATATGACTCCATTTATATAAAATTTTTAATTTAATTAATTAATTTATTTTTGGCTGCGTTGGGTCTTCGTTGCTGCGTGTGGGCTTTCTCTAGTTGTGGTGAGCGGGGGCCACTCTTCGTTGCGGTGCACAGGTCTCTCATTGCGGTGGCCTCTCCTGCAGCAGAGCACGGGCTCTAGGCACACGCGCGGGCTTCAGTAGTCATGGCACGTGGGCTCTAGAGCACAGGCTCAGCAGCTGCGGTGCACAGGCTCAGTTGCTCCAAGGCATGTGGGATCTTCCCAGATCAGGGCTTGAACCCGTGTCCCCTGATTTGGCAGGCAGACTCCCAACCACTAAGCCACCAGGGAAGCCCTATATAACATTTTTGAAATGACAAAATTATAGGAAGGGAGGACAGAATAGTGGTTGCCCAGGGTCGAGAATGGGGTGAGGGCTGGAGGGAAGCGGCTGTGACTTTCAAAGTGCAACATGGTGCTGGAACTGTTCTGTATCTCGACTACATCAATGTCAATATCCCAATTGGGATATTGCATTGATATTTGCAAGATGTTTCCATTAGGGTAAAGGGTTCATGAGACCTCTATTTTTTCCTACAACTGCATATGAATCTACAGTTATCTAAAAAAGTTCATTAAAGCACACACAACAGACATAATTTATCTTCTCTGTCCCTTAAAATGTTACCTTTAGAAAATTTCCTGGCAACCTAAGAATCCTCACTATTTACTTCAATTTACTGTTATTCCAAGATCTCAAAGCCAGTTAGAACGTATAATCTAAGTTGACATTAAATCATTTAATCACTGCTAATATTAAGAACATATCAGAAAAATAAAACATCACCCGGATAGTGTAAATGGAAAATCTCTGTAAGTCCATATAATTCAGCAGTGTTGGAAATTTACCAGAGCCAATTGTATAACAATGGTTTTAAAAATTCGGTTTAATTGAATCCATGTTTTCTTTTATATAGTACTTTTAAATAATGGTGTAAAGAATAAATGTAACAAATTTGGGAAGTTACACTTAATTAGCCTTTTGCCAAAAACAAATTCAAACTTTGCATAAACTACAATGTTATGTTTGCATTTCATTTTTGCACTGTGATAAAAGTCAGGGTGAAGATGTCTATCCATCCTTTTACTCAAATTCATAAAAATAAATTTGTTTAGGAGCTTTTCAGTATTAGAAGATATAAGTAAATTTCACTAATGCTTAAAACAAAATTCTTCAAACTAATTTTATGATCTAGTATTAAAGCCCTGTAAATTATAGTACAAGATCCTAGTACAAGGAAAAGTTCTTTAAAGAATTTTTACAGCTACTGATTGTCCAATGCCAAGGGTGCCAATTTGTATCTCTTTGGTCCTAATCTTATAACTCTGTAGCAGGGGTACTGAGGAATACTTTAATAAACCAAAGTTACATTTTTATTTGGTAAAGATTATATTTACCTTTAAGCAAAGGTTTCATAACTCAACTGGGTAATTGATTTTCACTTGGAAAAGAAAAGGAATATATCCCAAGTATAAAACAATTATAAAATTTAGGTCTCTAAAGACCCATCTCTTTAATCTATTTCAAAGTATTGGGGCAGGTCATAGCATATAATTTATTGCTTAGTTGTTTCATGAAGTCCACACTTTTATTTCTATCATCCTGAAAAGTTTTTCTCAAACTTACGCTCATATAAAGCATACATATTTTGACTTCATTTGTTTTATTTACTTTTGTTTTCTGGAAGTCTTTGACACCTCTTATTTTAGATTTAGTGTGTACTTGGTAGTGTCTAGAACCAATCAAAATAAGAGCTCCACTGAATTTGAGACTATACAACTTTACTTGCTAATTCTCTGTTAAGGTGGGCCGTCCTATCTTATTCAAAGATAGCTTTCAAGGGAAACACATTTCCTTTACCAAAAGTGTGACATAGCCCTTCCAACCCTGGAGGAACAGATTCCTTACCAAGGTGGGGAAAAACATTTACATAGCAGAGGCATCCTATCAAACTCTGACTTTAAGGAGGCCTTCCTTTGAAGCCAGGAGTCTCTTCCCCTAAGTCTGGGAGAATGATCCTTGAGTGGGGATCTTAGCAAGGGTGATATTAAAAATGTTTGACTATGTAAATGGCAGATGCCTGAACATTCAGGTACATGCCAAACCAGCATACAACAGCTGCACATCGGAGCTGGATCCTTGCCTGGTACAGGTGTCTGACTCAGGGAATTCTTAAATGAGCAGTTTATAATGGAACTTATTGCTCTCTATTTCATTATGCACTTAAAAAAAGAAGATGAATTTGACCAATTAGATAGTGGGAGAGCCAGGTCCTAATGTGAAGATTTCAAAGCCCCACAGCAAAGCCTTGGAGCTAGCACTCAAAGCTCTTCCCCACAGTTTGACTTGGCTCATTATTATATTTCCGTTTTAATCCTGGTTGCTTGGGTAGAGCTTAGGAAGGAAAAGGCTTTGTGCCTATGCACCATTTCACCTGAAATTTTAAAACGTAAGAGCATGCATTCACACAGCTGTCTGAGCTTCCCAGGAATTGGATTTTCACTCTGGTGTTCATCCTCCAGGTGGCAGCAGTCCCTCTTACCAAAGAATGGCAATCTTGTTAGCTCTGGTTTTGCGTCTGTCTGCGTGTCTCTCCATGGTATGCATCCTAGTTCCAGCAGTGGAAGCAAACTCACAGTCCCAGACTCAAATCTTACAAAGTGAAAGGCTCACCTAAATCCTAATCTGAATAACTCTCAAACCTAGAAAATAGTCTCCCAAATCACTGTAATTGTCTGACGTGATGGAACTACTAGGTATTCAGAGAGAATGCATTTCCCGTCCTAAATGGCACGGTTAGACTACATTTCCCAGCCTGCCTCGGGCTAGATGTGATTACGTGACTGAATTTAGCTGGTGGCTTAGGAGTGGAATTAACTCTACAGAAACAAGTGTATGTATGCCTTCTGTCCCCTTTTCCCACTTCCACTATCTGGTTAGACACTGAGCGCAGTCTCGATAGACTGGGAGCTAGAAGAGGGCGGTTGTCGAGGGCCGAAGCCCATGGAACTGTCGGGAGAAGCCGGTGCTCTCAGTGGAGAAGTTACAAAAGGTTCCGATGATCTTGATCCCACGTGGGTGAGAGGCCAGCCCGTAGTTCGGGTCAGGGGCCAACTCTACTGTTTTCACCAGCCTAATGGGATAATAATCCCTTAGGTGTTTCCAAACAGTCCGGTTCCACATCCATTCGGAACGCCTTCCGCCTTGGTGGGGTGTGTCCCGGTCCAGGAATAACCATACCAAGTAGAGAACAGAAAAACACCAGAGCGGCGTGAAGAGGAGGAAGAGGAGGAGAAGGGAAAAGAAAGGGCCCATGAAGGGGAAAGTGAGCACGTACTGGTAGACGCTCAGTGCTTCTAGCTGCTGTGTCTGCACGGTTTTCATGCTGCGGGAGGGCGGCGGGGCTGTGGAGACTCGCAGTCGCTCCCCTTCTGCCAGCAGGGCTCCAGGGCCCGGAGAACAAACGACCAAGGTTTCGATATGAGCCCGGGAATCCTTTCTTGTCTGAGCGGCCAAGGCCTTGGGGCCCCCCCGGGATTGCTTCTAGGGGGCTTTGTGAATGAGGAGACCCGTGGATCCGGAGCCCCAGAGGTCGCTCCTTCTCACCAACAGTTTCTCATTTCAACACCTTCCGGTTCTCAGAGGTATCGCTTTGACTACACTGTGTCAGTCATACTCCTGCGTGCACTTGAAAGTGAATTGAAACTGGTTAAAGACAAATACTGTATGATATTACTTATATGTGGAACCTAAAAAATACAACAAGCTAGCGACTAAAACAAAAAAGAAGCAGACTCACGGATATAGAGAACAAATTAGTGGTTGGGGGGGGGACAATATAGGGGTGGAAGAGTGGGAGGTACAAACTATTAGATGTAAGATAGGCTCAAGGATGTATTGTACAACACAGGGAATAGAGCCAATATTTTGTAATAACTGTAAATGGAAAATAACCCTTAAAGTGGTATTAACATTTTTAAATTTTAAAAAATTTACATAGAAATAAAAGATCCCAATATTGCAAAGGCACTAGAAGAATAGGTAGGAAGGACTTGCTCTATCAGCTATGACAATACTGCTATTTCTACTGCAATTAAGACACTGATATTGTCACAAGAATTAGAAAATAGATCAAAAGAAGTAAAAGTCCAGGGGAAAAAAACCAAACAAACTGGTTTTACTAACCGTCAGGGCTAACCATGGATGGCTCTCTCCAGCTATTAGATTATGGTCTAGTAGGTGCAGCTGTTCAGTAACAATTTCAGAAAAGCTCCCTGGTGGACAGCAGGAAATCCTAAAAGCAGAGTTAAATTTCACTCTTGACTTTGGTAAGGATAGTAAACCATTTAAATGAATATTTTATCTTTTTTATAAGGACTGTGATCATTATGGCAGGATTTTATGGTCAACAAAACAGGTTCTAGATTTTCAATGATCATTTCATAGCTCATGTCTTCCCATCCTATGTGAGCACATGAATTTGTATACAATTTATTGCTCAGATCCTTTGAGGCCTACCTAATTCATGCCCCAATGCACATAATCTTAATGTCAGGGAATGGAGGACTATTTTTTCTAACCAAGAAGAGCTTTTCTTCTTTGTTGTCCATGCTAGATTTACTTGCCAAATGATTAACAGCTCTTTGCTGTTCTGAACAAAAACAGAACAGATTATAAATAGATATTAATGAGATACATTTTTAACATTCTTATTTTCCCAATGCTATACAGTGGAGATCTAGCTTACTGCGTGAATCTAAATTATATGAATTCAACTACATGTACTTGACAAAATAAGAAAATTGATTACAACGATATACATATAATATATCTTACTGATGTCTTAAAGGATTTTAAAGAGGAATCTGGATTAACCTCAGTTTTGATCTTGTATGTTAGAACTTAACTTTCATGTATGGAACAATTCTACTATACTTAATTTTTTGAAATACGATTGCTGAAAGAAAACTGAAGCTTGACAGCTTTCTGTAAGGTATAAACTAACTTGGATAATATATATATTTTTAAGTTTGCATGTGATAACTGTCGTTAGCTTTACAGTCTTTACAAGATAATTTTAGATTTACTGAAAATAAAGTCTTTTAGCTGTCTTAAAGGTTAAATACTTATTACCTAAACAACTATGGACTTATTTCAGCTGAATCATCCTTTTTCCCCAAACTGTGAGAACATTTTCTTTCGTTGCTTAGAGAAATTTCCAGCCAACAGTCACTGTTTTCATTTTTGTCTTTTCAAATGTTTTTTGATTAATTCTTGATTTCATGACACAGTACTTAATTTCTGAGATACTATTCTCATTCTATCGCTAGTATATTTTAAACCAATATTTTCAATTCAAGGAGCAATCACCAACTACTTTTCTGTGAATCACTTTGCTTGGGGAAAAAGAGAGGAGATAACCCCATCTCTGCCATGATACTAAATAACTGTTGCAGGGAAACAAAATTTGTTGTTGCCCTACAACAATTAATAATAATTAATTGTCATTAATTAATAACAATTAATTATTTCAAACTGAAAACAGTCAAGGTCCAAAAGAACCTTTGACCTTCCCCCTAACTGCCTAGAAGAATGTAGATACGGGACCAGAAGGGTGGTATCACCATAGATATAACTACAGTGTGAATTAGGTGTGTAGACAAGGCAGAACCTAGCACACAGTCTGTTTGTTAAAATTCCTTTCTATGTCCCATTGTCTCTGCATTGCCCAGCAAACATTTGTTTACCAAACGTTTGCTTTTTCATTTCCACGTGAATTGCCTTCCTCCCCTTGAAGTCCCAAAACACTACCCCCAACATCCTCTTTTGTTTTTAGCTGAAGATGGTATTTAAAGTGAGGGTTTCAACCAGTTGGAAGAGTTACTTCAGTTTCCCTGGGTCCCTCCCTTGTATATATGTTATTAAATGATTGTTTGATTTCCTCATATTAATCTGTCTCATGTCAATTTAATTCTTAGACCAGCCAGAAGATCCTAGAGGGGTGGAGGAAAATTCTTCCTCCCTAACACTGGTGCATGAAATGTGTGGAATATATACTAAAATAAGTTTTACAAGAAACATGATGTCTTAGTCAGCTTGGGCTGCTATAACAAAATACCATCAATTCGATGATGTTTCAACAATAGAAATTTGTTTCTCATAGTACTTGAGGTTGGAAGCCCCAGATTATGGTGCCAGCTTGGTCAAGTTCTGGTGAGGATCCTCTTCTGGGTTGCAGATGGCTGACTTCTCATTTTATCCTCACATGGCTGAAAAAGGGGCAAGCTGCGTTCTCTGGCCTCTTCTTATAAGGACACTAATCCCATTCATGTGGGCCTCACCCTCATAACTTAATTACCTCCAAATACCATCACATTGGGGGTTAGATTTCAACATATGGATTTGGGGGGGACACAAACATTCAGTCCCTAACATATGAGAGATGAGTTTTCAAGAATAGTTAATCCCAACCATGGAAATATGTGGAAAGACTTTGGGGAGGAGGGCGTATTTGAATCGGACAGTAAAGAGTAAAAGTGAGTGTGGATTTCTCAAGTCATAAAATCTGGTGTATAAAAATGGAACGTTTTTTCCCCCAAAACTGAACTTTTATCTCAAGCCCCCCTTTCTGCCTGATTTCGGAAAATTTAATCTAGACACTTCCAGATAAACTCAGACAAATGTAGAGAGTTCTTATGAATTTCCATTGCAATTCAGTCAAACACAGCTTGTCAAGGTGTAGTCCATGGACTTTTTTTTCTGTGGGAAATGCAGACTCTTGGCCCCAACCCCAGATCTTGTGAATCAGAATCAAGATTTTATCAGTAGTCCCTAAATCAGAATCAGCAGTTTAACAAGATTCTCAGGTGATTTGTATGCACATTAAAATTTGAGAAATCCTGAAATACAGTGTTTGTCTCTCCCTTCCTATTATGTGCATTGTCAAAGTCAGCTGCTGAATGTTCTGCAGGCGGCCAACCAGCCTGCCTCCTCAGATGGTTGAGCCCCCCCATTGTGGTCAACCTCAGTTGCGATGAAAGCTGATCTCCATCTGAGCTCTGGCCTAACTTTCCTCTTCTCTCATGGTTTTCCCTTGTCCTAGTGGCAAGGCCTTTAAGGATCTTCTACATTCTCTCTTTCTACTAATCTCACATTTCTCTGGCTTTTGGAAAATTCCTCCATTTTCCAAGAGTCTTTCTGGCTAGCGTGATCTTTGTGGAATCCCATTAGCCCAGACATCTGATGTTCAGGTAGTCAATTACCACAGGTGCAGTGGCTTTCTTGTGGTTGGGGGGTATGCTGTACAGGTTGTGTTTGACTATACATTGCTGAGTTCATAACAGACAATAAATACTGAGTAGAAGGAAAATGTAAAAGGTGCTGAGTGTAGAGTCACAAATTCTTCAAGTTTCTTTATTGATTCAGACTCCACTGATTTAGAATACATGATAGTCCAGGAAAGGTTTGGGATGATGATTATTTATCTGAAAGCTGCCCTGACTCATAAAGTTCTTTCTAACATCAAGATCATCCATCCATCCTCCTAATGAACATTTATTGAGTAGCCAATATATGTCAGATTGGACTAAGAATTAGGATTGAAAAGATTATAGTCCCCACTTCAAGGAAATTAGGAGCAGATATATAACATTAATTATGCATAAGGGAAATAATGGGAGCAGGCTGTAGGCCATATTTTAACCCATCGGTGGTCGGGGAGAGAAATAGAGGCAAACTTGTTATCCTAATACAAAGAATGTTAGGCATATATTAGTAAGAATATTGCTTTCATACAGTTTTCAAATTACACATATTGTACTATGTTTGATAATTCATATCTATTAGTGAAAAGCAATTCCTTTATTAGTCAATGAGAACTTTATTAGTCAGTGCAAACTTGACCATTAATTTCATAACTCTACATATGTGAAAGTAATGAAACTATTTTAAATACCTAATTCAGAGTTTTTCTTATTTCAAATTGGGTCTTGCAAATGGGCAAGATTTTATTGCTTATGCAGTAAAATGACATGGAGAATAAAAAGGCATAGAGAAGACAATCAGATGCTAAAACAGCACCTGAATTCTCTTACTTAAAAGAGTAAGGCTATCAATGAAAAGCTTTTCTTTTCTAGGATAAGGATATCCATAAAAATAATATCCTCAAACTAAATATAATCTTACTATATGATCCTGCAATGACACTAGTAGATATTTACCTACTTGTGTTGAAGACCTATGAGCACACAAAAACAACTATGCTACATCCATACAATAAAATATTATTTAGCTACAAAAAGATATGAATTACTTAGCCACAACAAGACATGGAGGAATCTTTTTTTTATATATATAAATTTATTTATTTTTGGCTGTGTTAGGTCTTCATTGTGGTGCGCGGGCTTCTCATTGCCGTGGCTTCTCTTGTTGCAGATCATGGGCTCTAGGCACGCGGGCTTCGGTAGTTGTGGCACACGGGCTTATTTGCTCCGCGGCATGTGGGATCTTCCCGGACCAGGGCTCGAACCCGTGTCCCCTGCATTGGCAGGCGGATTCTTAACCACTGTGCCACCAGGGAAGCCCGACATGGAGGAATCTTAAATGCATATTGCTAAGTGAAAGAAGCCAATTTGAAAAGATTATATACTGTAGGATTCCAACTATATGACATTCTGGAGAAGGCAAAACTATAGAGATAGCAGTAAAAAAATCAGTGGTTTCCAGGGGTTTGGGGAGGGAAGGGATTTTTAGAGCAATGAAACTATTCTCATAATACTGTAATGGTGCATACATGACATCGTGTATTTATCAAAACCTACAGAACCTTACAACACAAAGAATGAACTGCAATATATGCACTTTTTTTTTTTTTTTAATTTGGGAGGTCAGGGTATATCATGAAAAAATGCAGACTAATGCAGATTCAAGACAATCTAACTGTATTACAAATGTATGAAACAACCTCACTGAAGGAATTGGGGGGAAAGTTGCTGACTTAAAGAACTTTGGAAATGAATGCAGTCTGTAAGATGAAGGGCAAAAGGAACTGCACATGGTACCGTATTCTGGTTGATAAAGCTGTTCCCTTTGGGAGAATCAGAATTGTGATACTGTTCTACATGTATACTGGACTTGAACAGTTTAATGAGTTGATGACAGATGAGGGAGCCAGGTTTCTTACCATTGAAGTGGGAATTTACAAATCAGCAGGGGTAGGAGGCTAGAATGACCCATGTAATGGATTAGAGTTGGAGACATCAGTAAGAACTCATGTTTAGCTTAATGTAGATACAGGTGATAGAAATATACACCTATGTATATACATAGGTGTTTTAGTTTGCTGTGGCTGTGTAACAATGACCACAACCGGGTTGCTTAAAGCAAGCAAAATTCTGGGCTCCAGAAGTCTAAAATCAACGTGTCAGCAGGGCTGCCCTCTTTCTGGAGGCTCTAGGGGAGTCCGTTCCTTGCCTCTTCCAGCTTCTGGTGGCTTCCCGTGTTCCTTGGCTTGTGGCTGCATCAGTCCAATCTCACCTCCATGATCACATCGCCTCCTCCTCTTTGTATGTCTCTCCTCTTTGTGCCTCTTACATAAGGATACACGTGATGACATTTAGGGCCCACACAGATAATCCAGGATTATCTCCACATCACAAGACCCTTAATCACAATTGCAAAGATCATTTTCCCAAATAATGTACATTCACAGGTTCAAGGGATTTAAGGCAAATATCTTTTTATGGGAAGGGGGAGCATTTTTGGCCTACCACACACAGATTAGTATTTACACACATATAATATTTCTTGTCTCTGTCAGCTGAGAGGGCCTAAGCAAACAACACCTGGTAGCAACAAGTATATTCATTGCCCAAACTTCGGTTTCTAATACCCTTATCCAGTAGAATTAACGGGCTCTTTGGAACCATGGCTGATTCTAGGACTGGGGTAGGATATATAAAAGCCTGGGACATACTGTAGCACCAGAAAGTAAGGAGGTTCTTAAAAACAACAACAACAAGACATTTATGGGAGTATTTAAAAGTGGCAAAGGAGACAACTGAAAGAGTTCTCAATGGCCAAAGCTGGAAAAATTTGAGCAAGAAAATAAAGTAATATTGAATTATAACCCAAAGTATAAAATAACTATCCATGGGTTCATATTGATATAAATAAATGATTGAGTAAATTAATAAGCAGGGACAAATCTCCTATGAAGAAAAATTACAAATAATTTGTGTAGATACTACACCCTAAAGGAGGAGAATGTGACGACTCATCCCTTAAGTGTGGGCTGTGCAGAGTGACTTCTTTCCAGAGAGTGCAGTAGCAGTATGGAAAAGGGGAAAAAGAGGTTCGTTCTACGCTGGAGAAACCTGACAAATACTGCTTCGACTAGGTGATGAGGCCAGCACCAATGATTACAACTCATGATGATCGTCCAGACTGCTGAGATGATGTGATGAAAATGACACTTCCCCTCTGTAGTCTTCTTCCCAGAACCCAGAACCCTCGTTATCATGATAAAAACATCAGGCAAATTCAAATTGAGGGGCGTTCTACAAAAACACTTCACCAGTACTCCTCAAAACGTCAAGGTCTTCGAAAACAAGGAAAGTCTGAGAAGCTGTCACAGCCAGGAGGCGCCTAAGGAGGCATGACAATTAGATGTAGTGTCTTAGATGAGATCCTGGAACAGAAAATGAACGGTAGGGAAAAACTAAAGAAATCTGAATAGAATATGGGCTTAAGTTAATAATAATGCATCAATATTGGCTCATTAATTGTCACAAATGTACCACACCAATGTAAAATGTCACTAAATAGAAGTCGTGTGTGCAGAGGTTGGGGGTAATATATTGGTACTCTTCATACTATATGCTCAATTTTTTCTGTAAATCTAAAACTGTCCCAGAATAAAGCCTGTTGATAATAATAATATCGCCATAGCTATTTTACTATCTTCAGAGTCAGATTTGTTTTGTTTCTGTTTTACAGTGTAAAGAGCTGAGCTTCCTAAGCAGCCCACCCCAATGAGCAGAAGTATTATACCTGTAGGTGGGTTCTGGAGTGAGGTACAGATCCCACCTCCCTCAGTGATCTTTGAATATGTGATGAGTTTCACTTTAGTTGCCTTGTGGGCATAATAACAACATGTCTCGTAATTTCATGGAGGTAATAATAATATTGTACCTTTTCCCCTAGAATTGTTGTGAGGTTTAAATGAGATAGTAAGATAGTATCTTGGTGGTAAAGTCCATGAGGCAAGGGATCTTCTCTTTTATGACACATCAGTGTATCCTTCACCCTTATTCTGCCTGGTACAGGGCTTGGTTAAGCTTTCTGTAAAGATCCAGGTAGAAAACATCTTAAGCTTTGAGACCTATAGCGTCTCTGCTGTTGCAGCATATAAGCAGACTTAGGCAATATGTAAATGAATTGGTGTGGTAAAGTTCCAATTAAACTTTATTTATGGATGCTGAGATTTAAATTTCATATATAGTTTTCATGTGCCACAAAATATTACTCTTCCCAATCATTTCAAAATATATAGCCATTCTTAGGCAGGAACTGAAGCTCACTCCAGACCCCGTGCATGTCTACTTCTACACATCAAAGTCAGCTAGCCAGAAAGTTAAGCTCTTTAAACTGCCACAGAAGAAAAAGAACTGAACAGATTATGAAGAAACTGAAATAGTAATGAGGATAGTATTTTTTAAGATTCTAAATCCAGACAGTGATCTGGACTTAGCCTACAGGCCATAACTTTTTGATTCCTGGTCTAGTACAAGGTTAGTATTCACTAAAAGTGAATGTTTATAAAATCATGCAATCTAGATTGATAATTTCAATTGTATATTTGCATTGACCTTTTTAAAAACACCAAAACAATACCTTCCTATCTACAGACCCTAAATCTCGCAATGACACACCTTTGCACCCTTAACTTTCTAAAGGGTTGACAACATGGAAAATAAGAAAAAATTATTTTGCCTTTTCTTTGGTTTCTTTCCTAATTATGAGGTTTGGGGAATAAGACATGAAGTAAAAAATTATTTAGTGAGTTCACTTTTTAACTACATCCTTCATGAAACTGTTCAACCAACTTTGTTTTAACTGAGATTTTTTTTTAATTAATTAATTTATTAGTTTATTTATTTTTGGCTGCACTGGGTCTTCGTTGCTGCTCAGGCTTTCTCTAGTTGCGGCGAGCGGGGGCTACTCTTCGTGGCGGTGCGCGTGCTTCTCACTGAGGTGGCCTCTCGTTGCAGAGCACCGACTCTAGAGCGCAGGCTCAGTAGTTGTGGCGCACGGGCTTAGTTGCTTCGCGGCATGTGGGATCTTCCCGGACCAGGGCTCGAACCCGTGTCCCCTGCATTGGCAGGCGGATTTTTAACCACTGCACCACCAGGGAAGTTCCTCAGCTTTGTTTTAGAGAAGTTTCTCTGGAGACTGTGGTCTAAAACCACAGAGAGAAAACAGCTGCTGCTATGTGGAAATGTTATGTAAGTCTTTTTGATAGCATGGTTAGTTTGTTTTTTCCTAAGTTCACAATGGGAACATGCTGAGTTGGAGGGAGCCACTGTGTTACCTTATTGCTAATACCCTGCACAGAAATGTTCAAAACCCATGCTTTTACAGAACCATGGGTATGATCCTAAAGTCACAAAGTGGTTTTTCCACAATCAATTTGGAGAAAAATAAAGAAGTAGTGGCATTTAAAAATGTTCCCAAACTCTGGTTCAAAGTCTTACATTTGATGAAGCTTCCTAGAAAATAAATTCTATGTGAAGCAGGATTGCTTTCAATGAACAAAAATTCTGGGAGGTTGTTGGAATTGCTTTTTAAAATCCACTTGAGGGACTTCCCTGGTGGCGCAGTGGTTAAGAATCTGCCTGCCAAGGCAGGGGACACGGGTTCGAGCCCTGGTCCGGGAAGATCCCACATGCTGCGGAGTGACTAAACCTGTGCGCCACAAGTATTGAGCCTGTGCTCTAGAGCACGCGAGCCACAACTGCTGAGCCCACGTGCCTAGACCCCGTGCTCCACAACAAGAGAAGCCACAGCGATGAGAAGCCCACACACTGCAACGAAGAGTAGCCCCCACTTGCCGCAACTAGAGAAAGCTCAGGCGCAGCAACAAAGACCTAACGCAGCCAAATATAAATAAAGTTAAATTTAAAAAAAAATCCACTTGATTCCTAGCTTCTGGAGTCAGGCACTGGGCCTTCCTTGTCTTTTTGGTTGTATCTCCACTGTACCTAGCGACCACCTTCCAAATTGTATGTGCTGCATTGTGGAAGTGAATTACAATTTCTTATTCATTTGATATAGCTGTTGGAGTGGAACCAAGAGAGGAGCCTGAGTCAAGTAACACTTGGAAAAAAGGTTTGTTAACCTACGGTACATCATTTTTCAGAGGGCTCATTCTGATATGCTGGCATGCATACCTCTATGTGATGACTTGGATCCAAAAAGTACAAATTGCCTAAGTCTTTATAATTTTCAGGAGAGGAGAATGTGTGTCTTTTAGGAGCACATCGCACTAGAGAGTAGGTCCATAAAGAGACTTAATGGTACATTGTCTTCTGGAAGCCCTTTACACATGCAATCATGGATCAAAGAAGACTTCTGTAAACTGAAGTTCTAGGCAAATGTAATTAACAAAATTACTCTAATTACCCAATGAAATGATTTATTTAAAATTGCTTAGTGAAGTGATTTAGAAGTAACAATGAAATGGCAGGACAAATCATTAAATTAAAAAAATAGTTTACCTGTAAGCTGAGGTCAGAGAAAAAAGTTAGATTTTTTCAAATACATTTTGTTCATATATTTGATTTTGGAACCATGTAAATGTTTCCACATAATCATAATATAAAATTAAGTGTAAAAATTAAAATATAAACAAATCAACTAAAAAAGAGATCCAGGGCTTCCCTGGTGGCGCAGTGGTTGAGAGTCCGCCTGCCGATGCAGGGGACGCGGGTTCGTACCCCGGTCCGGGAAGATCCCACATGCCGCGGAGCGGCTGGGCCCGTGAGCCATGGCCACTGAGCCTGCGCATCCGGAGCCTGTGCTCCACAACGGGAGAGGCCACAACAGTGAGAGGCCCGCGTACCGTTAAAAAAAAAAAAAAAAAAAGAGATCCAGTTATTACTATGAACTACAGACAGAGACATTATTCCAAATGTCTTTAAAATATAGTAATTTGATTGCACCTACCTAAAGTATATACCCTAGGGACAAAAAGAACTATTAACATAATCCTAAACTGTTTTCAATAGTCATATTGTTGGAGGTTGTTGTAGACATGCAGAAGTGCTGCCCAGATTCTCCTTGAGAGCAGGGAGTATGGTCAGTGGCCAGCCTTGGGCTATCAACTCCTTCAGGGTTAACCTCAAGTTCAGAGCTGCCCTGCCTGGTGCATGCCCTTCTTGGTGCAGCCCACATCTGGTGACCAAGCAGGACAGGAATATAAAGTTCTGGCAAGTTCAGTCCAATATGAGACATATGTGATGGGCATTATCCATCCCATATTTCCTGTGGATTAGCCAAGGTTTGGAGGGACTTGATCACATCATGTCACATTGATCTAGCTTCTGACCAATTCTGTTTCCTCCCTCTTCCTTTCTCATGTTGTATTCTAAACTCCATCTCAGTATCTGCTTCCAGAAAACCCAACCTGTGACAGAGGTAGCATTAGTACAGTTGGCCCTTAGTATCTACAGGTTTTGCATTCGTGGATTCAACTGCAGTTAGTTGAATCTGCAGATGCAAACCCTGAGGTTATGGAGGACCAACTGTATTCATTGTACTACGTCATTTTATATAAGGGATATAAGTATCTGTGGATTTTGGCATCCATGGGGGCTCCTGGAACCAATCCAATCCCTCAGGGATACCGAGGGATGACTGTACTATTGTTCTGAGACCTTTCATCAGAAAATCTACAAACAACAAATGCTGGAGAGGGTGTGGAGAAAAGGGAACCCTCTTGCACTGTTGGTAGGAATGTAAATTGATACAGCCACTATGGAGAACAGTATGGAGGTTCCTTAAAAAACTAAATATAGAATTACCATATGATCCAGCAATCGCACTACTGGGCATATACCCAGAGAAAACCATAATTCAAAAAGACACATGCACCCCAATGTTCATTGAAGCACTGTTTACAATAGCCATGTCACGGAAGCAACCTAAATGCCCATCGACAGATGAATGGATAAAGAAGATGTGGTACATATATACAATGGAGTATTACTCAGCCATAAAAAGGAACGAAATTGGGTCAGTTTTTGAGACGTGGAGGGATCTAGAGACCGTCATACAGAGTGAAGTAAGTCAGAAAGAGAAAAACAAATATCGTATATTAACGCATATATGTGGAATCTAGAAAAATGGTACAGATGAACCAGTTTGCAGGGCAGAAATAGAGACATAGATGTAGAGAACAAACGTATGGACACCAAGGGGGGAAAGCAGCGGGGTGGTGGTGGTGGTGGTGGTGGGATGAATTGGTCAATTGGGATTGACATGTATACACTGATGTGTATAAAAGGGATGACTAATAAGGGCCTGCTGTATAAAAAAATAAATAAAATTCAAAAATTCAAAAAAACCATAATTTTCTTTGATGAAGAATTTTTAAATTTTATTGTAATCTAATTTGTCTATTTTCACTTTTTTTTTTTGCTTTTAGTGTAAAACTGTTATTTTTTAAAATTGATCGATTTATTTTGTTAATATTCTGTTAAGGAATACTCTGCACCTGTATTCATGTGTGAAACTGGCCTGTTATTTGCCTTTCTCATATTTTCCCTTCCTGGTTTTGTATCAAAATTATACCAGTCTCATAGAATGAGTTGAATAGTGAAAAAAGAATAAAGAAAGGAAAACACTAACTTGAAAAGGTATATGCAACCCTATGCATATATCTTTGCAGTATTATTTACAATAGCCAAGATATAGAAACCTAATTGTCTGTTGATAGATGAAAGGATAAAGAAGATATTGGTGTATATATACAATAGAATATTATTCAGCCATAAGAAAAGAAACCTTGCCATTTGCAAGAACGTGGATGGACCTGGAGTTTATTATGCTAAGTGAAATAAGTCAGATAGAGAAAGACAATTACCATATGATTTCACATATATGTGGAATCCAAAAAACAAAACAAACAATACAAAACCAGACTCATAGAGAACAAACATCTGGCTCAGTGGTTGCCAGATGGGAGGGTGTTGGGGGGCAGCCGAAACAGATGAAAAGGATTAAGAGGTACAAACTTTGAGTTATAAAAATATTAAATCACAGAGACGCAATGTACAGCACAGGGAATATATTCAATAACACTGTATTAAGTTTGTATGGTCTCAGATGGTAATTAGACGTCGATTTGACCATTTCAAAATGTATGTAAATATCAAATCACTATGATGTACACTTGAAACTAATATGATATTGTATGTCAATTAGACTTCAATAAAAAATACTCATACATAAAGACAACATTAGGAAGATGAGGGCAGTAATAAGTGTCAACTGGGAAAAATGAAGAGGGATATATACCTATTACAAAGAGAAAAAAACATAAGAAGGAAGTGCAGCAGTACTGACACTTGATTTGAAGGTTTCTGTCATATTTGACTTCCTTCCTCTTTTCTGTGGTCTATTTTCTTTATTCTCTCAAGAGAATCTTCTCTTATATTTGTCCTAGTTGTTCTCCATTTGACCATACAGATCAATTCTCTTGCCTTTCTCCATGTTCCTGGAGGCTGCCTCTAGGGATCGTGTCACCTAGGCTCCTTTATAGACTGACTTCTGGTTAGGTTTTGCCAGGGTTGCAAGGAGGAAGTAGAGGTCAGGGTATTAATTCCACCATTTCTTCCCTCCTGGGGCACTGCTGTTTTGACAGTGGCAACTTTTCTCCACAGTTCTAGCTCTTGTACCACAGCCCTTCCTCCCTAGTTCTGCTCTCCCTAAGCTTTAAAGACAGTATTTCCTTCCCTTGTCCCCTTCAGCCCTAGGCATGGTAATGGATTCCCACTGTTGCAAGCTCTAGATGCCCCCAATTTCTCTTGCGTGGTCCTTTCATGAAGGGACTCTTTAAATAATCCCTTCATTAAAGCCTCCTCAGTTAAAATATCTGGACCTAATTTCCTGCCAGTACCTGAATGAATACAGCTTACCTCAGTTACATACTATTTTCAACACTATAATTTTCTTCGGTAGTGTAATTTACACTACTCAGAGTTGGAGCTGAATAAATTATTTAAGTCAACAAATAATTTTTGAGCACTTACTATGTGCCAGGCACTGTGCCAATATCAGCTTATACAGTGGTGACTGAGACAGATAAGGTCTCCGCCCACATGGAACATACAGTCTACTGGGGGTGTTAGACAATACAAGATCCTTTAAGTTGCAAATGATAGAAAAGCTGAACCCAAACTGACTCATGCAAAGAGGGGAATTTATTGGCTCATTAAAAAAAAAAAAATCCAGAAATTGGGCTTGCTACTGCGAATTAAAAAAATATATCACCTGCGGTGTCAGTGAACAAAGGATGTTGCAGCTATCAAGCCATTACATTACAGCCGCCCCAACGGTGAGCCCTGAGGGAACTCAGGATATGAATGGAATGGCATCTAGCAGTCAGCCGCTGCCGCCATCCCCCCACCCCACCCAACAGCGCACCCTGAGGAGACTCAGGATGAGAAACCACAGGGAGTTTGAAAAACAATAGATACGTGTATAACTGAATCTCTTACCTGTACACCTGAAATAACACAACGTTGTTAATCAGCTATGCTCCAATATAAAATAAAAATTAAAAAAAACCCAACCAACTCAAGTAGGCCATTAGTAAAAAAAAAAAAAAAAAGAAAAGAAAAAGGAAAAGAAAGCACAGGATACTGGTGCCAGATCGCTGAGGTGCATGTCAAAGGAATGATTTCAGTGAGCCCAGACTCTTGCATCTTCCCATACACAGAAAAGCGCTAAATTCCTTAACTTGAGATGTCTGGTTTTCTTTAATTAACAGTAATCTTTTATTTATTTTGATGTGGATCATTTTTAAAGTCTTTATTGAATTTGATATTGCTTCTGTTTTTTGGGTTTTTTTTTTATGTTTTGGTTTTTTGGCTGTGAGGCATGTGGGATCTTAGCTCCCTGACCAGGGATCAAACCTGAACCCCCTGCATTGGCAGGCGAAGTCTTAACCACTGCACCACCAGGGAAGTCCCCCAACAGTAAACTTTTGATGTTCTGACTACCTGGTCTTTGTTGCAAAAACTCCTGTGTATCCTTGCTCCTCCTTTACCTCTTCGGAGAAGTCTCTCAGAGTCTCTATGAGATGCTGTGTCCTGGGCTTAAGTCTTCAGTTCTCAAATTTTAGATTGTGTATTTTTTCAGTTGACACTACCTATGAAGTTTTATCTAGGACCTCAAGCAATGTCACTGAAACCTACTTCTCTTACACCCCTGGTTCTGCTTTTCGTGTGTGGGCTCAGTCCTTAAACTAGTTCTCCCCTCAGTGCAGCAAATGTGTTACAACTGAGAGTCCTAGAATATATTTCATTGCTTCTCATTGGCTGATTGGGAACATGATGCTCTGATTGGCTCAGCAGGAGCCTCCTAGCCACTATTATTATTATTATTTGCTGCAAAAAGCTTTATTATTTCCATTTGGTCCAGGGCTTGGGTTAGGGCTCCAGGGTGGTTCAAAAGCAGCCTAGTGGCTGCAGAGAGAGAGGCTTCAGGCAGAAGCCCTGACACCAGAGGGGCTCCTCAAAGGCTGCTGGGCTCCAGAGGTTCCTAGTCATGCTTGAGGGTGAACCTTTCGAAGAGATACACGTCCAGCCCAGACTCGGGGCCCCCAGCCTGTGGAGGTTAGTCGGGTAGTTGCCATATTCTTGATCAGTTTCACCTGCTCCTGTAGGAAGTGGCTCTCCAGGAAGTCACAGAGATGGGGCTGTACTCAGGCAGAACCCAACACATGTAGATCCAAAAGGGCCTGGGTCAGGTTTTTCTCCATGAGCACGGTGGCTTCCGTAGCTGCCTGGGTTTTACCCCACTCATCTTGGGATGGCTTCTGCAGGTCCTGGAAGAGGTTGAGGCCACTGCTGGTGTTGCATCTTCAAGAGGCACTCAGCACCCTTGGGATTCTCCTCCACCAATTTGTGGGAAAAGTGGCCCACGACCTGCAGAGACACATCGTAGCCAAGGTCAAAATAGAAGCCCAGAGAGAGTTAGTATAAGCAGATAGGGTAGGGGGTCCCCAGAGAAAGAACCAATCATGGCTTTCTTGACATAAATAAACCATTTCTGGCCTAAGCCATTTTGTGATCTAAACCTGGCCACAATGTTAGCCCTTGAACAGATTTCAGTAATTAATGATCTTAAGAGAGCAAAAGAATACAGAAACAAACGACTATTGTCAAGTAAGAGAAGTAACAATAGCAAAGATAATATACCAGTTGTAAAAACTCCCAGTTCTCTTTCAATGGTAAAGATTAACCTGAAGCTCTCAACCACCAGATCAACTGGAACCTAAGGGAGGATGATGTTAACCTTTTCTGGACCCCTGTGACTTCCATCAACTAAAGCTTGGAGTCTTTTGACCACCCAAGTCCCTTCATGAAAATGCATGTACCCTTAGCTTCCTCAGTTTTACTGTTTAGAGAGACACTGCTCTGGGAAAGATCCCCAGTGTTCTCCTTACTTGCTGCAAGTAATAAATCCTTCCTTTTCTTGATCTTTGGTTTGGTTGTGTCAACTGAAAAAAATGGCACAATCTAAAAGTTGAGAATTTCAGCAGACTTTCTGAGGACTTAAGACCAGAAGACAGCCTCCCAGATAGCTCTGTGGGACTGCTCCAAAGAGGTAAGGGAAGAACCAGAATACAAAAGAGTTTTTGCAACAAAACCCAGGTAGTTGGAACATCACAAGATTACTGTTAATTAAAAAAAAAAAACAGACATCTTGGGTTACTTTAGTACTTTTTTATGTATGGGAAGATGCAAGAGTCTGGGCTCTTTGAAATCATTCCTTAACTGTCTAGGGCCTCCATACTGAATCAGATGCACAGTCGGGGCAGCTGCAGTGGCTGAGGGATTGATGGTTGCAACATCCTTTGTTTACTGATACGGCGGGTGACGTTCTTCCACAGTTGTATCTTTTAACTCGACACCCACCAAGAGGCAAACCCAGTTTTTCGGGTAACAGTAGGTGTAGGAGGCCCGCAGATGCACGTAGACCGGGCGGTTGATGACAGCCTCTATCTCCGTGGAATAATTTTGACAAATCTGGGAGCTCATGGTTGATTGGCATTAAGGAGCTAAGCTCAGAAAATGATGTTGGCTGGTCCCCGAGACCGAGGAGAGCTGAGTGGTTGGTCCAAAGGTTGCAAGTGATAAATAGGTTGGAGGGTGGATGGGGGCTGGAAGAAGGGGCGTCTCTGGGTCTGTTCTGTCCAAACACTATTGAAGCAAGAGACACATCCACTAGACTGCGGAGCACACTGCTTCCTGGCCATTATTAGACGAGGAGTGGACTCTACTTTTGAAGCCTAATAGCTGTCAATAGAGAAGTGGCTTTCCTAGAGGAAAACTGCAGTACTGTTTCCAGAAGAAAGAAGCCCCCCAAACATTAGATGCTCATGAACAAAGATAAACAATGATATATCCTGATAATTAAACTAAAGCTGATCAATATTGTTAGGCAAAATGCTTTAGTGGCAGCCTAATGAGCAAAGCCTCATGGGTGTTAACCTGTATTCGATTTGCACTGCACCTGTAGGGGTCAGTTCTCCTGCTTGTGGACAGCATCCCACTACTAATTCTGCCTCAGGGCTTTCTTGGCAGAATTTCTTTGGGAGTTTGCTCTGCCAGGTACAGGGTAAACTGGAAGTATTCACCAGGGGCAATCGTTAACCAAAAACGGAGAGAAGTTGGTGGATAAAGGCCCCAGACTCCAACCATTTTAGAGAACAATTCTGACGCACATCCTACATGATGTAGCAGAGGGCTCCTAGGGGGAGGGAGCCCCAGTAGTCCATAACCGTACCCAGTCAATAAGTGGGTCCTTTATTGGATTTTCCTCCTTCCTTGTCTCATTCTTCTCCACTCTTCCTCTAAGGAATCCCTTCCTAAGTCCTAATCTCAGTCTCTGCCCAGGAGATATCAAAGTGAAACCCAGCTGAGACCCAAAAACTGGACAGAGCTACCCATGCAGAGAGCAAGGGGAAAACTGTGGTTTTGAAAAGGAGAGTAGAACTCCCCCATCAAATAGGAAAAACAGGTTAATTTTAGGCCACAGGGGAGAGCAATGAAAGATAAAAATGAAAGCGCATTTAATGAAGGTAAAACTGAATTGTTTCTACTGTTTTATATTAAGAAGCATTCTTACAATTATTTCCATATTAATAAGCATAATTAATTTTGTAATGTGTATAATTATTAAAGTTGATTAGCTTTGTTTCCCCCCATGTACTGCAAATATTTTGAAAGCAGGAATTTCTTGAAGCTGGTATCTCTAAATTAAATTAAACTCAGCAAATTTGCATTGAGTATATACCATATCCAAAGTACTTTGCTAAGTGCTGTAAGACAAATTGTCCTTGCTTAAGGGGCCCTCAGAGTCTAGTAGAGGCAACAGATATACGTATCTGGCAAGCTTGAGACTAACCAAGGGAGCTATGGGATTACAGGTATAATCCTAGTACTGTACCTTGTGGCTTCTTAGTAAAGGTCATGTATTCATTCATCTTTAACCGAGCATATACCTTATACCAGATCTGTATGAAGGACCGCCTTTTAATTATTATTGTTATTATTAATCAGGTGCAAAAATATTAATGTGTCTCCAAAGGCCAACTCTTCTTACAACTACCGGCAAATTCTCTAGCTTTGCTGTGAGCATCTTTCCTGTCTTTTTGAGACGCTCCAAAGAAAACCCTCATCTGATCTTTTTCATGGCCTCCCAGGCATATTTCCTGAGGGTTTTGGAAGCTCTCCCTCTGGGAAATGCAAATGCCACATTTACAGATTCACAGAATGTTAGCTCTGAAAGGAATCTTAATGTTTTCTAGTGTTTTCCATAGAAATCTATATATATACTGCATACCAAAAGGGACTGGGAGGTTTGCATCTGTAAGTGGCAGACTCAAGGGCTCCAGCTGTCCTAAAGGCCAAGGGGTTCAATACCTCTGCATGCTAGTGTGGCTAGACAGGGGCAAGCAGAAGACTGTCAGCTTGCCCATAAGCTGTTCCGGCCACATTTATGTTAGCTGGCACACTTGTTTGGAATAATACCTTAGAGATTGTTTAGTCCAGCCCTGCAGTTCGTGTGCTTTCCAGAACTTCAGTTTTAGAAAAGAGGGAACCAAGGCCCAGAGAGGTGGCATGACTTACCCAAGGGCACACAGTGAATTGGAGTTTCTCCTCATAGCTCCATTTAGAGACGGCTCCTCTTCCGCAACTTAAGGTCCTTTCACAATGCTCTTATCCAATTTAGGGAGAAGGGAGCTTACGGTGGGAAGCCGGGGAGAGATGGGTGTAGGGAGCAGTAGTAAAGTTCAAGGAAAGCTACATGCAGAAACACAGGATGTGAGACAGAGCATTCCTTTGAGTTTCAGGGAGCGTATCCTGGATGCGTTTAGTGCTGAAGCAAGCGAATTATGATGATCTCCCAAAATAACTTTGCTTTAGAGCTAAAGATATCCAGCCAGGCTCAAGGTTGCACAATCCTTTTCCCCACAGCTCTTCACTAATTGAATTAAACCCTTCTTGGCAATAGGGGAGTCTCCCAAAAACTGAACAGAAGGATTGATTTTGCACATGTAATGACTTGGCTTTCCAGTTGCTTCAGGCTGCCTGCCTCAGCTCAAATTCCTCCTTTAGCTACTGTCTGCTTTCATCTTCCTGTAGTCATTAGTGATACCTGATCCCATTACAGTCTGGGGGCCTTCCAGGCATACTCTGTTAACTAATACTCATGATTGCTGCTAATTCATAGAGGGAAGAGCTCTGTACCGGCTGGTACATCTTCATAGTGTTCTTATCCACTTTTCAATTTCAGATGCAATGCCAAGGGAACTGAAGGTACTTCCATTAGAAAAGGGAATACTGCATTTTGTTTTCCAGAATCATGTATGTGCTAGAATCAAAGCCAGCAAGAGAGGACAAGAAAAGTCACAGAATTATAGTCTGTCTTCGAGTCATTCACCTCCCATCACTGTGGACTTCTACTCACTTTCAAAGCTCATTGTGTTTTGCTCTGCCCAGAGCCCACACATAGCATTCTTCCAAGCTCTGAACCTTTCTCCCATTCCCTCATGGTAATCTGTCTTTTGTGGCCTATGTTCTTTTCATTGAACTCATAAATATCTAAAAATTATATTTCTAACTGCTAAGGCATCTCCTTCCTAAATTAAATATTTCATAGCTCTAAGTTCCTTTGGAGAATTAGAATTTGCCTCAAAGGAGTGACTCCCAGACTGAGAATTTCAGGGAACTTGATGAACCTGTAGTCGGAAATATTTGGGGTAGGCATTTATTTTAAGTTTTCTTTATTTCACATCAGCCACTCAGGTTAGTGTGAATGACAAATGTTCCCTGCCATATCAGTAAACAAAGGATGTTGCAGCTGTCAAGCCATCACATTACAGCCCCCCTGACTGTGAGCCCTGCAGGAACTCAGGATGGAGACAAACAGGCTGCCCACTGCCAAGCCCTGAGCCACTGCAGTCACCCCCAACTGTGCACCCTGAGGTGATTCAGGATGGAGAAAAGCAGAACGCTGACCCCAGATAGCTGAGGTGCATATCAAAGGAATGATTTCATTGAGCCCAGACCCTTGCATCTTCCTATACATAGAAAAGCACTACATTCCCTAACTTGAGATATCTGGTTTTCTTTAATTAACAGTAATCTTTTGATGTTCCCACTACCTGGTCTTTGTTACAAAAGCTCCTATACATCCTGGCATCCCCCCTTGCCTCTTCAGAGCAGTCCATCAGAGAGATCTGAGAGTCCTGTCTCCCAGGTTTAAGTCGAATGTCTGTCGAATAAAATATAACTCTCAACTTTTAGGTTGTGCTTTTTTTTTTTTTTCAGTCAACACTAGCTAACATTGCCTAGGAGGTGAATAGAAATATTTTACAGCGTTTATGGTTCTGTGCAAGATGGTAATCTGCAAGAAACTAAATCAGGAGCGACCTTATCCTGGAAAGCAGAACTGGTCATGCAGACCCTCAGTAAGAAAACAGAACATATGGATAATAACTAGTAAGAGAGACTAACTCAATTATTTGTTCAGGTCCAATTCTTCTGTGGCTGCATGAACACAGCATTTATTAAAAATTGTCCATTTAACTTCCAGGAATAAACAGAAGCATGATTCATAAGGGAGGAAAAGGCCTGTAAGGTATGAAATCATCACCAGGCCAAAGAGGTGGCTACAGTTTGTCAGAATCACTGCTGTCAGTAAATAGAGAAACTTTCAGAATTTGGTTGCCCTCTGAATAAAACCAGAAAGAATGAACACATGACAAGTAGATTTACCTTTGGCAGAAACAATCCAGAGATGGTTTGTAGGTGTGTGACTATTAGAGATTCAGGAAACCTCTAAATTTTATATAGCTGACCGACATAAACCATCAAGACAAGGAATATTAGCAAAGAAAGCTATAGCCTCCTAAACTGTGTTTTGCATGGAGCACACACATAGCAGTGTTCCACTGGAGTTGGAAGTACGGGTTTCACAGAATTGATCGTTAAATATTCAGGTAAATTCTGTTGGTCCCTTGAAATCAGCCACAGTGGGAATGTTTATACCATAGAAATTGGCAGTTGCTATAGACCATGGATTTTTGTTTGCTAGTTTTGTTTAGTTTTCAGAGAGTTGGTTTACCAGTCCACCACTGTCCAGCACTGCTAGAAGCAAAGAGAGCCTATCTGTCAGGAAAATGTACATTCCTATCCCTCAGAGAGGCATGTGTTGTATGGAACTGGGAAAACTCACCAGACATTTCCCAGAACCTGGATGGAGTATTCCTCCAAGTCTCCTTCCTTCAGGTCTATGCTCAACTAAGCAACCTTCTGCTTATTTATTTGGTACCAGTAGATGAATTGGTGTCAGATGGTATCCCTTCAAGTCCTGGGGCTTCTAAGGAACTGTTCTGGAGGACATCTGGGGAAAAAGGAGAAGATCACACCAGGCTGAGCAGCCCTTTCCTCTGTCTTCAACAGGAGCAGCTTCATTTTCTCTGTTTTACATATTGGTCTCTCACACACACACACACAAACATACACACAAACAACCCAAAACAAAACAGTTGCTTGGAGAAAGCATAACACCGCTAAAAAAAAACTTTCAAAAATAGTAGGCCAGAGATTTTGTTTGCCAGAAAAGCACATCCCTTATTAAAGTTAACGGTTTATTTTTCTGGGTGTAATTCGGCCACTTGTGAGTTTAGTTAACTTCAATCAGCTTCCTATTAACTGATAAAGTTGTGATGCATCGACTGAAAATTCAAATATCTTGACTTCCCATGTTGAAGACTAGACTCATCAGTGAGGAACTGCCCTTCTGAGATTTCGATCAGGGTGGTCAGTACACTTTCCTCTCTGATAGCTCTCTCTTACATGGAGCAACTGGGAAACTTTCTCTTTGCTACAAGGAAACTGGAAAATGTAGTCCGTCAGGTAAGCTGAGCTCAAGTCATGGGATGTTTCTGTCTATTAAAATGGTTCTTCTTCTAATTACAAAAGTGACCTGATGTCCCTTAAAATTTTTAGAAAATTAGAAAAGCAAAAAGAAGAAAATGGAAATCACTTTATCCACCACCCAAAGACGGTCACTATTACTTCTGGCGTATAGTCTAGCCATTTATACAAACACACATGTTCATCCACATACACATGACTTTTTTTTCCTTCCACATGACTTTTTTTTTTAAGAGGAGGTTCTAAAGTTTGAGTTTGCAATGTAATGACATTTGACTGGTTCTCATCACAGTTTCTGTATCTGTAATACCTGGGTACAGGTTGATCTCTACACGAAAGGCCTTTTCTCTATATAAAATTCTAAGTAAAAGGTAATGTAAAAGCTTCAAATTAAAAAAAAATCAATTAGTTATTTTACTAGATACTACATGCCTACAGTATAATCTAAAAGCATAATATGGTGTTCAATAAATGTAAGTCTCTCTGCCACAGTCTACCAGTTCTCCCCAGAGGCAACCACTGTTATCAGTTCCTTGTTTGTTTTTCAGAGACACTCTGAGCCTATGCAAGCATATGTGTAAAGTGTAACAGCTAATTTAAAGAGAAGATGTTTGGTTTATATATGGAATTAGAGCTCAAACATTTTCCTTCTATTAAAATATTCTTAAAAAGTCTTTCGTTGTTGTTTTGTTTTTATGCATTATTTTCCTTTATGGCTAGAGAAAGCTTCTCATCTATGGTCATTACTATTGTCATAATCATCAGCAAACATGAATTAAGTCCCAGTGTATGCAGGTTACTGTAAGAATACCTTCATTTAGAGAATGAACTATCCTGACTTTGGGGGTGAAGGTTGGGGGTTGGTAAGATGATAATTGCATAATAATGAGACTTCCTCCAATTCAGAAGTAAGAAACATATCTACATTTTCTGTCTGGAAAGTTCAAAAGAAAAAACCCCCAGCATAATCACATTTAGAATTGAGTAGGTTATGTGTATTTAAGAAGTAGACAGAGTAGTTCCCATTACTTATGGATAATCAACATGGAGGTGGTATTAGTTTTCTATTGCTGCTGTAACAAATTACCATAATCACAGTGGCTTAGAATAACACACATTAATTATATTACAGTTCTATAGATTAGAAGTCCAATAGAGGTCTTACTGGGCTAAAATTAAAATTTTGACAGGCGTGTATTCCTTTCTAGAGTCTGGGGAGATTCCCTTTCCTTTCCTTTTTCAGCTTCTGGAGGCCACTACATTTCTTGGCTTATGGCCTCCTCTCTCCACCTTCAAAGCCAGCAATGTTGCACCTGTCTGATCTGTCCTCTATAGTCACATCTTCCTCTGACCACAGCCAGGAAAGACTCTCTGCTTTTAAGGTCTCATGTGATTAGATTGGGCCCAGATAATTCAGAATAATCCAGAATAATCTTCCTATCTTAAGGTCCTTGATTTAATAAAATCTGAAAAGTCTCTTTCCCATGTAAAGTAATATATTCATAGGTTCTGGGGATTAGGATGTGGGTATCTTTGGGGAGGGGGCATGATTCTGCCTTCTACAGGGATCAAGAGAAATGAATTTCCAGAAAAATAAAGCATTCCTTCTATGCTGTTCTGTGTTGTGCAAGATTCTTGGAAAAATCCCCAAATGGAGCCTGAAATGGCTGGCTCTAGCCAAGTAGCAATTTTTCATTTCTTATAGAACAATATACTAGCATATCGAGACCATTGTTCATAAGCAATGCAGGCCAGAGCCACTGAGTCTTTCCCTGTTTGATATTTTCATGTCTCTTTGAGCAATATCCACTAATCCTTTGGTTAAAATCTCTCTTATTTATGAATCCTGTTTTCTTACTTTTTTGACATGCATTTGTTTATAAATAGTTAAGGCATATGCTTGTCACTTTGAATTTTAAACAATGCAAAAGGAAGTAGTAAAAGTATTTTTACCAGTGTCCCAGAATTAAAGCTCATTAAGTCTCAGTTTCTCAGGGAGGAATCACAGGTCTAGAGTCCTTTGGCAAATCAAAGATTCCCACCTAGAAGGAAGACTGAAAGCACTACAGATAATACCTAGATATTTTGGGGGACACTGTATATATGACCAGCTGTCTGAGGAAGAAAAAAATCAAACTTGGTTTACTGATGGGTCTGTAAACATGCTGGCACCATACAAAAGTAGACGGCTGCATCATTACAGCTCACACAGGGGTGACCCTGAAGGACAACAGTGAAGGAAAATCCTTCCAATGGGCAGAATTTTGATCAATAGGCATGGATCTCCGCTGCTTCTTGGGCAGTTGCCAATTGTTGGGCTGGTGAGTTAGGGACTTGGAAGAAATGGGATTGAGAGATTGGTGACAAGGAAGTTTGCAAAGGAGGTTATGTGGGTGGACCTCTCTGAATGGGCACAAACCGTGAAAATATTTGTGCTCCACGTGGAAGCCCACCTAAGGGCATCTACTGCAGGGAAGGTTAATTGCCAGATGGACAAAATGATGCTCTCTGAGATGTCAGTCACTTTCCCCAGCCACCGCAGTGTTTGCTCAGTGGACCCCTGAGCAAAGTGGCTGCAGTGCTTGGGATAGAGGCTATGCATGGGCTCAGCAACGTGGCTCATGCTTACTAAGGCTGACTTAGCTGACGCTACTTCTGAGTGCCTAACCTGCAAACAGTGAAGAACAACATTAAGTCCCAATCGGTGACTTCTCCAATGCATGGCACCCAGTAGCCAGCAGCTGGCACCCCTTCAGGCAGTTTCATAGTGGAGTGTCTCAGTGGGATGCCTCCTCATGAATAGCTTTCCCCAGCATCCTAGATGATGGAGTTCTAGTAAGTTCCAAAGGACAGATTTCCAGCAAGTTCTGCCAGCACAGTACCACAGAGACTTTACCATCATCTCTGTGAGTCACTGCTGTGCTCTCTCCAAGATCTGGATCTTGAACCTGGGGACTGATACAGATAGAGAACAAAAAACTTGATTAATTATTGTCCTGGAATTTCGATCTCATTGTGATGAGAGGAATCAAAGTCCGGTCTAGCCCTAAGAGTATAAAGGTATGCCCAAATTTCACATATCTAAAAATAGGAAATAATGTTTCTTCAGTAATTCATAAAAAATTATTTCTTATTTTGAAGCTGAAGATAATTCTGCATGACTTCTCTTTGTAGTTAAAAAAAAAATCCAAATCTTTCATATTTGCATTAACCCTTGTTTTAAAAGGTGTTGTCCACAAAGTCGATTGTGATAGAAGAGAGTAATGTATAAATGAGACTTCCCAATGGTTGCCTTTGGTTTCAGGCTAATGCAGTCTATTGGTGCCCATGTTCCGTGGCTACTTTAAAGCCAGGAAAACAATAATTAACCTTTGTAGGGACCTTATGATTTACAACCTGCTTTTACATATACTATACCTTTTTTAAAAAAATTTATTTTTGGCTGCATTGGGTCTTCATTGCTGCATGCGGGCTTTCTCTAGTTGTGGCGAGCAGGGCTTACTCTTTGTTGCAGTGCGCAAACTTCTCATTGCGGTGGCTTCTCTTGTTGCGGAGCACGAGTTCTAGGCATGTGGGCTCAGTAGTTGTGGTGCACGGGCTTAGTTGCTCTGCTGCATGTGGGATCTCACCCGACCAGGGCTCGAACCCATGTCCCCTGCATTGGCAGGCGGATTCTTAACCACTGCACCACCAGGGAAGCCTACATATACTATAACTTCTAATCTGCTCAACAACTTTCAAAATTAGTTATGATAACTTAAATAATGTAACCTTTTTGTTAAAATCTCATATCTCTTTGTTTGTTTGTTTGTTTTGTTTTGTTTTGTGGAACAAGGGCCTCTTACTGTTGTGGCCTCTTCCGTTGCGGAGCACAGGCTCCGGATGTGCAGGCTCAATGGCCATGGCTCACGGGCCTAGCCGCTCCGCAGCATGTGGGATCTTCCCGGACCGGGGCACGAACCTGTGTCCCCTGCATCGGCAGGCGGACTCTCAACCACTGCACCACCAGGGAAGCCCAAAATATCATATTTTTATTGCAGAAAGTTTAACAACCATTGAGAAATAAAAAGAATAATTTTTAAATGATCTATAATTCCATTATCAAGTGATAACTGTTATTAAAACTTTAATGTTCCAGCTTTGTTTTTATACATATAAAGACATATGTTTTTATAAAAATGGAATCATGTTGCATGTAATCTGCTAACTTACAAAACAATGTATCATGAATATGTTTATGTGTCATTAAGTGTATTCCTCCTAAACCATGATCTTAATCCTTTTGTAATTGGACCTCTTTAAGAATCTAATGAAAGCTATACTCCCTAAGCCCCAAAAGAAGCAACTATGCAATTACACAATTAAAATTTATCAGTTAATAAATAGAGGAGGATCCAGGATTTATGGGATTTGAAGTTCATATGATTTTGAAGACCCTATTTTATTTTTATTTTTTTGTTTTCAACTTTATTTTTTCTTAGGTTGCATGCTTACTTTTAAAACATTTAAACAATGCAAAATTTATAAAATGGCAGTGCCTACCCCAACCTGGCCCCAAGTAATTCTAGTAAGTAGAATGGTATTTTCCCTTCTAGAACCCTATTTATGAAACTATAAATGCATAATAATTTCTGTAGTATTGATTTTTAAAAAATACAAATTTCTTCGTACAATCCATACAGTTCAACAACTTGCTTTTCTCATTTAACAATATATCAGACACTGAAGAATTTCTTAAATATGAGAAAGTGAATTTAATTTTGACTCCCCATTTCTAAATTTCAATCTAATTAATGATTAGCTGGTATGAAACTATTTCTTTAATGTTTTCAAATCAGTTAATTATTAGTCGTTTGGAAATGCTAAACAGTTTTATTACATAGAAATAAAGAGTACTTTTAGTGTTTGTGATTTCTGTTAAAAATTTATTATTTTGGTTATTAAGAACAAAACAAAACAAAACACTTGTCTAGATTGTAGGATTGAGAAACTGACACGAAAATGATGGGAAATTCCCTCCTTCTCACACTGTGGGGAGCCCTCTAAAAGGAAAAACACAAAATTATACATAAACGTATTTATTTAGAATGAGAAATTACAATATCTTGCTGGAGGCTTGGAGATTCAGGTGTTTTTTATTTTATTTTATTTTATTTTTACGGTACGCGGGCCTCTCACTGTTGTGGCCTCTCCTGTTGCGGAGCACAGGCTCCGGACGCGCAGGCTCAGCGGCCATGGCTCACGGGCCCAGCCGCTCCGCGGCATGTGGGATCTTCCCGGACTGGGGCACGAACCTGTGTCCCCTGCATCGGCAGGCAGACCCTCAACCACTGCGCCACCAGGGAAGCCCCGGAAGCCCCCTCAGGTGTTTTTTAAATGAGATCTGTTTACGAATTTACCAGAAGTGCTACGTAGATATCCTTCTTGATTGCAACTTGGCTTCCCCTTCATGCCTAGAAAATTCTTTAACTCTCAGCAATTCAGCACTCACAGGCGCCTGCACAAGTGGGGGGCTATGAGAGCTCTCTTCACTGCTCACTCCATTAGCCTCAAGGTAAATCCACAGCTGTTCATGAATGAAACCTTTTGGGCCCCAGGTTCAAAACTCCTTCTCTACCACATCATTTTTTTTTTTTTTTTTTTTTCCGGTACGTGGGCCTCTCACTGCTGTGGCCTCTCCCGCCGCGGAGCACAGGCTCCGGACGCGCAGGCCCAGCGGCCATGGCTCACGGGCCCAGCCGCTCGGCGGCACGTGGGATCCTCCCGGACCGGGGCACGAACCCGCATCCCCTGCATCGGCAGGTGGACCCTCAACCACTGCGCCACCAGGGAAGCCCTACCACATCATTTTTAATGGCTTCCTAGCCATCTATTGCATGGATGTACAATAATATGTTTATCCAGGTGTCTTCTCTTGAACACTTAAGATGGTTTATAATACCACTCTGGGATAATCATTCTTTTAGCTAAATCTGTGCCACTTCCCTGGTTATTTCCTTAGGATAAATTTCATTAAGTGGATCAAAGGGTATGTCAAATTTTCAAATGTTAGATTTGGCAGGAATATTTAAGTTCATTTCACAAATGAAGAAAGTGAGAGTATAGTGGTTTACAGATAATGGATCGTTAAACTCAGTTTTTCTGACCCTGAATCATATATCATTTGATCTACCACCTGACCACTGGAAACCATTTGCCACTGTAAAAGGGTTTTGCCCCCAGAACCACACCATTGTGTGAAATGCTGGGGGTTGCTTCCCAGCCTTGTCATGTTTGTTTAGGTTCAGCTCAGGTTGTTTTTGCTGCACTTCTGCTCTGTTTTTTTATGGGAAACCTTTTAGTTTGACACATAACAGCTGTTAGGTATTTTGTTGAGCATTATCATTTGTTTAACTCCTCAGAAGATTTCGGAGGATTGTGTCTGGCACATAGGAGGTGCTCAATAAATTGATGATTGTTACAGCTCCAGAAGATTGGATATGTATCAGAAATTTCATGATTGAGCTTGTGCCTCTAACATTTATCGTTCCAGATAGAAATGACTGTAGACTTTGAAAGGACAACTATTATTCTAAACCTTATGGCTATAAAGTTTCGTGATAAAGTTTGTGGCATTTTGTATATTTCTCTAATAAAGGTATGGAGGTAAGGAAATCACCAAAAGAGGAGAAAGAGATAGTTGGGCTACAACGCTCACCTTTCTCTCCCAGTCTAGTCCAAAGTTAAAATAATCTAACATTTATTGAATACTTACAAGGTATGGGCTAGACTGATTTGAAGAATCCCAGTTAAATGAATATCATTGTATGGTCAGACTCTGGTCTACATCATACAATTATTTACAATGATTTTTATGTATCATAAGAGGGTGTGCTGACAAAGCTGAGGGAACAACAGGGATTGGTTCTGCATTTTACTTAGTTGTGTAGGTTAATCTACTGGGTCTGTGTCCGGACCATTGAACCACACTAACAATGTTTATTGAACCACACTAACAATGGTTTGTTAAAGTTGAATGCAAATTGTGCAAAAACACACATTCACATTTTTATCTATATTTCTACATTGCAGGTTAATTCATTTAGGAAGATTCTCTTTGAATAAAGTTTCATGTATATTACCTACATTTAATTTCTGTAAATTGTTAAATATTTAGATAATTAGTTGTTCTCAGATAGTGCTTTTCAGCCTGGGTGGTTTGGGGTGGTAGTTGTTCTAAAATTATTTAAAATACTGTACCCTGCCTTTTGGTGCTCACAGTCAAGGAAACTGTGGCATTTATAAAATGGCAGTCTCTTGTTTATTGGAGTAAAGACATCTGCCAAGGGCAAACTGCAGAAAGCACACGTGCTGCACCTCCGGTTACCTTTTGAATGACCTTCACACCTGCTTAATTTCTTTTAAACTTGATGATAAGAAAACAAAACTAAAACCTCACAGCTCTCAATTTATTTCCCTAACTGGTTGTAATAATTTTACATTCCTTAACAGCTACTATAAACAGCAGCAAACATGATCCATGCTCTTGAAAAAAGTAAATGGCAGTATTCATTAAGAATATATTTATAGTGCGTTTACATGCAGTCAAAACAGAAGGGGGTGTATCAGTATTTTACCTTTCTGACACATTACTTTGGCTCAGATAAAACATTCCGTCTCTGCCTTCAGTGGCCCATTTAGCATTACCATTTTTGTGACTATATGTACGCACATTACAAAAAAAAGCAAGAAATAAATTAGCATGCTATTTTGTTCGCTGCAGCACTAGGTATCTGATTTACTGAGGCAGGGCCACAAAGCGGAATTTCGTTGTGTTCTGGGAGCCCAGCTGTGATAGCTGCTTGTCTTCACCTTCTTATTATGGACTCTCCTTGAGGTGAGGAAAAGGCTTTTTACCGCGGTCCCCAGGGTCCAGTGCCACCCTGGTACCACGTGGGTCGGAGGTACCGGGGTGGCATGGTGCTGGTCCTGTGCTGCTGAAAGCCTCCTAAGAGGGGGGGCGTGGGCTCCGGCTTAGTTCTGGGAAAAGGTGTTGTCTCTAACTGGGAGCTTACCGGAAGGTGACCTGCGGGACATAGGCAGCCGCCCAAAGAACCATTTGGTTGGGTAGGCCGACAGCTGTAGGGGACCACAGCCGTCATCGCGCACAAGCCCTTCTCCAGACTCAGGGCCCGGCCTTCCCGCCCCCAAACAACGGCGCGTGCGCCCCGCCCTCCCCCCTGCGCGCGCTCCCTCCTTCTCCACGCGCACTCCCCAACCCCGCTCCTGCCCGCGCGCACCCCGCCCTCCCCGCGGCGCGCGCCCCGCCCTCCCCGCGGCGCGCGCCCGGCCCGGCCCGCGCGCACGCGTGCCCCGCCCTTCCTCCCGCCCGGCGCGCGCGAGCCGGCTGGCCGAGGAGTGCGGTGGGCGGGGCGCCGCGCTGACGTTGCCCGGGATGCGGGCAGGGTCCGCCGCCGCCTCCTCTTCTGCCACCGGGGTTTGTATGAAAACACCCGGCGGCGGGCGGTGAGGCATCCGCCGGGCCCCCGGAGAGCATCGGCCCGCGCTGCCGACGCTGAGCCGGGTGCTGCACCTTTACCCAGTCCCTGCCAGCGCCCCATCCTGAGCCGGTGAGCGCCCTGCCGCCGTCAGCGCGACCGGGCCGGCAGCCCCTCGGCTGCGGTTAGCCCGCCCGCCCGCCACCCCTCCTATCTTCTCATCCGCGGCATCCTGGGGGCTGGGGAGGCCGGGAAGGAGCGACCCCGGGCCCGCCCCGGTCTGCGTCCTGCGATCCCTCCGCCCCTTACCTGTCAGGTTGTGTAACCCGTGTCTTTCGAGGGGTGGACCGGGTCTTGAGGGGAACCCCTGATGGGTGGGGCCTTTGGCCGGTTTCTGGAAAACGCCCCGCCCCCACCCATGGAGGCTCGGTCGTCCCTGCTCCAGTCCCCGCGGAGGGTGCCCGGCGCGGTCTCCGGGCAGAGACGGCCCCCTGCCCTGCTCTCCCTTTCTCTCGGCGGTGACCGCGCGGGTGGCTGCGGTACAGCGCGGAGCGGAGCCGAGGGGCGGCGGACAGGGGCCGGGCGCGCACCCCGTCTCCCCAGCCGCCCCAGCTCCCAGCCCCTAGGTGCGCCGGGCTTCAGGGTGGGCTGTGGTGTGACGTCGGCGATGGCTGGGCTTGCTCCCTCTCAGTGGGTAGCTTGGCCTGAAGTGTGTTCTCTGCTTACAACTTGGCGCCCTGTGGGTTTGATTTGAACCTGAATCAGATCGCCCTAGATGACAGTGCAGAGTTTCCCTCCAGCCTTCCTTCCTGAGTTGCGGGTTCTTCATGCAAGTGTTCAGGGACTCCTGCAACCCAACGCAAAGGCTTGCTGGGCTCAATGGTTGTTTCCCTCCTGTGCCTTTAAGCCTTTTAAAGTACCAGTGCAGTTTTGCATTGGTTCGTTTCCTTTCCTGGGCATTCACTCATCACAGAATAGAGTTTTACACATCGTTGTGAATGTTGATAACTTAAAGCCCATTTCTCATTTTAAGATAGCTTCCTCAAGTGCTTGCAGGTCTAGCACTGCCGATGACCTAATATGTTGTAAGACTCAGTCGAAATTTTCTTTGGCAATATTAATTCTGTGTGGTTTTTTTTTCAGGTATTCAAAATTGTAGCAGTGTTTATGATGTACGACAGTTTGTAGGTAGAAGGGACTTTAATAGTCTTCTGGATCACTCATTTTCACTTACCATTTATGTTCTTGTTGGAATCTTTTTTTTTTTTTTTTCGGTACGCGGGCCTCTCACTGTTGTGGCCTCTCCTGCTGCGGAGCATGGGCTCCGGGCGCACAGGCTCAGCGGCCGTGGCTCACGGGCCCAGCCGCTCCGCGGCATGTGGGATCTTCCCGGACTGGGGCACGAACCCGTGTCCCCTGCATCGGCAGGTGGACTCTCAGCCACTGCGCCACCAGGGAAGCCCCCGTGTTGGAATCTTTATGTAAATCAGGTTATCTCTTTCTTTGTTAACCTCTGAATTCGTTCTCTAAATTGTCTTTTTTTTTTCCCTGAGAAAACCAGAAAGTGGTTTTTGTAATTGTATTGTGGAATGTTTTCAGTTCAGCAGGCCAAAAAAGTAGTAGTTTATTTAAGGCACTTTATATGGTACATATTTTAAAACGTGTGCCAAATGTTAAAATCAAACAAAACCCTGAAAGATCTGTAAGCATTTTCTTATGTAATTACTGTGAGATAGTTAGCAGTGCCTTATCCACTCCTTACTTCTCATCCTTAAGGATGAGTTGTAACATGACTTGTTCTGTTTCCCATTCCACTTTGCTTGAATTAATTTCTACAGTGAAGTTATAGGTTCATTTCTTAAAAAATTTATTTATTTTATTTATTTTATTTTTGGCTGCACTGGGTCTTTGTTGCTGTGCGAGGGCTTTCTCTAGTTGTGGTGAGCGGGGGCTACTCTTCGTTGCGGTGCGAGGGCTTCTCATTGCGGTGGCTTCTCTTGTTGCAGAGCGCGGGCTCTAGGCGCCGGCTTCAGTAGTTGTGACGGATTCTTAACCACTGTGCCACCAGGGAAGCCGTAGGTTCATTTTTAATGACCTCAAAACTCTGCCTTGAATTGCTTCAACGCATACTTAGAACTGCAGTCTCACTCTGAACACTGAAATGAAAAGTATAGACATAGAGCTACCCTTGTAATTAGCCACATAGCAAAACATTTAAATGTATAGTGTAATCTGAACTTTTGTAAATGCAGTTTTTATAAAGCTTTTTTAGTTGACTTGAATTGAGGCATTATTCTCTTTGGAATAGTCTAGCTAGATTCTTATATAATAACGGTTTTATTTTCAATAGTTGAAGAAAAAGATGTCCAAGACGTGTGAAATCATCTAATTTGTATCATATTCTATATCTTGGACAAAAAAAAAATCTCTTCCACAGTTTCACCTTCCAAAATCTACTTTTCTTGCTTGAAGCCCCTTAATACCTGGAAGTTGAACAGTGCATGGGTAGTAATGGATGACCTGTCAGAGGGCTCTCTGCAAATTGGGAGCTTCTCTTAGGCAGTAGGTCTCAGTGTAAACAACAGAAATTGTCAACAGTGGACACTGAATTTAAACTTTATATATTATTGTTGGTTACTGTGCCTCTGTGTACTACAGTGTAGTGGCTAAGGGGCTGGCCCTCAGAGCCAGACAGGCTGGAATTGAATCCTGGCTTTGCTTTGAGCAAGTTATTTATCTTCTTTGTGCTTCAATTTTCTCAACTCCAAAAATGGAGCTAATTATGGTGTATACTCTTAAGATGATCTTGAATATTAAATGAGTTAACACATCTAAAGTGCTTAGCCCACAATGCCTGGCACATAGTAAATGCTCAGTAAATATTGCTAGTGTTTTTCCTCAGTGCAAGGGATCTAGTAAGCCGAAAAGGGGCTTTGGGCTGATCGAGCACTGTTATTCCAGATTAATTCCACGATGACCCATTTGCTCTGTTGGGGCTAAGTGAGAGCTTAGTGTTACTGTCCTGGCTTGGAAGCATGTAATTTATTTAGTTTAGAACAGCTAGACCCTGAGCTGGGTGCCCTGAGATGCTGCCGGAGAGTGGCTGTAGTATCCCTGTTTGTCCCTTCTGACAGAACCTTGGATTGTCTCCCTCATGGTGGTGGTGGCTGCTATTTTAATCACCTGTTTTTGAGTTTGTGATTGCATGTTTCTTTGGCTGTCATGTGCAGCTATCAAAAATATTATCTATCAAACTATTAATGGATATATTTATGTGTTTATCTGATCAACATATTACATGTTTCCAGGATATACAAAATCACTTTCATCTAAGCATTCTTTTTTTTTTTAAATTCTGTATTGATGTTACTTAGAATGAGGTTAATTTTGATTTGCCATTGTGTTCCTTTTCAGTTTTCATGTAATTTTCCTAGGAAAACTAAAAAAAAGTTTTTTAAATGTACTTCTTGTTCTTTTTGGTTTGCAGGGATCTGATATTAATACTTTGTTCTTTACATCAGGTGCTTTCAAATGTTTGGTCTCAGGACCCTTTTATACTCTTAAAAAATTATTGAGCACCACAAAAAGCTTTTGTGGATTATATATTATAAATTAAAGCAAAGATGCAAAATTTTTATTAATTCACTTAAAATGATCATTATAAACCCATTACATGTTAATATAAACATTTTTTTAGTGAAAGATGATTATTTTTCAAGAATAAATAAAGGAGTGAGAAGACTGGCATTCTAGATTTTGTAAATCTCTAATGTCTGGTTTAATAGAAACAGCGGGATTCTCATATCTGCTTCTGCATTCAGTCTATTGCAATATATTGTTTGGGTTGCAGTATATATACAGAGAGAAATCCAGCCTTACACAGTTAATGGCTGAAAAAGGAAGGGATATTTTGATAGCCTCCAGATAATTATGGATATACTTGTTTGGTACTACATCAAAACTCAGCATATGACAGTTTTTAGTGAGTTATATAAAGGTTTGGAATGAACCTCCCCAAAATGTGCCACTTTTGAGTGTGGATTATTTTGAGCTAAAGGCAGTTGAGAAACTGCCTGTTCAAGGGAAACTACTGCCCCTTCCTTAACTACCTAGAAGAATTTGAATTGGGGATTTTTCCCAGAAAAAGAGTTATTACCAGCGATAAATTTTATCCTAGTGGCCCCATCTATATGGCAGACAAACATCGTATTGTCAAACATCTGCTCTTCTTATTGTCCTGTGAATGACCTTAGTTCTTGGAAGCCCCAGGCCCCTATCGCATTCTGTAGCTCAGGATGACATACACACTTCATTTTACCTTTCTGTCTTTGAAACTCTGATGTATGTAGGGTCTGTGACCCTTCATGTGGTTGGGATTCCCGTACATATGAATTAAATTTGCTTTTCTCCTGTTAATCTGTCTCATGCCAATTTAATTCTTAGACCAGCCAGAATAACCTAGAAGAAGGGTAGAGGAAAGTTTTCTTCCTCCCTGACAGTTGCAGTATGGAATCTGAAATCATAACATTGGACTTTTTAATAATGTTATGTTAAAATCTGTTGGTCTGAACTTAGAGTGGACCTAACGCCCATGCCTGAATTTATAACATCATGCCCTGTCATTTGTAAATATTGGTTCAGTGAGTTACTTTTCATTACAAAATATTAAAAAAACCATGTTTGTTAATATCAATATCACCACCTATTCCATCAGAAACAAGTTATTGGGAAGCTGTCCCAGTTGTGACATGATGGTGGTTATGAGTTTTCCAAAAATCTGATTTTTGCTTGAAAGCTCAAATTTTATCATTGGCAACAAATATGATTGTCAGTTGTTTCCTGTAAGTGACAAATAGACTTCATTAATTTCTGAGCAAACCTCTGCCAAAATACCTAAGTCATTCTTTTAATTAAAGGTGGTGTTTAACGAAGAAGGCTAATTCAAGCTCTCAATTCAGTTACAGAAGCAAGCATTATAATTTACTATATAGGAAGAAAGGCTTCATGCATTCATGCATACTTAACCATTTTTCACATAGAACATAAAAAGAATATGTATGCAAGGGCCAAGATTTAATAAAATTAATATCTTTTTTACTATTTCAGGGACATTCTTAAGTGAAACAGACTTTTTTATAATTGCTGGTGCTTGATGGTGAAAATACAATCACTAATAACAGTACAGTTTGGTGCTACCATTATAATTTGTTCCAAGGTGCCAGAAATTTTACACACCATTGCTTTTGCACTATTAGTGTAAATGCTAATATAGTTAAAAAGGCTAATAATGTTTTAGTATTATTATAAAAATAGCTTTGACCTCGTGGACCCCCTAAAAGGGTGTTGGGACCCCAGGGTTTCACAGACCACACTTTGAGGACTTACAGTATAAATCATAGGGGATTTCTACCAAACTTTGATTAGGAAGGAAAGTGGTAGTAACTATTTCTAGTCTATTTTTGCTTCAGACTTTTGGGTCCCTGTAAAGGCCTTCTTTTAAAAAAAACATTTAAGCAGAGTAAAGGTTATTCATAGAAAGTTGAGAGGTTTCTTAGGGTTTTAGTCAAGTGCTGATACAAGGGGGCTATATTATTAGTATTCTGAAATTACACTATCTTAAGATTTGGTTATACATTTCCACATAAATGTTCAAATCTAATTTTTTTTGGATTTTACATATTAGACAAATATAGTGAAGGCGCAGTATGGAAAACTCGCTTGACACCCAGCTCATAAGCTGGAAAAAAAAAAGACAAACTACTTAGCTCCCTTCATTTCTCATTTAATTCATGCTGAGGATGAACCATCTTAAGGAGAGGTGACCAATACTTGCTGTCTTTGTGTCACATCTTTTCCCTATGGGGAAAATGATTTACGATTATGATTATAAGGGTATAGGTTACGTTGGGAATAATAATAATAATAATGTCAGTGAAGGATTTATGGTAGAATAATAGTAATAAAAATGTTAACACTGTCCACATATAATAGAGTTTAATGAATTGAAAAGAATGCTATTTTTTTTTTTTGTGGTACGCGGGCCTCTCACTGTTGCGGCCTCTCCCGTTGGACGCACAGGCTCAGCGGCCATGGCTCACGGGCCTAACCGCTCCGCGGCATGTGGGATCTTCCCGGACCGGGGCACGAACCCGTGTCCCCTGCATCGGCAGGCGGACTCTCAACCACTGCGCCACCAGGGAAGCCCCAAAAGAATGCTATTTTTGACAAAAACTCCAGATTTGTTAATTTGTGGTAGGCACAGCTTCTCGTTGAATGTAGCAGAACTGACTGATGATAGTTGATGCAAGACAGCTAACTTCCCTGAGGAGCTTCTCCTAATTTACAGAGTGAAAGAATTTGACTTCCACAAGGTCTTTGAAGCTGCTACAATTCTGGGGTTCTGGGATTTTTTCTTTGTCTTGAAAATGTCTCTTTCATCTGTTAATTTCATCTCATCAGTTTTAATTTTTTTTTAAATTAAATTAAATTAAATTTTTTTCCCTCTTTAACAGATTTTTTTTTGGTCCAGATTTTCTTTTATTTCTTTATACAGCAGGTTCTTATTAGTCTTCCATTTTTTTTTTTTTTTTCCTTACGCGGGCCTCTCGCTGTTGTGGCCTCTCCCGTTGCGGAGCACAGGCTCTGGACACACAGGCTCAGCGGCCATGGCTCACGGGTCCGGCCGCTCCGCGGCATGTGGGATCTTCCCGGTCCGGGGCACGAACCCGTGTTCCCTGCATCGGCAGGCGGACTCTCAACCACTGCGCCACCAGGGAAGCCCTAGTCTTCCATTTTATACACATCAGTGTATAAATGTCAATCCCAATCGCCCAATTCATCACACTACCACCCCCACCCCCTGCCGCTTTCCCCTCTTGGTATCCATACGTTTGTTCTCTACATCTGTGTCTCCACTTCTGTCCTGCAAATTGGTTCATCTGTACAGTTTTTCTAGGTTCCACGTATATGGCGTTAATATACGATATTTGTTTTTCTCCTTCTGACTTACTTCACTCTGTGACAGCCTCTAGATCCATCCATATTCTCTACAAATCACCCAGTTTCGTTCCTTTTTATGGCTGAGTAATACTCCATTGTATATATGTACCACATCTTCTTTATCCATTCGTCTGTTGATGGGCATTTAGGTTGCTTCCATGACCTGGCTATTGTAAATAGTGCTGCAGTGAACATTGGGGTGCATGTGTCTTTGAATTATGGTTTTCTCTGGGTATATGCCCAGTAGTGGGATTGCTGGATTGTATGGTAATTCTATTTTTAGTTTCTTAAGGAAGCTCCATACTGTTCTCCATAGTGGCTGTATCAATTTACATTCCCACCAAGAGTGCAAGAGGGTTCCCTTTTCTCCACACCCTCTCCAGCATTTGTTGTTTGTAGGTTTTCTGATGATGCCCATTCTAACTGGTGTGAGGTGATACCTCATTGTAGTTTTGATTTGCATTTCTCTAATAATTACTGATGTTGAGCAGGTTTTCATGTGCTTCTTGGCCATCTGTATGTCGTCTTTGGAGAAATGTCTATTTAGGTCTTCTGCCCATTTCTGGATTGGGTTGTTTGTTTTTTTTAATATTGAGCTGCATGAGCTGTTTATATATTTGGGAGATTAATCCTTTGTCCATTGACTCATTTGGAAATATTTTCTCCCATTCTGAGGGTTGTCTTTTCGTCTTGTTTATGGTTTCCTTTGCTGTGCAAAAGCTTTTAACTTTCATTAGGTCCCATTTGCTTATTTTTGTTTTTCTTTCCATTACTCTAGGAGGTGGATCAAAAAAGATCTTGCTTTGATTTATGTCAGAGTGTTCTTCCTATGTTTTCCTCTAAGAGTTTTATAGTGTCCGGTCTTACATTTAGGTCTATAATCCATTTTGAGTTTATTTTTGTGTATGGTGTTATGGAGTGTTCTAATTTCATTCTTTTACATGTAGCTGTCCAGTTTTCCCAGCACCACTTATTGAAGAGACTGTCTTTTCTCCATTGTATATCCTTGCCTCCTTTGTCATAGATTAGTTGACCATAGGTGCATGGGTTTATCTCTGGGCTTTCTATCTTGTTCCATTGATCTATATTTCTGTTTTTGTGCCAGTACCATATTATCTTGATTACTGTAGCTCTGTAGTATAGTCTGAAGTCAGGGAGTCTGATTCCTCCAGCTCCATTTATTCCTTCAAGACTCCTTTGGCTATTCGGGGTCTTTTGTGTCTCCATACAAATTTTAAGATTTTTTGTTCTAGTTCTGTAAAAAATGCCATTGGTAATTCGATAGGGATTGCATTGAATCTGTAGATTGCTTTGGGTAGTATAGTCATTTTCACAATATTGATTCTTCCAATCCAAGAACATGGTATATCTCTCCATCTGTTGGTATCGTCTTTAATTTGTTTCATCAGTGTCTTATAGTTTTCTGCATGCAGTTCTTTTGTCTCCCTAGGTAGGTTTATTCCTAGGTATTTGCAATGGTAAATGGGAACGTTTCCTTAATTTCTCTTTCAGATTTTTCCTCATTAGTGTATAGGAATGCAAGAGATTTCTGTCTATTAATTTTGTATCCTGCTACATTACCAAATTCATTGATTAGGTCTAGTAGTTTTCTGGTGGCATCTTTAGGATTCTCTATGTATAGTATCATGTCATCTGCAAACAATTACAGTTTTACTTCTTTTCCAATTTGTATTCCTTTTATTTCTTTTTCTTCTCTGATTGCCATGGCTAAGACTTCCAAAATAATGTTGAATGATAGTGGTGACAGTGGACATCCTTGTCTTGTTCCTGATCTTAGAGGAAATGCTTTCAGTTTTTCACCATTGAGAATGATGTTTGCTGTGGGTTTGTCATATATGGCCTTTGTTATGTTGAGGTAGGTTCCCTCTATGCCCATTTTCTGGAGAGTTTTTATTATAAATGGGTGTTGAATTTTGTCAAAAGCTTTTTCTGCATCTATTGAGATGATCATATGGTTTTTATTCAATTTGTTAGTATGGTGTATCACATTGATTGATTTGCATATATTGAAGAATCCTTGCATCTCTGGGATAAATCCCACTTGATCGTGGTGTATGATCATTTTAATGTGTTGTTGGATTCTGTTTGCTAGTATTTTGTTGAGGGTTTTTGCATCTATATTCATTAGTGATATTGGTCTTTAATTTTCTTTTCTTGTAGTTTCTTTGTCTGGTTTTGGTATCAGAGTGCTGGTGGTCTCATAGAATGTTTGGGAGTGTTCCTTCCTCTGTAATGTTTTGGAAGAATTTGAGAAAGATGGGTGTTAGCTCTTCTTTAAATGTTTGATAGAATTCACCTGTGAAGCCATCTGGTACTGGACTTTTGTTTGTTGGAAGATTTTTAGTCACAGTTTAAATTTCATTACTTGTGATTGGTCTGTTCATATTTTCTATTTCTTCCTGGTTCAGTCTTGGAAGGTTATACCTTTCTAAGAATTTGTCCATTTCTTGCAGGTTGTCCATTTTATTGGCATAGATTTGCTTGTAGTAGTCTCTTAGGATGCTTTGTATTTTTGAGGTTTCTGTTGGAACTTCTCCTTTTTCATTTCTAATTTTATTGATTTGAGTCCTCTCCCTGTTTTTCTTGATGAGTCTGGCTAATGGTTTATCAATTTTATTTATCTTCTTCAAGAACCAGCTTTTAGTTTTATTGATCTTTGCTATTGTTTTCTTTGTTTCTATTTCATTTATTTCTGCTCTGGTCTTTATGATTTCTTTCCTTCTGCTACCTTTGGGTTTTGTTTGTCCTTCTTTCTCTAGTTCCTTTAGGTGTAAGGTTAGATTGTTTATTTGAGATTTTTTTTTGTTTTTTGAGATAGGCTTGTATAGCTATAAACTTCCCTCTTAGAACTGCTTTTGCTGCATCCCGTAGGTTTTGGATTGTCATGTTTTCATTGTCATTTGTCTCTTGGTATTTTTTAAAATTTCCTCCTTGATTTCTTCAGTGATCTCTTGGTTATTTAGTAACATATTGTTTAGCCTGCATGTGTTTGTGTTTTTTACATTTTTTTCCCTGTAATTCACTTCTAATCTCATAGCACTGTGATCACAAAAGATGCTTGATATGATTTCAGTTTTCTGAAATTTACTGAGGCTTGATTTGTGGCCCAAGATGTGATCTATCCTGGAGAATGTTCTGTTTGCACTTGAGAAGAAAGTGTAATCTGCTGTTTTTGGATGGAATGTCCTATAAATATCAATTAAATCTACCTGGTCTATTGTGTCATTTAAAGCTTGTGTTTCCTTATTAATTTTCTGTTTGGATGATCTGCCCATTGGTGTAAGTGAGGTGTTAAAGTCCCCCAGTATTATTGTGTTACTGTCAATTTCCTCTTTTATAGCTGTTAGCAGTTGCCTTATGTATTGAGGTGCTCCTATGTTGGGTGCATATATATTTATAATTGCTATATCTTCTTTGGGGATTGATCCGTTGATCATTATGTAGTGTCCTTCCTAGTCTCTTGTAACATTCTTTATTTTAAAGTCTATTTTATCTGATATGAGTATTGGTACTCTGGCTTTCTTTTTGTGCGTGTGTGTGTGTGTGTGTGTGTGTGTGTGGTACGCGAGCCTCTCACTGTTGTGGCCTCTCCCGTTGCGGAGCACAGGCTCCGGACGCGCAGGCTCAGTGGCCATGGCTCACGGGCCCAGCCGCTCTGCGGCACTCGGGATCATCCCGGACAGGGGCACGAACCCGTGTCCCCTTCATCGGCAGGCAGACTCTCAACCACTGCGCCACCAGGGAAGCCCTCTAGCTTTCTTTTGATTTCCATTTGCATGGAATATCTTTTTCCATCCCCTCATTTTCAGTCTGTATGTGTCCCTAGGTCTGAAGTGGGTCTCTTGTAGACAGCATATATATGGGTCTTGTTTTTGTATCCATTCAGCCAGTCTATGTCTTTTGGTTGGAGCATTTAATCCATTCACGTTTAAGGTAGTTATCTATATATATGTTCCTATTACCATTTTCTTAGTTGTTATGGGTTTGTTTTTGTAGGTCCTTTTCTTCTCTTGTGTTTCCTAATTAGAGAAGTTCCTTTAGCATTTGTTGTAGAGCTGGTTTGGTGGTGCTGAATTCTCTTAGCTTTTGCTTGTCTGTAAAGCTTTTGATTTCTTCATCAAATCTGAATGAGATCCTTGCCGGGTAGAGTAATCTTGGTTGTGGTTTATTCCCTTTCATCACTTTAAATATGTCCTGCCACTCCCTTCTGGTTTGTAGAGTTTCTGCTGAGAAATCAGCTGTTAACCTTATGGGAGTTCCCTTGTATGTTGTCATTTTTCCCTTGCTGCTTTCAGTACTTTTTCTTTGTCTTTAATTTTTGCCAATTTGATTTTTATGTGTCTCGGCATGTTTCTCCTTGGGTTTATCCTGTATGGGACTCTCTGCGCTTCTTGGACTTTGGTGGCTATTTCCTTTCCCACGTTAGGGAAGTTTTTGACTGTAATCTCTCAAATATTTTCTGGGGTGCTTTCTCTTTTGTCTCCTTCTGGGGCGGCTATAATGTGAATGTTGTTGTGTTTAATGTTGTCTCAGAGGTCTCTTAGGCTGTCTTCATTTCTTTTCATTCTTTTCTCTCTATTCTGTTCCGTGGCAGTGAATTCCACCAGTCTGTCTTCCAGGTCACTTATTCGTTCTTCTGCCTCAGTTACTCTGCTATTGATTCCTTCTAGTGTAGTTTTCATTTCAGTTATTGTATTGTTATCTCTGTTTGTTCTTTAATTCTTCTAGATCTTTGTTAAACATTTCTTGCATTTTCTCGATCTTTGTCTCCATTCTTTTTCCGAGGTCCTGGATCATCTTCCCTATCATTTTTCTGAATTCTTTTTCTGGAAGGTTGCCTATCTCCACTTCATTTAGTTGTTTTTCTGGGGTTTTATCTTGTCCCTTCATCTGGTACATAGCCCTCTGCCTTTTCATCTCCTTTATCTTTCTGTGAATGTGGTTTTTGTTCCATAGCCTGCAGGATTGTAGTTTTTCTTGCTTCTGCTGTCTGCCCTCTGATGGATGAGCCTATCTAAGAGGCTTGTACAAGTTTCCTGATGGGAGGGACTGGTGGTGGGTAGAGCTGGGTGTTGCTCTGGTGGGCAGAGCTGAGTAAAACTTTAATCCTCTTGTCTGCTGATGGGTGGGGCTGGGTTCCCTCTTTGTTGGTTGTTTGGCCTGGGGTGACCCAACATTGGAGCTTATCCGTGCTCTTTGGTGGTGCTAATGTCGGACTCTGGGAAGGCTCTCGCCAAGAAGTACTTCCCAGAACTTCTGCTGCCTGTGTCTTTTCCTCACGGTGAGCCACAGCCAGCCCCCACCTCTGCAGAAGACCCTCCAACACTAGCAGGTAAGTCTGGTTCAATCTCCTATGGGGTCACTGCTCCTTCCCCTGGGTCCCAGTGCACACATACTTTGTGTGTGCCCTCCAAGAGTAGAGTCTCTGTTTCCCCCAGTCCTGTCGAAGTCCTGCAGTCAAATCCCGCTGGCCTTCAAAGTTTGATTCTCTAGGAATTTCTCCTCCCCTTGCCGGACCCCCAGGTTGGGAAGCCTGACATGGGGCTCAGAACCTTCACTCCAGTGGGTGGACTTCTGTGGTATTAGTGTTCTCCAGTTTGTGAGTCACCCACCGAGCAGTTGTGGGATTTGATTTTATTGTGATTGCGCCCCTCTTACCATCTCATCGTGGCTTCTCCTTTGTGTTTGGATGTGGAGTATCTCTTTTGGTGAGTTCCAGTGTCTTCCTGTTGATGATTGTTCAGCAGTTAATTGTGATTCTGGTGTTCTCAGAAGAGGGAGTGAGAGCATGTCCTTTTACTCCACCATCTAACCAGTCCCCCCCAGTTTTAATTTTGTGTTTACATTTGAAACTTATTTTTTCCAATTTTTAACATATTGACTCATTCATATTTTTGGTCCATATTTTGATTTAAAAATTCATTTTTAGAAATTATGGTAAAATATATATAACATAAAATTTAGCATTTTAATCTCTTTTTAAAATAAATGATTTTATTATTTTTTGGCTGCCTTGGGCCTTCATTGCTGCATGTGGGCTTTCCTCTGGTTGTGGTGAGCGGGGTCTATTCTTCATTGTGGTGCACAGGCTTCTTATTGTGGTGGCTTTTCTTGTTTGGAACATGGGCTCTAGGCGCGTGGGCTTCAGTAGTTGTGGCATGCAGGCTCAGTAGTTGTGGCTTGTGGGCTCTAGAGCACAGGCTCAGTAGTTGTGGTGCCCGGGCTTAGTTGCTCCGCGGCATGTGGGATCTTCCCGGACCAGGGCTCGAACCCATGTCCCCTGAATTGGCAGGCGGATTCTTAACCACTGCACCACCAGGGAAGCCCTTAACCATTTTTAATACACAGTTCAGTGGCATTAAGTAATTCACATTGTTGTGCAACCATTATTACCACCCATCTCTAGAACTTTTCATCTTGCAAAACTAAAACTCTTGATCCATTAAACAATAGCTGCCCATTTCTTCTGCTTCCACCTGCCCCTGGCAACTACCATTTTGTTTTTTCTCTCTCTGAATTAGACTACTTTATCTACATTATATGAATGGAATCATACAGTATTTGTTCTTTTGTGATTGGCTTATTTCTTTTAGTATGGTATCTTCAAGTTTCATCTACACTGTAGCATGTGTCAGAATTTCCTTCCTTTTTAAGGCTAACATTCCATTGTATGTATATACCATGTTTGTTCTTTTTTTTTTTTTTTTTAATCCATTGATAGTTACTTGGGTTGCTTCTACCTTTTGGCTGTTGTGAATAATGCTGCTGCTGTGTACATGGGTGTGCACATATTTCTTTGAGACCCTGCTTTTAGTTCTTTTGGGTACATACTCAGAAGTGGAATTGCTGGGTCATATGGTAATTCTATTTTTAATTTTTTGAGGAATGACTGTACTGTTTCCATCATGGCTGCATCATTTTACATTCATACCAGCACCAACATTGAACAAGTGTTCCAATTTCTTTACATCCTTGTCAACACTTGTTATTTCCTATGTGTGGGGTATTTTGTTTTTTGTTTTTTTTTGGATAGTAGCCATCCTGATGGGTGTTAGGTGATATCTCATTGTGCTTTTGATTTGCATTTATGCTGCTGAATTCAGTTTGCTGGTATTTTGTGGGGGATTTTTTGGATCTGTGTTCAAAGGGGTATTGGTCTGTAGTTTTCTTGTAATGTCTTTGTGTGGCTTTGGTATCAGGGCGATGCCTCATAGAATGAGTTAGGAAGTGTTCCCTCCACTTCAGTTTTTTGAAGAATTTGAGAAGCATTGATATTCTTTAAATGTTTGGTAGAGTTCACTAGTGAAGCCATCAGGTTTGGGGCTTTTCTTTGTTGGGAGCATTTTGATTACTGGCTCAATCTCCTTAATAATTATGGGTCTATTCAGATTTTCTATTTCTTTGTGACATAATAGGTTTCTAGAAATTTGTCAGTTTTACCTAGGTTATCCACTTTGTTGGTGCACAGTTGTTCACAGTACTCTCATAAAATCTTTTTTATTTCTGTGGAATCAGTAATGTCTGTACTTTCTGATTAATAATTTGCTTCTTTTTTCTTAATCTTGCTAAAGTTTCATCAATTTTGTTAATTTTTTGAAGAATCAACTTTGTTTTTGTTTGTTGATTTTTCTGTTTATTTTTCTATTCACTGTTTCATTTATCTCTGCCCTAGTCTTTATTATTTTCTTCTTTCTGCTAGCTTTGGGTTTCAGCTTTTTCTAGTTCCTTAAATTGTAAAGTTAAGTTGTTGATTTGAGATCTTTCTTATTTTTTAATACGTGTTTATAGCTATAAATTTCCCCCTTAGCATTACTTTCACTGCATCTAATAAATTTTGGTATGTTGTATTTTTTGTTTTCATTTGTCTTTTAAGTATTTCTAATTTCCCTTAGGATTTCTACTTTGACCCAGTGGTTGTTTAAGAGCATATTGTTTAATTTCCACAAATTTGTGAATTTTCTAATTTTTCTTTTACTGATTTCTAAATTCATTCTGTTGTAGTTAGGAAAAATACTTTGTATGATTATCTGTCTTTAAAAATCTATTGAGACATAATTTGTGGCCTGATATATCGTGTATTCTGCAGAATGTCCCACTTGTACTTGAGAAGAATGTATAATCTGTTGTTAGGTAGAATGTTCTATATATGTCTTATCTCTAGTTGGTTAATTGTGTTGTTCAAGTCCTCTGTCTCCTTACTTATCTTCCGTCTGGTTGTTCTATCCATTATTGAGAGTAGGGTGTTGAAACTGCCAACTGTTATTATAGAACTGTCTATTTTCCCCTTTAATTCTGTCAGTTTTTGCTTCATATATTTTGATAGTCTGTTATTAGGTGAATGTTTATAATTGCTATATCTTGCTCTCTTGAGCCTTTTATTAATATATAGTGTTCTTCTTTGTATTTTATAACCTCCTTTGATTTAAAGTCTATTTTGTCTGGTATTAGTACAGCCACCCGTGATCTCTTTTGGTTACTATTTGCATGTCATATCTTTTTCCATCCTTTCACTTTCTACCCATTTGTACCTTTGTATCTAAAGTAAGTCTCTTGTAGAGAACATATAGTTGGATCATGTTTTTAAAATCCATTTTTGTCAATGTCTATTGGAGAGTTTAATCCATTTACATCTAAAGTAATTATTCATAAGGAGGAACTTTTGTCATTTTGCTATTAGTTTCTTATATGCCTGATAGCTTTTTGAGTTCCTCATGTCCTGTATATTTTGATTCCTATTGTGATATTAGTGGGAGGTGACTTAGGGCTGTGATACTTTCCTTAAAACAAACAAAGAAACAAACAAAACTTAAACCATTTTAATGGGTTAGAGTCATAGGTTAGAGGCAAGGAAAATATGTGTTTCAAGGTAAGAATTTTAATTTCTTCCATCACCTATATGGATTTAGGAATTTTGACATTTGTTTAAGTATAAAAATAGTCAGTTGGAATCAGTGTTGGGTGGAAGAGTTATTTTAAATAAACTAATTGAAGTGTAGTTGGATTCTGCTCCTCCAACAATAAGACCCTATTATTTGTAGTATAATTAAAACATCACATAGCAGAACAAATTAGACCTTTGTAAATGTCAGAGCATCTTTTGTGGAGTAGTGTGTGAACCATCCAAACTCTTGTGTTTTTAATGAGGATGCATAATGAAGAAAGGTGAAAGGTATAACCTTCTTATAGGTTTACTGTTATCCACATTTTCTGATAAAATTAATGACAGTAATATAGTGAAATAAATTTGCCTGTTTGCAGATCAGCTTAAAACATTAGTAAACTAATCATAAAATGTCATATGTTTAAGGTAACTAGATGAAAATGTGTACCTTAATATTGTAATTTAGAGTAGGTTAATAAACACAGATCATGTCCAGAGTATATATTTCTCTCTTAATTTAAATGATAATAATCTCTGTCTGCCTATTGCTGGGAATGTTACTCTTCTTTCCTTTAGATGATAGATATTATTTACCTCCTTCCTTTAAAGTTTCTTTTTCCTTTAATAAGGGAAAGGGGTATGAGCATATTCTTTGGGATCTTTCTTATTAAATAATCAGGATTTACAATTTTCCATCACATTGACGTAGCTGGTGTGGGGGAATAGTAGCTCACTTATATTCTTGAAAAGTGGTTTCTTCCTTTTAGATGATGAAACAATAAGGGAGAGCTGAAAAAGGCTCTTTTCAGCACACTTCCCCATGGTAGGACCAGCTACCCAGATTTTCTTTTCTTTCTTTCTTTTCTTTTTCCTGTACGCGGGCCTCTCACTGTTGTGGCCTCTCCCGTTGCGGGGACGTGCAGGCTCAGCGGCCATGTGGGATCTTCCCGGACCGGGGCACGAACCTGTGTCCCCTGCATCGGCAGGCAGACTCTCAACCACTGCGCCACCAGGGAAGCCCTCAAACGTTTTTAAATAGTGGAAGTTTTTTGTCTAATGATACCTTATGGGGAGACCTGTTAGTAAACAGATGAGAGTAAATTAGTGAAGTTGTTCTGGCTGAATGGGAACTGGACCAAGTTGTTTAAGCAAGTCAAGTCAAAGGGAATCATATTTCCTCAGATTGTTTTTAAAAGATTTAGATGGGGCTTTGGAGTGTGAACAGTATATGGTTCTTGGCGTTTTTTCTTTTTTAGCAGTTTGACTTGAAATAAATTTAAAACCACATGTATTTGAAGTCTTTATATATTTAGAATATACAGCTTTACCTTTGCTGTGTGTCAGAATTTCTTCTGTGGCTTGTTTGTGGAATGAAAGTTAGGACCGCTTACACGTATGAAATACTGATGCCTTATGTGTGTGCGCCTGTTTATTGACTTGGCTGATGAGCTTGATTCCAGGCTTAAGCCAGTGAGAACTGAGGGTTTCAGTTTTTAGATTCTCTAGGCTCTGGAACTAGTTCTAGTTGAGAGCAAAAGATCAGGAAAATCTCGAAAATTCAGAAGATCCAAACGTTTGTACTTTTGAGCTAGAATATGCAAAACTGTTTACTTTTCCTTATTGTGGGCTAGCTTGAGCAAGTTTATTTGCTTGTATGATTTTCTGCTAAGGCCAGATTTCCACATTTAATTCTAGTGTAAGCCACATTTAAATATATAAAAATCAATTTTTACAGATTCTTCCCCCAACTGAGGGAGGTGTATACTGTGGATTTTTATGGGACAGCATAGTGTAGCCTTTTTTTCCCCCAAACCTCTTTTGGGTAAGTAACTCAGAATACATATTCCCAAGAGCCAGGTGGGTCTGTAGTTTTCTTGTTTTTTTTTTTTTTGCAGTACGCGGGCCTCTCACTGTTGTGGCCTCTCCCGTTGCGGAGCACAGGCTCCAGACGCGCAGGCTCAGCGGCCATGGCTCACGGGCCCAGCCTTTCCGCGGCATGTGGGATCTTCCCGGACTGGGGCACGAACCTGTGTCCCCTGCATCGGCAGGCGGACTCTCAACCACTGTGCCACCAGGGAAGCCCTGTAGTTTTGCTTTTGTGTAAAGGATATTGTATTCCATCATGAGAAGCAGGCACTGAGGTACAGAGGGATTTAAGTCTCTAATCCTAATTTAGGAATTGTTGAATTATGAAAGTACCTGCAGAGATTAAGCTTTTTTTTCAAATAGTTGTATTGAGATATAACTCACATACCATATAATTTCACCGGTTAAAGTATGCAATTCAGTGGATTTTAGTACATTCACAGAATTGTACAGACATCACCACAGTCAGTTTTAGACCATTTTCATTACCCCTCGGAGAAGCCCCACACCCTTTTAGCCTCTTCCCACACATCCATCCCCATCTCTCCTAGTCCTAGGTGACCACTAATCTACTTTCTGTCTCTATAGATTTAGCTGTCCTGGATATTTCATATAAATGGAGTTATATAATTATGTGGTCCTTCTTGACTGGCTTCTTCCACTTAATGTAATATTTTTAAGGTTTATCCAGGTAGCACATATAAGTACTTTGTTTCTTTTTGTCACCGAATAATATTACATTGTATGGATATACCACATTTTATCCATTCGTCAGTTGATGGGCATTTGGGTTGTTTGCAATTCTTGGTTTTTATGAATGATGCTGCTATAAACATTTGTGTACAGGTTTTTGTATGGATATAACTTTTCATTTTTGGGGGTATGTACCAAGAGATGGAATAGCTGAGTCATTATGGCCACTTTATGTTTAGCCTGTTGAGGAACTGCTAGACTGTTTTCAAAGCAGCTGTATCATTTTACTTTCCCATCAGCAATGTATAAGTGTTCTAGTTTCTCCACATCCTTGTTAACACTTGTCATTATCTGTGTTTTTTATTGTAGATATTTTAGTAGGTGTGAAGTGGTATCTCACTGTAGACTAATTTTTTAAAATGTGGTTAGGCATTACAGGAGTGATAGTACTCTAAGATGAAGTTAATATTACAATTAAAGTATTTAATAGCCTGACCTGAGAATATAATCTTCAGTAGCCATTCTTAACCCTGGCTATGTATAATTCGTATCACTTCCTAATTAAAAAAAAATGGTGTTATGAATATTGTAAAATCTTTCCACCCCCCCACCCCCCAAAATTCTTTATTCAAAGAGAAAACAGTGAATATTTAATTATAGAGAACAGAATCCACTTGACGTAACTAAAGCAGAGAGGATATATTTACCGTTGGGTACTAAATAGCTTAAAAAATTGTTGGGATATCAGGCTGGGTCTGATCAGGAGATAGAAGCCACACAGTAATTTAACAGGAAAAGAGTAGTATAAAGAATTATTGACTACACTTGATCGTAGCCAAAAGGCTGAGAAGTGGTGCTGGGAAAACTGGACAGCTACATTAAAAAAAAATAAAATTAGAACATTCTCTAATACCATACACAAAAATAAACTCGAAATGGATCAAAGACGTAAGTGTAAGGGCAGACACTAAAACTCTTAGAGGAAAACATAGGCAGAGCACCCTTTGACATAAATCACAGCAGTATCTTTTTTGATCTGATCAGGGTCAGCTAGTAGCTATCTTGTACAATTTAGGACAGGCAATCCCTCCTAGAGAAATGAAAAATAAAAACAAAAATAAACAAATGGGACCTAATTAAACTTAAAAGTGTCTGCACAGCAAAGGAAACCATAAACAAAATGAAAAGACAAGCCACAAAATGGGAGAAAATATTTGCAAATGAAGTGACCGATAAGAGATTAGTCTCCAAAATATACAAACAGCTCATGTAGCCCTATGTCAAAAAAAAAACCCCGAAAGCAAAAAACAAAACAAAACAAAACAAAACAATCAAAAAATGGGAAGAAGATCTGAATAGATATTTCTCCAAAGAAAACATACAGATGGCCAAAAAGCACATGAAAAATGCTTAACATCACTAATTATCAGAGAAATGCAAATCAAAACTACAATGAGGTATCACCTCACACTGGTCAGAATGGCCATCATCAAAAAGTCTACAAACAGTAATTGCTGGAGAGGGTGTGGAGGAAAGTCAACTCTCCTGCACTGTTGGTGGGAATGTAAATTGGTTCAACCACTATGGAGAACAGTATGGAGGTTCCTTAAAAAGCTAAAAATAGAACTACCATATGATCTAGCAATCCCACTCCTGGGCATATATCTGGAGAAAACCATAATCTGAAAGGATACATGCACCCCAATGTTCATTGCAGCACTGTTTACAATAGCCAAGACATGGAAGCAACCTAAATGTCCATCGATAGAGGATTGGATAAAGAAGATGTGGTACATATATATAATGGAATATTACTCAGACATAAAAAAGAATGAAATAATGCCATTTACAGCAACATGGGTGGACCTAGAGATTATCATACTAGGTGAAGTAGGTCAGACAAAGACAAATATCATATGATATTGCTTATATGTGGAATCTAAAAAAAGTACAAATGAACTTATTTACAAAACAGAAATAGAGTCACAGATGTAGAAAACAAATTTATGGTTACTGGGGGGAAAGGGAGAGAGGGATAAATTGGGAGATTGGGATTGACATATGTACACTACTATATATAAAATAGATAACTAATAAGGACCTACTGTATAGCACAGGGAATTCTACTCAATACTCTGTAATGACCTATATGGGAAGAGAATCTAAAAAAGAATTGATATATTTATATGTATAACTGATTCACTTTGCCATACAGCAGAAAGTAACACAACATTGTAAATCAACTATACTCCAACAAAAATTAAAAAAAAAAAAGAATTATTGACTGTAACAGGGGATTGGAGCAATATGGGATTTACCAGTAAGAAGTCAAGGTAACGCTAAAGAATATAAGAATAGCTGATATAAAGAGCAGTTTCTAACCCCAGGGCTCACTGACATCTATCCTTGGTTAGGTAGGGCACGTTCAAGTCAAGTAGGTAAGGTGTGGCACTAGGAGAATTTGCTGGATATGTGCCCTCTTGGGTACCAGGGAAAGTGTTCCTGGGGAGGTGACTTACCAGCGTCACTCTGCTACGAAACTGCCTAACCTCCTGTTGGAGAAGCTGCACTGCTGCAGGAATCTGGTGCTGGAGAAGCCATCCTTGTCGGGGTGCGTCCTGGAGCCTTGCCTGCTGCAGCCAAGTGAGCACATTGGAACCATGAAACAGAATCCTTTTCCCCTACAGTGTCTTTCCAGTGCTCTCTTGACAAAGCTTAATATCATGTCAATTGGCAAAGAAATTGGTATTTTAAGTGCATAAATCCATTTTCACAGTACAGGCAAAAAGAGTGAATTTGGAGAGAAGGGGGAATGAATCAATATCTAGCACAGGTATTAAGTGGTTTACAGAATTGTTTAGACATCTAAAGAAAGAGACTCTTGATTGAGCTTCAAAGGAACAACCTCCAAAACCTCTGCACAGAACTGAGAAACACAGGGAGTTATTGTCTTTTTTTGACTAAGAGGCCTCCTGTCTAATTGTGAAATTGCCTCTAGATCTTTACTGCTGTTTTAAAATCAGGAAAATGTTGTGGTCAGGAGGCCATGGTGATCAGGAATCTCCTGCTATACTTAACCAGCTCTAGAACCGCACTGGACCTGTTCTGGTCTGTACCAGCCCTGCCTACAAGAGACTAGACTAGCCTTTCTCAATTTTTATACCCTGGAGAGGATCCGTGAAATAATTTTCAGGTCTCAGGTTACAGGTGTGATATTAGTGTAAACAGAAAGTTTAGATACAGTAATTGTCTGACCACCTCCTGTTCACCTTCCTTCATTTGATTGGTGAAAGAGAGAGCTCCTATCCTAGATTGTACAGGATGGCTGCTACCTGCCCCTGATCAGATGAGACAGCAATTTTTTTTTTTTTTTTGCGGTATGCGGGCCTCTCACTGTTGTGGCCTCTCCTGTTGCGGAGCACGGGCTCCGGACGCGCAGGCTCAGCGGCCATGGCTTACGGGCCCAGCCGCTCCGTGGCTTGTGGGATCTTCCCGGACCGGGACACGAACTCGTGTGCACTGCATCGGCAGGCGGACTCTCAACCACGGCGCCACCAGGGAAGCCCGAGACAGCAATTTCTTAGTTACATGTACTCACAACCTATGGGAATGGTACTTGGGAGTAGAGTAAACTAGCCAAATTGTCTATGGGAGATTGGCTTTGGAGTAACAAAAGGATGAAGTACTCCCTGCAACTCTCCACCCCCGTGGGAGGATGTGATTAGTTTGTTTGAATAATTCTGAGGACTGGCAGGGAACTGAAGCTCGTTCCGTTGAGGACTGAGTGGAGTGCAATTGGTTCAGCTGATAGTGGACCTAGCTGGGTGAGGAGTCTTTCCTGTTGGCTATGGTGAGGGTGGGAGAACTCTCATTAGGCCTCTGGGGCCCTGTGGGGCTCAAAGTTGTCAGAACAGCACTTGAAATTTTAGGCCTTACAATACAGTACTCCAGTAATGATTGCTAATGCTTTTGTGATAGAGAATGATATTTTTCTGTGTGCCTTTATTTATTTTGGCCATCTAATTAGTCTATTCTTTTGTATGGATTTCCATCCCCACACAGGATATAAACTCTTATGTGAGTTAGTAATGTAGGTAGAAAAAACAGCTTTTCCTTTTCCTAAATTTCCCACTGTATTTTTGTACTTTATCCAAGTAGGCCTAGGAGTCTTACAGATTTTTACTATACAAGATATCAATAGTATGGCTTGTGGTATATGGCTTGTACAAGAGTAATTTTATTTTTCTTTATTTATGCAAATAAAGACTTTAACCAACCTTACTTGAAAAATAACCAGGTAGTTAAACTTAGCTTGCTCTTCTGGAGACTAATCTCTTTCCTTTTTATGATTTTTAAAAACACATGTGGTGAGGGCTTCCCTGGTGGCGTAGTGGTTGAGAGTCCGCCTGCCGATGCAGGGGACACGGGTTCGTGCCCCGGTCCGGGAAGATCCCACATGCCTCGGAGCGGCTGGGCCCGTGAACCGTGGCCGCTGAGTCTGCGCGTCCGGAGCCTGTGCTCCTCAACGGGAGAGGCCACAACAGTGAGAGGCCTGTGTACCGCAAAAAAACAAAACAAAACACATATGGTGATAATAATAAATTTCTGTTAAATAACTGGCTTAAGCTAAAATGGGATTCAATTTTTTTGAAAAGTAGGCTTGGTAGACTTAGTTTAAAAAAATACTGTAAGCTGATTTTTAAAAAAATGATCTTTTTATTCTGGTAAAATATATTTAACATACAATTTGCCATTTTAACCATTTTTAAGCTTATAATTCAGTAGCATTACTTACTTTCACGATGTTATACAATTTCCAAAATTTGTCATCACCCCAGATACTCTGCAACCATTAAGCAGTGACTCCCCATTGACCCTTGCCACTAGCCCCCAGTAAACTAATCTACTTTTTATCTCTATGAATTTGCCTGTTATAGATATTTTATATAAGTGGAAGCATAAAATATTTGTTGTTTTGTTTCTGACTTATTTCACTTAGCATAATGTTTTCAAGGTTAATTCATACTGTAGCATGTATTAGAACTTTATTCCTTTTAATGGCTAAATAACATTCCATTGTATGTATATACCACATTTTGTACATTCATCTTTCAGTAGACACTTAGGTTGTTTTTGTGTTTTTGTGTTGTGAAGAATGCTATGTACGTTGACGTACAATTATCTGTTTGAGTCTCTGTTTTCAATTCTTGTGGGTATATACCTATGAGTAGAATTGCAGGGTCATATGGTAATTCTTTTTGAGGATCTGCCGAACTATTTTCCATAGTGGTTGTGCCATTTTACATTCCCACCAGCAATGTGTGAGGGTTTCAATTTATCCACATTCTTTTATTTTTAAAATTTATTTATTTATTTACTTACTTTTGGCTGCACTGGGTCTTCATTGCTGCACCCGGGCTTTCTCTAGTTGTGGCAAGCGGGGGCTACTCTTCGTTGCGGTGCACGGGCTTCTCGTTGCAGTGGCTTCTCTTGTTGCGGAGCATGGGCTGTAGGTGTGCAGGCTTCAGTAGTTGTGGCTTGCTGGCTTCAGTAGTTGTGGCATGCGGGCTCAGTATTTGTGGTGCGCCAGCTTCAGTAGTTGTGGCACGTGGGGTCTAGAGCACAGGCTCAGTAGTTGTGGCACACGGGCTTAGTTGCTCCGTGGCATGTGGGATCTTCCCGGACCAGGGATCGAACCCGTGTCCCCTGCATTGGCAGGTAGACTCTCAACCACTGCACCACCAGGGAAGTCCCTGGATATTAAACCCTTATGAGATGTCTGATTTGCAAATATGTTCTCCCATTCTGTATGTTGTCTTTTCACCTTCTCGACAATGTCCTTAGATGCACAGAAGTTTTTAATTTTGAAGTTCAATTTATTTATTTATTTTTTGTTCCTAATGCTTTTGTTGCCATAACTTAGAATCCATTGCCAAATTCAGGGTCGTACAGATTTACTCCCATGTTTTCTTTTAAGAGTTTTAGTGCTTATATTTAGGTCGTTGATTCATTTTGAGTTAATTTTTATCTATGGTGTGAGTGGGTGTTCAAATTCATTCCTTTGTGTGTGGAAATCCAGTTGTCCCAGCAATAGAAGAGACTGTTCTTTCATTATGGAATGGACTTGACACCCTTGTCAATAATCAATAGGCCATAAATGTGTGTGTTTATTTCTAGACTTGCAGTTCTATTCCATTGGTCTCTTTGTCTATCTTCTTGTCAGTACCACTGTAAACTGATTTTAACTAGCATTTACTACAAACGTGAAAATTATTGACAGTGCAGATATTTGCTATCTAAAAACTATAAGCCAAAGTAATATTAATAAAAATATAGCCCATTAGAATTTATACCAGAATTCGAAAAAAACAAACTCTTTTTTTCCTGACTGACATGATGAGGCTCAAATATAGGTCCAGGAATTACAAATGAGTATATATATGTGTGTTGATCACTTGATATTTTATGAAAAGGTTTTGTACAATAAACTTATTAGTTTTTAAAACTAAAAATAAAGAGTAAAGTTTATGTTTTTCATATGAAACTTGTTTTTGTTTTCTTTGGTTGACCATTCACAGATTTCATTTTCAACTGACATAAGATGATTTCCTCCTTGCTCTTGATGCTTATTAAACAAAAAATTCCATACACATATAATGAAATTGAAAGCTGGCAGCAAAATGCTCATTACCCTCTTATGATTTGCAGGACACTACCCTTTGATAGAAATCCAGCACTTTTTAGGGGCAGATCAGTAAATACCATCTTGATTTCATAGTCAGACCGCAGTGCACAAAATTCTTTCTCCTCAAAGTCAAGTTCTCAGCCTGCACAGATGATTCAGAGAAAGGGTCTCTCATTTCAGCCTTACACTTGTTTGAAAACAAAGGGAAAATACTGTTCTATTTTATTTTTAAATTTTGTTCCCCTAGGTCAGCAAGACTTGAGATTTGCAGATATATCCTTTTTCACTCTTAAGTCCAAGCAGGAATAAGAGCATCTTTTGATATCCTTTTGTCACTTGATCTTTTCCCCAAGAATCTTGTCACTTGAAGTCAAAATGCTTTCTTTAAGGTCTTGCAGAGAGTGGTTCATTTGTTCCATGTGATAACAAATCTTTGCTAAGTTGGCTAGTTTCAGTAGCCATTCTTCATCCTCTAAGCACTTAGCAGAATCTGGCCTACTGTGTTTGCGAACGTACCCCTGCAGCTCACTGTTCGGCTCGGATGTCCTGTTGAGAACTCTTCATCTGCTAAGCCCCTGGACTTCTGCATGGAGCAGGAGATTTATGTGCTCTTTGTCCAGGTTTTCACACAGCTCTTTAAACATTTTTGAGTAAACAGGTTTTTGTTTAATAAAGTCAATCATTTTTTGTAGCTTCAAATAGAACTTTTTCATTTCATCTTCCAGAGCTTTTGACACTAGCAATTCTCTGTGAAGAAAACACTGAAGTCAGGCTTTTGTTTTTTGGGTTTTTTTTCGGCGTGTGGGGGGAGTTTAAACAATAGTGGCACATCTTCACATGGAGCCAGCTATTGGTGGGACATTTTCAGCACAGATGCCAACATAGTTCCTCCAAGATGGACCTTTTGTTTCGAGACAGAGGACAAAACATTAATATCCTGTCCTCTGCTGGCTTTGGGCAGCACTCTGTAGCAAAAAAAAGTTTTCTTGATTTCACCATTTTCAAATCTTATAAAATCTATAAATATATAATGTAATCTTATAAATATTACAGATGATGATCTCTGTTGGCTCATCCATCTGGTTAGAGAAACTTGTTTTCCTGTTATCACGTAGGTCTTTAACATCACATGACATGTCAATACATTGACTTACCTTACTGTTATTGTACTGTAGAACTTTAAAAATTTCTCTTACTTCATCTCATGTAAACATTTCACTCAGCATAATTTTACATTCTGGCTGTATTAGGTTCTCAGCAATTGGGGTGGCTTTCCTTTTTCTGGTCAATAAGATCTGCTACTATATAACTTGCTACCTCAGCCTTTTCATTATATGTTATTTTTTAAAGCAAAAGCTTTATTATGCTTATTTTGAGATCCCATTAATATCTTTAATGTGTCAAATGACTATAATTTGCAGCTATGTCTTTTGAATATTGCTGGAGCCATTGCTGCACTTGAAATGTTGTTTTCCACAGACAACACAAAATGGAATAGGATATTCCATTGTATAAATCCATTGATAAGTAGTTTTCATTAGAAGGATATGTTTTTTGTGTGTCTCTTGTTGCATTAACTTAGTGAAATGACTTGCAAGATACAACTCTTCATTACTAATCTTACCAGAATTGTCCACTGACCTTCCTTTCATACCTCAGCCTCAAAAATTGCCACATTGGATTATCAGGCATATTTGTAAATTACAAATGTTAATGTGTGAGACATGAGGGCATATCAAACAATTAACTGAGAAAATCACAAAAAGTCCAAACATTTCGCAGTAGAAGTTCCTGGTAATTTATTTAGTCCACATTTTGGAATGTTCAGACCAATAGCAAAGCGTTAGGAATGGGGACAACTGGGTATAAAGTTTTTTTCATTAAAATTAAAATTTCCCTCCAGTTTTTCATTACACTTGTAGAGTTTGTTTGCTCCTATAAGGTAGTTAGCAGTGCACAAGGGGAGATCAGGGGACGCAATTTGAGAGGGAGAGGCTGATAGTCATTAGCCTATTATCTTCTCCCTGTGTCCTGCAGTCTTCAATTATCAAGGCCAACTCTAACCAAATGAACATGGTCCTACTGTGCACTATCACACACAGCTGATTTGTAACAAAATCATTAATTATGCTGCCACTGCTTGGTGCACAAAAGTAAAAGAGAAGGAAAAAAGAACCCCATGCCCCCCATCATGAGCTCTCAAAGAATTCAGTTTGTGGACCCCACTTTGAGAAACCCTGGACTAGACTTTGGGACCTCTCCATACACTGCTGTAGAAGAACTAAGCACGTTTAAGTTGGTACTTACCTGTGGGATCAAGTGGCCTTTTTCTGACTTTCAGTCTAATAAATTTCATAAATGATGAAATTGAGGAAAACATCTGGAACCCTAGCTGCAGGAGAGTCTAGGAAATACATTTTTTTTTTGGAAAGTTTTCACATTCCTGTAGTACAGGAAGGCACACCGGAGAGAAATTGGGCTAGATATTGCATGCCAATATCTCTACCATATTGTTGGATTTTTAAAAATGAAGATTTCTTATTTGTGTAGTAAAATTTTCTCAAAATTTCGTTCATTCAGAAATTTATTTACCACCTGCAATGTGCTGGCACTGTTCTAGGTACTTGGGAGACAGTGAGCAAAACAAAGATTTCTGCCCTTATGGAACTTTAATACCAGTGGAGAGAAATAGATAATAAATAGTACACAGAGTTAAATTGTCTAGTTTACAAGGTGATTAAAAAGAGTCAAGTAAGTGACCACCAAGATATTAGATATTAAACTACATGACTTATGTGATTATATCAAGAACCTTGGGTTGCTGCTGCTTTCCTCAAAACCTTCAGGAGATGAAGGAACCCATTGTGGTTCTTTTGTAGTCACCAGTGGTGATAAGCTGCTAAGAGTCTGGGATGAATTAGAGTACAGGATTGATGTATGTGGTGTGATAGGGCCATATATTGAGCATTTATAAGTACATGGAAATAAACTGTTCCCTTAAAAATTTGTTTTGACACCTGTTCAATTATAATCAGTTATTATTGAGTCGTACAGTTTTCAATGTATTCTGATACTTTTGAACCATCCTGTCATAGAAGGCGGTAAGTGCTCTGGGAAAAGACAAAGTAAACTGAGGCAAGGGGCAGTGGGTATGCCAGGGTCTGGAAGTGATTTAAAGTATTAAATAGGATGGTTGGGATAGGCTTTATTGAAAAGGTGATACTTGGGCAAGGGAAGTTTGGGAGTTGGTTGGTCATTGGGATATCTGGTAGAACATTCTGGGCAAAGGAAACAGGTTGGGCCAAGGTGAGAGTGAGCCTGGCATGTTGGTGGAAAGCAAGGAAGCCCAGCCAGTGTGTCTAGAGCAGTGTGAGGGAGAAGAGTTGTAGGTAGGAGATGAGGTTAGTGAGGGAAGGGCTGGGGTATTCCCTTAGGGTCCCTAATGTCATTGAAATGGGCAGCATTGCTGGGCTTTGAGCAGAGTGCTGATAAGATTTATCTGCGTTTTTTTTTTTTTTCTCTTTTCTCCAAGTTTTTAAAAGGATCAGTCAGGATGTTGTGTTGAGAATAGAGTGAAAGGAGACTGATAAGGGCAGTGGCCCAATCATGGTAGTAGATGTGGAGAAGTGATCGGAGTCTGGATATATTTTGAAAGCAGAATTATCAGGACTTCCTCATGGGTTGGATGTGGGGTGTAAAATAAAACAGGAGTCAAGAAGGACGCTAAGGTTCTAGACTGAGCAACTGGAGGGAGAGAATTGTCTCTAACTACAGTTGGGGAAAGCTGAGGTTAGAGCACATTGGGAAGGGAAGGGAAAGTCAGATTAGTTTTATATATGTTGAGTTTGTGATATTATTAGAGAGCCAAGTGGAGATGTGGAGTAGTCATGAGACTGGATGAGATCACCAAGGAAGACACTGGAGTTGAAAAGGACAAGAACTGAGCCCTGGGGCATTCTAGTAAAGGAAACTTAGAAGGGGTGGCAGTGAGGTAGGCAGAAAACAAAATATGGCCATATAAATAAAGTATTTTCAAGAAGAGAGAGTGATCAGCTATATCAAATGCTCCTTCTTGGAAGTACTTTCTTTGGCCATACACAGTGGAAACTATGTAGCCATCAATGTTTGTTAAACGAATGAATTTCGAGATTACAGTGATTTTCATCATCTTTTTAAAGTTAATTATTCAAGTAAATCCATGCTTTCTAATATTTTAAAAATATAGCAAAACATGGTAGTTACATAAATTACACATGCAATAAAATGACATAGAACTAGAGAAACATGTTGTATGAATATCAAATTCCTGGCTTTGATACTGTGCTAGAGTTAGCAGAAAATGTCATATAACTGTTGGGTGAAACGGAGAGGGAACACGGGACCTCTCTCTACTATCTTTGCAACTTCCTGTGAATTTATAATAATTTCAAAATAAGAAGGTAAAACAGTATGGCGAAACATAAGAAATCAAAGATCTTTTTTCCACTATCACCTTGCTTTCCAGCCCCCTCTTCCAGTCACCCCCATGCCCAGAGGTAACGTTACCACTGTTAAGCTCTGTTAAAGTGTCCATTTTTCCTAACCTCCTGAAATATTTTAAAATAAATATGAGGTAGGTCAGATCATAAATGTGATTCAGATAGTGCCACAGACTGAATGTTGTGTCCCTAAAAATTTGTTTTTTGAAAACTAATGCCCAGTGCAGTAGTGTTTGGAGGTGGGCCTTTGGTAGGTGATTAGGTCATGAGGGTGGAGCTCTCATGAATGGAATTAGTGTTCCTGTAAGACACCTAAGAGAACCCCCGGCCCCTTCCTCCATGCCACAACACAGTGAGAAGATGGGGGTCTATGAACCACGTAGCCAGTTCTCACCAGTCACTATAACTGCCAGCACCTTGATCTTGGACTTTCCAGCCTCCCTTGCATACGGTCTCAGCTTCTTTGTCCCTTTCTTGCTTTGTCACGCTTGGTTGGCAAAGCCACAAAACTTTGTGGGATGCAACACTTCTGCTTCTAGGTTCCTGCTCTTTCTGTTACACCATACTGTAATGAACACAAACTGTCAAAGCAAAAAGAAGGCTTTTCTTCTTCTCTGAAGTACTGTGACATCAGACTTCAGCAAGAAAAACTGACTGTAAGGGACATATTGGCTTAGTGAAATGCACTTGTTTTTCTTCTTTTGTATTTTCTTTGTATTTCTCTTCAGTAGTTGCTTGACCTAACATCCTTCTGTTGGCTCTATACAATGAAAATACAAACTAAATGACAATAGAAAAAAATAAAGCATTAAATTGTACAAATTACGAATCTGTTCCAAATATACTCACATTAAAAACAATGCACATTTCAGTAGAGATCTACAGTGAATGACTCTATACATTCCGGGAAGCTTCATGACATCTAGGAAAGGGCTAAGAATTTACATCTAATCACAGTTTGTAACGGATTTCTTATCACCAGTCTGCAAGCTACGGTGAGCACATCGTTAGCATCACTTGTACAGGGAACCGATTTTGTCTGGGAAAAAGGGAAGAAGCAAGCTCTAGGCTCAATTCTGAGTTCATTACAACTTCTCAGGAATCTCAGCAGAGGCCTATTTAGTACAGTTTCAAAAAAGTAAATATGTTAAGGTAAGGAGGCAACCCTTCAGAACTTCAAACACATTTTCTTGCTGTATTTATGCAGAACTCTCCATCTACAATGGGCAGTTGTGAAGAGGTTCTTCCTCAGGACAACATGGTCACAGGACTTGGCCAACCAGTGGGACTGAGAGGGAGTTTCATGACGTGGGAGGAGGGCTTCCTTTTAAGTTGGAGACAGACGTGTAACACACAGCCTATGAGCCCTGCAGCCTTCTACTCCTATCATCTGGCGTAACGCTTCGTGTAGTCTTCAACTTTATTCCCCAAGTCCTCCTTGTCCCACAGACGATGTTCTGCAGCTTCATGATTCAGTGGAACATCGGAATTGAGAGGATCAGTAAACAGAGTTTAATCCCGAAACAACATCCTTCCGTGTCCTCATGGGAGCCCAGCCGGTGCCATCAACCGAATGTTCTCTCAGTAAAAACTTCGACATGTTTTACCAGTGATCCTGGTGAAGCATTTCACTTTGGGAGGTTGGAGTTACAGTTTGCTGAAAGCAGTGAAGCTTGTTTGGATCAGAAAAGTGCACTTTACATGTGCAACGTATTATAAATTAGCTTCATGGCCTGCAACCTCTTTAATAAGCAGCATGTCTCTCATAGAAGCCCTCCGAGCAGAGTTGGAGGCTATGGCTGATGTCCGGGACCCTTTGAGACCCATCATCTCGCTTCTTTATGCTTGCCAACGTCAGCATTACTGCTCTCTTTACCCTGGGCACCCGAGACAGGCGAGATGTGGCCCCTCACCTCCTGAGGTGGGCTTGCTGTTAATGTAGTTTTAGAGAAAGTCATACTGCTCAACGAGTAGAAGGAGCTTAATTAACTTCTGTTTATGGCAGCAACAGCACTTTTGAAGACACACAAGATCCCCCCCCTTAATTAATTTGGAAATTGGAAAAAGTTACTTTGACTTGGTAGTCATTAAAAAAGTCAATTAAAAGAAAAAACAGCATTTAAAAATTTCTTATCTACCTTAAAAACAGCCTATGTAATTTTTGTACATAACCCTGAATACATGTTTCCTCTTTCATAATTGAGTTAATTAGAAAAATGAAAAAAAGTCATGTTTATTTTGTTAATGTAAAAGTTCTTTGTTGTTGAAGAACTACATCCAGAATATCTATATCTTCTTTTTTTTTTGCGCTACGTGGGCCTCTCACTGCTGGGGCCCCTCCCGCTGTGGAGCACAGGCTCCGGACGCGCAGGCTCCGCGGCCATGGCTCACGGGCCCAGCCGCTCCGCGGCATGTGGGATCCTCCCGGACCGGGGCACGAACCCGTGTCCCCTGCATCGGCAGGAGGACTCTCAACCACTGCGCCACCAGGGGAGCCCTATATCTTCTAAATCTATTATATTAAACAATTTGAAGTCTCTTTTTTTGCATGTTTGTTTTCTTTTAAATGTAGCATTACTAAATATTGCATAAGAATGTAATTTGTTGAATTGGCAGTAATTTTTAAACTTCTTGTGATGCCACAAAATTCTGCTTCATTAATAAGCACTGCTATGTAAAATTAAAAGATATCTAGGGTTTTTTTTTTGGGGGGGGGTGAATAGTTGTAAACTAAATCTGAAAAATTATAAAAATTGTGTGAATTGAGATTTAGGGTTTTAAACCCCTTCTCCCTCTTGTCCTTGCAGCCCAGGGTGGTAACTGCTTCCTGCAGCTCTTTATCTTGAGCCTCCCTGGGTTTCCTCTTTTGCTTGCTAGCCTTTGACCAATTCCTATATTAGGTTCCTTCTATTAAAAAAAAAGATTTAAGGTTTTAAATGTGTAATATGCACTTTCTAAAGATGAAACCTGTATTGATTGAGGGAAAATATGCATAAGTATATTAAATGAGATGATGTTTTAGAAGGTTTTTGCTCTGTTGTCTAAACAATTTGTTTTTGATTAAGGTGTTTTCATATAGAAATAATCATACATATTTACCAGTATTGCACTGCTGTATGAATGGTGGACAATACACTAATCCCATGATGCTGTGATTGGTTTGAGTATTTTAAGGTGGAGTATTAGAACAGGAAGGATAATTTGAATTATCTAAAAAAGAAATCTTGGTACTATATCATAAATTGTGTTATGTTAAATTTTTGCATTTTTGTAGCACTAGGATTTTTGATAACATTTTACTGGCTGATTTTAGGTAATTTAATAGTCACACATTGCACATTGAAGTGACCTGCCAGAAGCACATAAAACTCAAACGTTCTCCTGTGGTTTCCAGTCTTATGTTGCCCATGATAAAAACTTTCAGTTGTATGGCTTTTATGACATCTAATATATAGAAAACAGAATTGTGTGTTTAATATCATTAACTTTTTTTTTCTTTTCAGATTATCTGCAATGGTGAAATGAAGTAATTCAAGATGAGCAAGTTAAAAGTGATACCAGAGAAAAGGTACTGCAATTTTATTTTTATTTATTTATTTATTTATGGCTGAGTTGGGTCTTTGTTGCTGCTTGTGGTCTTTCTCTGGTTGCAGCGAGTGGGGGTACTCTTCATTGCTGTGCGCGGGCCTCTCATTGTGGTGGCTTCTCTTGTTGCAGAGCATGGGCTCTAGGTGTGTGGGCTTCAGTATTTGTGGCGCACGGGCTTAGTTGTTTTGCAGCATGTGGGATATTCCGGACCAGGGCTCAAACCCGTGTCCCCTGCATTGGCAGGTGGATTCTTAACCACTGTGCCACCAGGGAAGCCCTGGTTCTGCAATTTTAAATACCAGTATGTATAAATTACAGAAATAATGCATGAAGTGATCATTTGAAACTTTTTACTTTAAGAAATATTTGTTTAAATATAGTGTGTTGTATTTATGATATTTTATTAATATTTATTAATGTTTAACTTTTCAGTTAAAGCAGGAGTCAGCAAACTAGGACACATGGGTCAAATCTGGCCTACTTCTTATTTTTGTGTGGCCTATGAGCTAAGAGTGGTTTTTATGTTTCTAAATAGTTGGGAATAAAAATAAAAAGAAGAATAATATTTTCTGACATATGAAGATTATATGAAATTCAAATTTCAGTGTACGTAAATAAGGTTTTACTGGAATACAGCTGTGCTCACTTATTTACATATTGTCTGGCCACTGAATTTTTTTCCTTACATAAGACTTGATCAAAGCACATCCATTTCCACAGAAAACTTATTATATTCTTTCTGTCTTTAAAGGCTTCTATAGATGCTCTTTCTAGTTTATTTTTTTGCCCCTTTTAGATTTACTTCTCAACTGTGAGATATCTATTAAACACTTTCATGTACCTAACCCAGCACTGAATCTTTGAGAGTAGAAAAGAAACATAAATATAACACTTAACACAGTGCTTTGCAGAAAATGGGTGTTGAGTATGTTCTGAAGAATTGAGCCCTATTCTCTTTTTACACGAAGCTTATAACCTCATGAAAACACCTGAACAAATGCAGTATAGTGGTTTAACCAGTATACAGTGAAGTGTTAAATTGTGAGGTCCATAGAGTTAGAAAACAGGATCCTCATAAATAGGTGTTTATTGTGTGATATGGACTTGAAGAGGCAGGGCTGGCTTGAGACTTCCTTACTTTTTAGCAAATCTGGAGGATTGGGTAGAATATTGATACTTGCTGAGTTTAGGCAAGGACTGTAATTGGATGGATTAGTTTGGCAGATTTAAAGACCATGTGAGTGGGTGGGGAGAAATCAAGTAATGAAAATTTTATAAGATACAAGAAGCAGAATTTTTCTCTGCTCCCTACTCTACATCATCATGTTCATGCCCTAAATGTTATCACCAGCAAAACTCTCCTTTCAAAGTACTAATTCAGACTTTTCATTTTCCAACAAAAATCTTTTACCTTTCTAGCTCACTTGTTCAAATGGCTGTAATGCAAAGAGTTCTGCCTTATCCAGAGCTCTGAGCTATTGACTTTTATCATCTCTTCCTCTCTTACCTAGTGTAGAATCCATTGTTCATCATTATACTCTTGGAATACCTGAAATGTTTTTACCTCACTTTGTATTATTTCATCACACATACCTGACAAAGTCCTTTCCCTGGGTAGACCTTTACTGAGCAGCTGAATGATATTGGAGGATGAACTAACTTGGAAGATATTGCTAAAAATGATGGATCATTATTGATCAGTAATCTTACTACCGTGGTTCTCTAGAAAGCTCATTTTCTCAATTTTTTTAATGACTGTTTTACACTTTCTTCCTACCTTTCAAATCTTTGAAATCCTCAGATGTATCATATACATACCCTCAGCAGTTGACCTTCTCTGTGATATCACAGAGATAAAACAGTTTATTATCCTTATATTTCTTACACAAAATTTACATACTCCCCTTTACTTGATTCTACCCTCTGTTTACCCTCCTGTTACTTACTGCAACAGAGGATGTGTCTGTTTTTTTGTTAAAGACTAATACTGTCACCTGTGTTCTAGATTTCACCTCTCTCTTTCCTTCTCAGGGTCTTTTAATCATTAGTATTGTTCTGTATTGAATCTTTAACTCCTCCATTCCTTATCATTTAAACATGATCTAGGCTTTCCAATATTTAGACTCTGCTCTTCTGTTACTACTCAATTTATCTGATTTCCTCAAAAGACAAAAATTTTGAAATAGCCTATAAATGAAATCTACATCTCATTTCACACTCTCTAAGCACTCTTCTTTAGTTTCTGCCTTATCCACTACACCAACAGTACCTACGAATTTTTAAACAGCTTTATTGAGACATAATCATCTTACAACAAGCTGTACATAGAGAGTACAGTTTGGTAAGTGTGGCCTATGTATAACTGGAATTATCCTCTCAATCAAAATACTGAAAATATTTATCATGCTCAGATGTCTCCTGGTGCCCCTCTTCCACCCCATCCCTCACTTCAGACAACCATTGATCTGCTTTCTGTCACTACAGACGTGTTGGCTTTTTTAGAACTTAATATAAATGGGACCATACAGTATGTCTTTTTTGGGGGTGGGGGTGGAGGTAGAAGGTAGGGGTGTGGGTATGCCTTCTTTGATTCAGCGCAATTATTTTTGAGAATCATCTCTTGCAATCATACCTTTTTTGATTAGTAAGTAGTATTCCATTGTGTTGATATACCACAACTTGTTTATCCATTCAACTTTTGGACATTTGGGTTGTTTCCAGTTTTTGGTTGTTACATGAGCATTTTTGGACTTACACTTTATTTTAAGCATTTTTGGACTTATACTTTATTTTCTATTAGCTAAATACGTAGGACTGGAATGGCTGAAGCATATGGTAGGTCTGTGTTTCTTTTTATGAAACTGCCGACAATCTGTTTTACAAAGACATTAATACCATCTTCTGTTCCCTGCAGCAGTGTATGAAAGTTCTAGTTCTACATTCTCACCAACACTTGGTATGGTCATTCTTTTTAAATTCTTAAGTTCTTATGATCATTCTCTTAAAATTGTAGCCATCGTAATAGGGGTGTATTGGTATCTCATTGTGATTTTAATTTGCGTTTCTCTAATGACATGATGTTGAGCATCTTTTCATGCACTTATTCGGTGAAATATCTTTCCAAATCTTCCAATTTTTGAAATTGCAGTGTTTCTTAATAGTTGAGTTTTAGAATTTTTTTATATATTATGGATACAAGTCCTTTATCAGATATTTGAATTGCAAACATTTTCTTCCAGTCTTGTCTTTTCATATTCTGTGCAGTATCTTTTAAGATCAGAAGTTTCAGATTTAGATGATTTCCATTTGCTTATTTGTTCTTTTATGGATTATGCTTTTAGAGTTGCATCTAAGAAATATTTGCATAACCCATATTACCAATGTTTTCTCTTATGTTTCTTCTAGAAGTTTTTATAGTTTTAGATTTTACATTTAGGACTATGCTCCTTTCTGAGTTAATTTTTATATATGGTGCGAGGTATGGATAGAAGTTCTTTTTTTTTTGTGCGTATGGATATCTGGTTGTTCAGCACCATTTTTAGAAGGACTATCCTTTCTTCACTGAGTTTCCTTTGTACCTTTATCAAAAATCAGTTATTTGTGGATGTGTAGGTCTATTCTTATACTCTGTTTTGTTCCGTTGATCAACGTGTCTATCTTAATACCTATACCTCACTGCTTGGATAATTGTTGCTTTGTAACGGGTCTCAAGATTTAGATAGTGTTGGTCTGCCAACCTTTTCTTTTTTCTAAAGTTTGGCCTATTTTAGGTTCTTTGCATTTCCATATGAATTTAGCATCAGTCTGACAATTTCTACATGACAGCCTGTTGGTATTTTGATTGGGATTGCCTTGATTCTGTAGATCATTTTGGGGAGAATTGATACCTTAACACTATTGTCTTCTTACTCTTGAACATGATATATGTCTCTTTTATTTATGATTTTCTTTAACTTCTCTCACTAGTATTTTGTAGTTTTCAGTGCACTGGTTTTTCAGGTTTATCCCTATTTCCCATACAAGTAACAACTCTTTGAGGGGTGTCCCTAATAATTTTTAAGAGTATAAAGTGAGGCTGAGAAATGTGGTTTTAACAGAGTTGGAATAGGCCTGGCTAAAACTCTTGTTACTATAAAAGAGAGAACAAATATTGGGGGAAAGTTAAAGTTAGAAGTTAGCCATATGCACTTACCTAAAATCCCACTAGAACATGGCTGGAGAAGTTTTTAAAAATAATGAATATAAAATAATTAGCATTTAGTTAACTTTGGTGAAGAAATTTAAGGTATAACTTTAATTATTGTTGACACTGGTATAAATTCAGGTTATTTAAATTTTTAACAAACTTTTATTGGTTTTCTTTAACAAATCCCTGATACTATTGAGCTACATTTATTGTTAAAGAAGCCTTTATTGTGTTTAATTATTATCTTAGAAGTAGTTAGAGAAGTATTGTTCTCTTCCATTTAGAATATTATTTTCCAAACTTACATATTTAAATATTTAACTATTTCTGTAAAGGAATGGTAGTGAAATTTCTATTTTTCATTGTCCTTTGCTGTACGATAAAGAAAAATAAAGATTTGTGATCAGTATTTGGAGAGAAACAATAAAAATATGATTAAAGCAAAAGTAATAAAAATAAAGAGTTATAAATGAGGAACAACCATTTCTGAAAGATAATGTGCATATTTTGGACATAAAACTATGTTGTTTGAAATTAAATCTTAATTACTATGAGTCTTGGTTAAGTCTAAAACTTTGATATATTTTAATGAATTTTTTGCTGTCAGATGTTTCTATCTTGTTTATGAAGACGTTTACTATCTGTATCCAATTTACATTTTAAGATGAAAAGGTAATAAAATTTATTTATAATGTGAAGATAGGTTCTTTAGCCCTTGCACTTGCTTGGGAAATTATTTGTTGCAAGGTAATATCTATACACCATTGAGACTTTTGTAACATACAAAAAAATTATGTTTTTAGGGAAATAGCTGTAAGGCTGAATGTAAACTCAAAGAATCAAAAGCAGTAGGAGACCACTACAGTGAAACAAATATTTGAGTGATAGTTTGAAATATACATTGGAAAGTTAACTCGATTTGATGTATTTCACATTGATCATATTTTCAATTCCATGATTTTTTTACTATAAAGTAATTAACATTAGCAGTTATAAATGGAACCTCCTGGGGTTGGTCTTGGTCTCATTTTGATTCATCTAAAAATAGGGCAAGGCAGGGAAGATAAATCCTTGTCTGAGCCTCTTTATTTAACAATTTTCTGCTCTGCTGTGTAGCTCAGATCGCTCATTGAATAGCTGTATAGCTTTTGTTTTCACCTTTATCCTTGGATTTTCCAAAGTCTAAAAATCATTCAGTAGGTAGAGGTGCCCTCTGGTGTTCATCCTGCAGTTCTCTCAACATTAGTGTCAGCAGCCTTAAATTTTTAGAGCTGAGTTGGGGGTGGCTTGGAATATTTCGTTCAGTTTTTATTCTGTCAATGAGAAAAGTAAAAATAGGGAAATCAACTTGCCTACGTTCTTAATTTCCATTTGTTTGCCGTCCTTCAAAAAATTCATGCATCTATCCATCTATAATTTGTAAGAGCATGATTCTTAGAAAGAAATCACTTAGTTGCAAGTTGTTTTACTTTGATAGTGGTGTAATTTAATTTAAAATTCAAACTCTTACTTTGGAATGGAACAGAGCATGTGTTATGATCAGTGTGTTTTGTATGTTTTTGAATATTTTTAATAGTAGATGTTTTATTAGCTACTGAAAAATGCTAACAGATGACCTTTAAGAGAAAAATAACTGGAGAAAACTAAACAAAAAACCCCACTCAATTATTAAATTTCAGAATCCTGGTTTCCATAATGCAAATTTTTCTTAAATCTAGGTTACAGAATTGTTTTTTTTTTTTTTTTTGCATTACGCGGGCCTCTCACTGTTGTGGCCTCTCCCGTTGCGGAGCACAGGCTCCGGACGCACAGGCTCAGCGGCCATGGCTCACGGGCCCAGCCGCTCCGCGGCATGTGGGATCTTCCCAGACCGGGGCACGAACCCGTGTCCCCTGCATCAGCAGGCGGACTCTCAACCACTGCGCCACCAGGGAAGCCCCAGAATTGTTTTTAAAGATGTATTTGCTCTCTAGTATGCAGACTGTGGTGTCTTAATACCATTTCTTACCAAAAAGAACCAGGACTTTTTGGAGAAAGGGTCAATTCCAGATCAGAGCACAAAATGTGCAAGATAAGTTGAGAACAACAGTTCTCAAACTTTTTGTCTAAGAACCCCTTTGTGCTCTTAAATTAATGACTCGTAAAAGCTTTTGTTGAATGTGCATTATTTTTACTCTATTGATATTTACCATATTATAAATTAAAACTGAGAAATTAAAAAAAATTTATTACTTCATTTAAAAATAACAGTAATAAACCCATTGCATAATAACATAGTAATATTTTATATTAAAATAACTAAATTATCAAAATATTTAGAAGGTGCCATGAATTATTAAATTTTTGCAAATCTCTTTAATGTCTGGTTTAATGGAAGACAGCTAGATTCTCATATCTGCTTCTGAGTTCAAACTGTCATACATACATCAGTATACATATTGTTTATAGTACACACATATGTTATACGTACGTACATATATGTTTTTATGAGTATTCATGTTGTTAAAGTATATGGCTACAATATGGGCTCACATAGGTATATATTTAGAAAAGGAAGGAATAGTTGAATAAAAGGCCTTTTCAGGTAATTGTGGCTAATTGTCCTTTGATTTATGATGGAGGAAAATAAAGTTGTGTGTTCAGTATTTGGAGAGAAACAGTAAAAATGTGATTAAAGCAAGAGTGATAATTATAGGTGAGGAATAAACATTTCTGAATGATAACAATGTACTTTAGAAATAAAGCCATATTGTTTGAAATTCAAATTGAAGTGGATGTTCTTTGATATTACACTAAAACTTGGTAAGTGGTAGTTTCTTAAAGGTTAGTTGCACAGTGGAATCAGAAACCACATATGTGAACTTCTTATTTTCTTTTACATTAAAATCCATTGGTCTCTTTTGCATATTGACTGGTTCTTTTCCCCATGTCTGAATTTGTAACATCACACATTGGTCAGTATTTGGAAGATATTGATTCAGTGAGTTATGCAGACCTTCTAAATATTGACAATGTTTATTACACAGTTAAAAAAAATTACATTTACTAATATCACCAGTGATTTTATCAGAAAATTCTTTAAGAAGGGGGAAGCTGTCAAGGTCATTATGGTAGATCTTTGTTTTCCAAGATTCTAATTTTTGCTTGAAAGTTCACATTTAATCATTGGTAACAAATCTATCAGTTGTTTCCTTGAAATGATAGACTCACTTTGTTTATTGCCAAGAAAATGTATTCCAGAATACCCCAGTGCAAATAATCATTGTCAGTTGTTTTTTTAAAGTAAAAATGATGTTCTATGGAAAAAGTAACTAGTTCAGCTTGCAGTTTAAACAACCACACAGGTGTTTTCCCTCAACCATCCTATTTCATTGTGCAGCTGAAATGTCTTATGTGCACACAGAATATTAAAAAATGTATACTCATAGGTGAAACTGGCATTTTTGTTTTTAACTGTGAGTGCATGTTGGTGAAGAACATGGTGACTGCTAGTTATCACACAGTGACTACAGTTTGGTGTCACTGTCTTGATTGTATCATGTGCCAGCACTTTATCCACCATTGCCTTCAGATCAACAATGTAAATGTCAACACTGTGTCAAAGGTAAATAGTGTCTTAGTATTTTTATGAAAATAGTTTTTGACCTCACAGATTTTCTGAAAGAGCCTCAAGTACTCAGTTTTGTAGAGCATATACTGAGAACTGCTGGCCTAATAACAGTCTTGTTATATCAAAATCCAGGAAGCTATCAAAGACTAGGATCATAACAAAAGGACTTGGGAGCCCACAGGAAGAGGCTCCCATTGATCAAAGGTGGGGCAATTTGAGCATTAATAACTACAGTGGATAAAATGTATCATATGCGTTTAAATCTGTGAGTACATATTGATACAGGAAATCAAAATACTTCATTGATTACTTGGGGAGGACTTTTGGAAATGAACTCATTCTTCTGAAAACTGGTAAATAAAGATAAATTAAAAATCCAGCATTTATTTTGCTTTTATTTGATGAATTATACCTCTGGATAATTAAATAAGGGATTTTTCTTTTTATGGAATTGTCCTAGGTAAGAAGTAGAAGGAATGGAAATGGTAGAGTATCAGTGCTTTTCAACCCCTACTAAAGTAATGGATCTAGGCAGTGGTAACCAGTGACTGCTTATATTACAAAAGTAAGATAACCAGACCCTGTTTGCTTCCTTATGGAAGATTACAGTACCACTTACAAAGAATTCATGTCACCAAATCAGGCCTTGATCAGATTAGGCCTTTAAATTCGACTACCAGTTTACAGAAAATAAAGATAGACAAACATATTAATGATACCATTGTTGGGGAGGGGAAAATATATGTACACACACACACTAAAGAATATATTGTATTGAATTTGTATATTTTAAAACTTTATGTTAATATCATACTGTATATATTTTGTTGTTTTTTCATTTAGAGATTTATACATAGTGATATATATTTTCATTTCCATATAATGCTGGCTATTTGCAAAATTGGGAAATATTGTATTATTTTATTTTAGTTACATTCTTAAATAGTATGCTCAATATGTTTTTTTCATCCTCCAGATACCTTTTCAGATGAAGTACCTCCAAATTTAAAGCATTGAGTCTAGTTGTTAATCTAAAAAAGTATAAATATACTGTTTTCCATATGCTTCTTCATTTTTTTGTTCATTCTGAATATAGCTGGGTATTGCCTATTCTGTGCTAGCCACTGTTCGAAATACTACGTATATAGAATAAGACATGCAAGGTCTTTACCTTTGTGAAGCTTACATCATTGGACACATTTTAATATTGGAAGCTGAGGGGCTGGTGGAGAAGTGGGGACATCTTCAGGTTGTAACCTGAAATGAGAAGGAGCCATCCGTATGAAGAACTGGCAGAAATTATCCTCTAGGTTGAGAGGACAGCAAATGTAAAGACCTTGAGATTGGGAAGAAACTTGCTATATTGAAGGAGCTGGTAGAAGTCCAGTGTGTTTGGATCCCAGTACGAGGGCAGCAAGAGTGAAAGCAGATTATTTAGGACGCTGTAATTGCCAAGTGAGAAATGATGATTGCTTGGACTTGGGTAGTAATAATGATAAGAGATGGAGAGAAGTGGATGGATTTGAGGTGTTTTAGAGATGGAGCTAATATTGAGCTGGGCATGGGAAAGGGAGTCTAGATTTTTGTCTTGAGCAACTGATGGTTTCATGTGAGTTTGGGAAAGTTAAGATTTGGAAGAGGAGCAGGTTGAGGCTGGAGTTGAATGTAGGAGCCAGGCAGCATATCAGTTTTAATCTAACATCCAGCTGTGGGGTTAGATGAGATTGCTTGGGGCAGTAGAATGGAGAGAGTGAAGGGAAGAGGGCTGGGGATAGAGCTGTGGGGGGGTCCTCAGCATCTAGAGGTTTGTTGGAGGAGGAGCCAGTAGAGTCGATCTAAAAGAAGTGGCGATAGGAAGAAAATCAGGAGAATATGGAGCCATTGAAGCCCAAGGGAGAAAGTGAAGAAAAAAGGAGCTGATTGAGATAGGGCTGAGATTCTGAATCTGACAAGGAAAGAAGTGACCACAGGAGGTTTTGGGGAGACCTCAGAGTGCAGATGCCAAACTAGTAGTTTGAAAAAGTGAACAACATGAGAGGAAATGGAGAGGTCAAGTACAGACATTTCCTTCAAGGAGTAGCAGAGAAATGGGGTGGTAACTAGTGGGAGCTCCTGGATCATATTGTGTGCCAATGGGTATGATCCAGTTGAAAGGGAGAGCTAAATGATGAATCAGAGAAAGATTAATTGAAGGAACAAATACATTGGGAATGCAAGAAGCGCTGGGGTCAGGCATGCCAGTGGAGGGATTGTTCTTTGAGTCTCAACATACCGGCCAAAGAGAGCCTTTTAAAAGCAAGTCAGGGCTCCCCTGATGGTGCAGTGGTTGAGAATCCATCTGCCAACGTAGGGGACATGGGTTCAAGCCCTGGTCCGGGAAGATCCCACATGCTGTGGAGCACCTAAGCCCGTGTGCCACAACTACTGAGCCTGTGCTCTAGAGCCCGTGAGCCACAACTACTGAAGCCCTCGTGCCTAGAGCCCATGCTCCGCAACAAGAGAAGCCACCACAACAAGAAGCCCGCGCACCGCAACAAAGAGTGGCCCCTGCTCGCTGCAACTAGAGGAAAGCCCGTGTGCAGCAACGAAGACCCAACGCAGCCAAAAATAAAATCAATCAATCAATCAAGTCAGATCACATCACTCTTCTCCTCAAAAACTTCCTGGCTCACCTAGTTGCAAAAAGTCAACGTTTTTACAGTGGCCTATAAGGCTCTAAATGATTGTGCTCTCTTCTACCCCACCCTCAACTCTGACCTCATCTTTTACCGTTATTCTCCTTTAAGTCTGCCGTGGCCATCTCACTCTTTTTTTTTTTTTTTGCGGTATGCGGGCCTCTCACTGTTGTTGTGGCCTCTCCCTTTGCGGAACACAGGCTCTGGACGCGCAGGCTCAGCGGCCACGGCTCACGGGCCCAGCCGCTCCGCGGCATGTGGGATCTTCCCGGACCGGGGCACGAACCCGTGTCCCCTGCATCAGCAGGCGGACTCTCAACCACTGCGCCACCAGGGAAGCCCCCATCTCACTCTTAATTGAATACAGCAGGCACGGTCCTGCCTTGATGTTTTGATGATTGTGACTCTGTCTTCTGGTCAGCTCTTTCTGTGGGTATCTGCACCGTTTACTCTCTTACTCCTTTCAGGCCTTTCCCTAAATGGTACCCTCTCAAAGTTTTCCCTGACCACCCTGTCTAAAATTGCAACCTTCTGCACCCTTGCATCTTTTATTCCCACAACCCGCTTTTCTCCATAGTGCTTCCTACCTCCTTTGTACTATATAATTATTTATGTATTTAATTTGTCCCATCAGAATGTTCACTCTGAGGGGCAGGAATTTTTGTTCATTTTGTTCACTGTTGGCAGTACCTAGAATAGCACCAAATGTGCAAATGTATAATGAATGGGAATAAAGAAGAAAGAATGTGGGTAGAGAATCAGAGAGGTTTAAGGAACTGTTTGTGGGAAATGAATGTATTCTTTTTTGATTTTATAATAGTTATGAAGCAGGGTACTAACTGAGAATGGAGTGGGTTAGAAGGGATGGTTAGAGTTTTGAGGAAAGCATAGGATGTATAAAAAGTCTGCTTGGAGAGTGGAAAGGTGAATTGTCAGAATGTGATAAAAGATTGCTGGATAGAGTTGAATGCACTTTTGTGGTTTCCTGAAATAGAATGTTTCTCATGTAAATCAACAGAACATAGCAATGTTAAGCTCTAACACAGAGTAAGGAAATGTGACGTGTAAATGCTTAAAGTTTTTAGAAGGGTAGAATTTTGTTTTGATTTGTTTTTAACACTGATCTTTATAGTATTTTATTTGCAATTGATGTAGAATGTGCCCTAATTTAAAGTAACATTCTTTTTTTAGCCTTACCAATAACTCTCGGATTGTGGGACTCCTGGCTCAGCTGGAGAAGATCAATACTGAATCTACAGAATCAGATACTGCCAGATATGTTACATCAAAAATTCTTCATCTGGCTCAGAGTCAAGGTAAACTTTAATCTCTTGTTTTTGGAATGCTTTCTTAATTCTTTAAAAGTAGATGCGAAGAATGTTCAGACTTTTGATAAATACATGGTTATGTAAAAATTGAACTTTCTCCCATAGACTCAAGAAGTAGAAAAGTGAATAACTGTGGAAGAAATTGATCTTCAAAGCATTGTTTCTAAAAAATTATTATGAGTTTACTTATGTATGAATGCCCCCCTTTCCCCAATTTTCAGACAACACCTAATTCCAGTACTACTTTTTCTAGAATGTTGACAAAAAGATGGCAGGTATTATGTTGGTTATTAGTGTTGTTCCCCACTTTGAAATGCAAGCCCTGTCATTCAGTGATTGGGTGACCTTAGGGAAGTTTTGAATCTCTAGGACTTAGCTGCACCATCTCTGAAATAGAGATAAGAGATATCATGTAATTATCATGTAATTTACATGAGAAGCATGTAAAAATAATGTTAAAAATGTTCAATAAATGATGTCTGTAATTAGGCATAATTTATCTGTTTTATGAAGCTAGTACTACTTAGTTGGTATCAAAACCTTGACAGAGTACAAGAGAAGAAAAGTATTAACTTTGCACTTAGGAACCTAAATTTGAAAAATCCCAAATAAAACATTAATGAATTAAGTCCAATTATAATATCAAGAAATATATCAGTATAGCATTATTTGGACAGGTTGAATAAAACCCACGTGATTACCTCAATAGGAGCTAAAAAAGAAATTTAAGATTCCAAAATCTGTGCTTGATTAAAAAAAAACCTTGATTTTTCTTTTTCTAAATAAGGGTAAACCAGTAGCTACCTTTATATTTAACAGTGATACATTGAAGGCATTCTGTTAAAATTAAGATCCAGACAATTCACAATTATTTTAATTTATTTAGTTTTTTATTATTTCATTATTCTGGAGGTGTAGGTCATTGAAATATTGTGCTTATCAACTAAGGTAAATGTATAAGGATGGTCACTGTATTGGTGCAAAGATAGATAGGTGTACCGAGTATATTCACTGTATTCGCATATGAAATAACTCCTTAAAACAAAACAAAACACCCCAACAAAAACAAAGAAAACAAATTCTCCAAACCTATAGATACTACTTGCGTATAATTGCTCTCACCACTGTAGACTCTTCCCATCATAGTCTAGAAGTCCCGACTCCAACGTCACTACTGAAAATGCCCCTAGTCATACCACTACCAGAGATTGTCCTTTTCCTCACCCTGCCACCCACAAATGGGAGAGCCAGCCCCTGAATACTGCCCCCTGGGGTTGTATAATACAATGACTCTGTTTATAGTTAACACAGTGTAAATTACTAGTGAAAGATTGTCCCATCATTATTTATAGCATAATCCAGTTGTCTATCCATTTGAGAGAGAAAGTTTAGGAATTTACAGCTCAAAGAAGAAGAAATGCAAATAACCAGGATGAAAAGCTTCTTTACTTTCTTAAAAGTCAGGAATTACTAATGAAAACAACTAAGATATTTCTCACTACTTAGATTGGCAGAAATTAGAGAATGACAATATCCAGTGCCATTGAAGGCATGGAAAATAGGATATTCTCATACACTGTAGGTGGTGCAATAATTATTATAAACTTTGGAGGAAAGAATCTGGCAATGTTTATTAAAATTTAAAGTGCACCTGCTATTTTACTTAACACTTTCACTCTCAGAAATCTGAGTGAAATAAAAATCTTATTATATAAAAGAATATTTGGAGGTGTTTATTTCACTGTTTGTAAAGTCAAAGATCAAGAAACAACCTTAAATATCCAACTATGGAGAATGGTTGAATTAATTTTGATGTAGCCAAACTCTGGGACATTATAACTACATTATACAACTATTATCAATAATAAATTATTTATGATATATGCTGTGGTTCATATGTGGAACTACAGACATACCTCAGAGATATTGTAGGTTCGATTTCAGACTACTGCAATAAAGCAAATATTGCAATAGGGTGAGTCACATGAAGTTTTTGGTTTCCCAGTGCATATTAAAGTTACGTTTACACTGTACTGTAATCTATTAAATGTGCAATAGCATATGTCTAAAAAAATGTACATACCTTAATTAAAAAATACTTTATTGCTTAAAATGTAAGCCCTCAGTGAGTCATAATCTTTTTGCTGTTGGAGTGTCTTGCCTCAATATTTAAGACGGCTAACTGATTGAGGTGGTGTTTGTGGAAGGCTGGGGTGGCTGTAGCAATTTCTTAAAATAAGACAGTGAAGTTTGCCACACATACTCTTTCACGAATGATTTCTCTATAACATGTGGTGCTGTTTGATAGCATTTTACCCACAGTAGAACTTCTTTTAAAACTGGAATGAATCCTCTCAAACCCTACTGCTGCTTTATCAACTGAGTTTTTGTAGTGTTCTAAATCCTTTGTTGTCACTTCAGCAATCTTCACAAGGAGTAGATTCCATCTCAAGACCACTTCCTTTGCTTATCCATAAGAAGCAGCTCCTCATCTGTTAGTATTTTATCATGAGATTACAGGAATTCAGTCATATCATCAGGATCCACTTCTAATTCTAGTTCTCTTGCTGTTTCCACCACATCTGCAGTTATTTCCTCCTCTGAAGTCTTGAATCCCTCAAAGTCATCCATGAGGGTTGGAATCAACTTCTTTGAAACTTCTGTTTATGTTGATGTTTTAACCTCTTCCCATGAATCACAGATGTTCTTAATGGCATCTAGAATGGTGAATTCTTTACAGGTTTTTAACTGACTTTGCTCAGATCCATCAGAGGAATCTCTACCTATGACAACTATAGCCTTAAGAAATGTATTTCTTAAATAAGAAGACTTGAAAGGCAAAATTACTCCTTGATCCATGGATTGCAGAGTGGATGTTGTGTTAGCAGGCATGAGAACAACACTAATCTTGTATATCTTCATCAGAGCTCTTCATCAGAGTGACAAGGTGCATTGTTAGTGAACAGTCCCATTTTGAAAGAAATCTTTTTTTTTCTGAGCAGTAGGTCCCAACAGTGGGCTTTAAAATATTCAACAAACCATGTTGGCCGACAGATGCGCTGTCATCCAGCGCATTGTATCATTGTTCCATTGATACAATACAGGCAGAGTAGATTAAGCATAATTCTTAAGGGCCCTAGAATTTTTGGAATTGTAAATGAGCATTGGCTTCAACTTCAAGTCACGAGATGCATTAGTCCCTAATGACAGAAGCTTTGAAGCCAGATATTGACTTCTCCCTAGCTATGAAAGTCCTGGATGGCATCTCTTCCGATATAAGGCTATTTTGTCTACATTGAAAATCTGCTGTTTCGTGTAACCAACTCACTGCAGCTTCTACATCAGCACTTGCTCCTTTACTTTGCACTTTTATGTTATAGAGATGGCTTCTTTCATTGAGCCTCATGAATCAACCTCTGCTAGCTTTAAACATTTCCTCTGCAGAAAAAAGTATTCCATGCAAATGGAAACCAAAGAAAGCCAGAGTAGCAATATTTGTATCAGACTTTAAAGGCCATTACAAGAGACAAAGAAGGACTTAACATGATGATCAAGGGATCAATTCAATTGTAAATAAATTTACACCCAATATAGGAGCACCTAAATACATACAGCAAGTATTAACAGGCATAAAGGGAGAAATGGACAGTAACACAATAATAGTAGGGGGCTTTAACACTCCACTTACATCAAGGGACATATCATCCAGACAGAAAATCAATATGGAACCACTGGCCTTAAATGACACATTTAACCAAATGGACTTGATAGATATATATAGAACATTCCATCTGAAAGCAGCAAAATACACATTCTTTTCAAGTGCACATGGAACATTCTCCAAGATAGTTCACATGCTAGACCACAAAATAAGCCTAGGTAAATTTAAGAGAATTGAAGTCATATCAAGTATCTTTTATAACCACAATGTTATGAGTCTAGAAATCAACTACAAGGGAAAAAAATCTGCGAAAACCACAAATATGTGGAGGTTAAACAGTACGTTACTAAACAAGAAATGGATCACTAAAGAAATCAAAGAGGAAATCATAAAATACCTGGAGACAAATGAAATGAAAATAATGGTCTGAAATCTATAGGATGCAGTAAAAGCAGTTCTCAGAGGGAAGTTTATAGTGATACAAGCTTAGCCCAGGAAACAAAAATCTCAAATAACCTAACCTTACACCTAAACAAACTAGAAAAAGAAAGAACAAACAAAACCCAAAGTTAGTAGAAGGTAAGAAATCATAAAGATCAAAGCAGAAATAAATAAAATGACTTAAAAAAATTAGAAAGAATGAGTGAAAATAAGAGCTGGTTCTTTGAAAAGATAAAAAGATAAACAAAATTGATAAGCCTATAACCAGATACATCAAAAAAAAAAAGAGAATGCTCAAATTGATAAAATCAGAAATGAAAACGAAATTACAACTAAAACCACAGAAATGCAAAAACTCATAAGATACTACTATGAACAACTATATGCCAATAAAATGGACAACCTAGGAAAAATGGGTAAATTCTTAGAAATGTACAGTCTCCCAAGATTGAACCAGGAAGAAACAGAAAATATGAACAGACCAATTATCAGTGATGAAACTGAATCAGTAATTAAAACACTCCCAACAAACCAAGGTCCTGGACCAGATGGCTTCACAGGTGAATTCTGCCAAATATTTAGAGAAGAGTTAATACCTATCTTTGTGAAACTACTCCAAAAAATTGCAGAGGAAGGCATGCTTCTGAACTCATTCTACAAGGTCAGCATTACCCTGATAGCAAAACCAGACAAAGATATCACAAAAAAAGAAAATTACAGGCCCATCTCACTGATGAACATAGATGCAAAAATCCTCACCAAAATATTAGCAAATTGAATCCAACAATACATTAAGAGGATCATATACCATAATCAAGTAGGATTTATCTCAGGGATGCAAGGATGCTTCAATATCCACAAATGAAACAGTGCCACATTAACAAATTGAAGAATAAAAGCCATATAATCATCTCAATAGATGCAGAAAAGCTTTTGACAATTTCAACATCTACTTATGGTAAAAACTCTCCAGAAAGTGGGCGTAGAGGGAGCATACCTCAACATAATAAAGGCCATATGTGATAAGCCCACAGTTAACATCATACTCAGTGATGAAAACCTGAAAGTATTTTCTCTAAAATCAGGAACAAGACACGGATTCCTACTCTCACCACTTTTACTCAACATAGTTTTGGAAGTCCTAGCCACAGCAATCAGAGAAGAAAAAGAAATAAAAGGAATCTATATTGGAAAGGAAGAAGTAAAATAGTCACTGTTTGCAGATGACATGATACTATACATAGAAAACCCTAAAGATGCTACCAGAAACTACTAGAGTTCCTCAATGAATTTGGTAAAGTTGCAGGATACAAAATTAATATACAGAAATCTGCTGAATTTCCGTACACTAACAACAGAATATCAGAAACAGAAATTATGGAAACCATCCCATTTATCATCACATCAAAAAGAGTAAAACACCTGGGAATAAACCTACCTAAGAAGGCAAAAGACCTGTACTCTGAAAACTATAAGACACTGATGAAAGGAATTGAAGATGACAAAAATAGATGGAAAGATATACCATGTTCATGGACTGGATGAATCAGTATTGTTACAATAACCATACTACCCAAGGCAATGTACAGATTCAGTGCAATCCCTATTAAAATACCAATGGCATGTTTCACAGAACTAAAACAAATAATTTCAAAATTTGTATGGAAACACAAAAGACCCCAAATTGCCAAAACAATCTTGAGAAAGAAGATCAGAGCTGGAGGAATCACATGCCCAGATTTCAGACTATACTACAAAGCAACAGTAATCAAAAGAGTGTGGTATTGGCACAAAAAACAGACACATAGATCAATGGAACAAGATAGAGAGCCCAGAAATAAACCCAGGTACTTAATCTATGACAAAGGAGGCAAAAATATACAATGGAGAAAAGACAGCCTCTTCAGTAAGTGGTGCTGGGTAAACTGGACAGCTGCATGTGAAAGAATGAAATTAAAACATTCTTTAATGCCATATACAAAAATCAACTCAAATTGGATTAAAGATCTAAATGTAAGATTGGATACTATAAAACTCCTAGAGGAAAACATAGGCAGAACACTGACATAAATTGCAGCAATAATTTTTTGGATTCATGTCCTAAAGTAAATAAAAGCAAAAATAAATAAATAAATGGGACCTAATCCAATTTAAAAGCAAAAGACACCATTGACAAAACAAAAAGACAACCTTTTTTTTCTATTTATTGTGATGAAAAGGATCATCTAGTTTCCATTTCTACTGAATGGGAGAAAATATTTGCAAATGATTCGACTGATAAGGGATTAATATCTAATATATATAAACAGCTAATACAACTTCACATCAAAAAAAAAAAACAGCCTAATTAAAAAATGGGAAGAAGAACTGAACAGACATTTTTCCAAAGAGAAAATGGAGGTGGCCAACAGGCATATGAAAAGGTGCTCAATATTGCTAATCATCAGTGAAATGTAGCTCAAAACCACAATGAGCTATCACCGCACACCTGTCAAAATGGCTATTATCAAATAGAACACAAATAACAAATGTTGGTGAGGATGTGGAGAAAAAACCCTTGTACACTGTCGTTGGGAATGTAAATTGGTGCAACCACTGTGGAAAACAGTATGGAGCTTTCTCAAAAAACTAAAAATAGAACTACCATATGACCCAGCAATTCCACTCCTGGGTATATATCCAAAAAGCCACAAAAACACTAATTTGAAAAATTATGCACCCCAGTGTTCATATCAGCATTATTTACAATTGCCAAGATATGGAAGCAACTTAAGTGTCCATCAACAGATGAATGGATGAAGAAGATGTGATATACACACACAAACACACGGACACACACAATGGAATACTACTCAGCCATAAAAAAGAACAAATTTGCAGCAACATGGATGGACTTGGTGGGCATTATACTAAGTGAAATAAGTCAGACAAAGAAAAATACTGTATGATATCACTTAACTGTGGAATCTAAAATATATAACAAACTAGTGAATACAACAAAGAAGCAAATTCACAGATACAGAGAACAAACTAGTGTCACCAGTAGGGAGGGAGGGAGGGAAAATATAGTGGTGAGGAGTGAGAGGTACAAAGTATTTGATGTAAGATAGGCCATAAGGATATGTTGTATACCACGGGGAATATTATCTAATATAATATAATTATAACTAATATAATATCTAATATTAGTAAATGTTAACTGTGTGATAAAACTATATGTAATTTTTTTTCTTTCATGTTTTAGAAGAAAACTTTTTTTCCTACTTTTCAGAAAAAACAAGGAGAGAAATGACAGCCAAAGGTTCTACAGGAATGGAAGTTCTGCTGTCAACATTAGAGGTAAGTCACTGACATGCTTTAATTATGTAGCTGTTAATAGCAACCAATACTGAGAGAAAAAAAATTACAAAGTACAGAATTTTTATCCTAGAGGTAGAGCCAATGAATGGAAGTTTGTTTTCTTTTTTAAATTATTTGGAATGGGGATATAAACATTCTAACATATATTAGATAAACCTCTAAGTGTATTTCCCTAGGATTATAATGATAACCATATTTTAAATCTTAATATGCCATTCTAATTGGTAATAGAAAATAAAGCATTAGTTAGAAATAAATCTTTAGCTTAAAATAAATGATTGAGGGACTTCCCTGGCGGTCCAGTGGTTAAGACTCTGTGCTTCCACTGCAGGGGGCATGAGTTTGATCCCTGGTCATCAGGGAACTAAGATCCTGCATAATGTGTGGCATGGCCAAAAAAAAAAAAAAAAAGATTGAAATTGGAAATTCTCATTTATACTGTTAGTTATTCATTTATGATTAAGTTCACTTCATACATTGGTTGAATAACTATATTATATTGATATTAATTAAGTTTCAATGCTAGTATAACAGTTCGGGGTGGATCAGCAAGACAGTCAGAATCAATATTTTATATTTTATTCAGTGCAATGTTAAAAATAAGGAGTGAGTGAGTACATTGTATACCTTAGACTTAAACAATGTTATATGTCAGATTATATCTTAGTAGAACTGGAAAAAAAAATGATCAGGGAGTGAGTTCATGTGTGTGTGTTTTTTTTTTTTGACTGTGCCGCATGGCTTGTGGGATCTTAGTTCCCTGACCAGGGATGGAAACTGTGCCCTCAGCAGTGAAAGTGTGAAGTCCTAACCACTGGACTGCCAGGGAATTCTCTTTTTTTTTTCCTTTAATTGAAGTATAGTATTGATTTACAATATTATATTTTTTATAGTTTCAGGTGTACGGCATAGTGATTCAGTGTTTTTACAGTTTATACTCCATTAAACGTTATTACAAGATAATGGCTATAAATTCCCTGTGCTATACAATATATTCTTGTTGCCTATTTGTTTTATACTTAGTATTTTTTAACTCAGTTCTGTACCCCTAATGTGCCCCTCCACCATCTTCTCTCCCCACTGGTAACCACTAGTTTGTTTTCTGTATCTGTGAGAATGTTCCAATTTTGCTTTATACATTCATTTGTATTATTTTTTAGAGTTCTCATATAAGTGATAGCATACAATATTTGTCTTTCTCTGTCTGACTTGTTTCACTAAGCATAAAATTCTCTAGGTCCATCCACATTACTGCAAATGGCAGAATTTCATTATTATGGCTGAGTAATACTCTATATATATATATATATACCACATCTTCTTTATCCATTCATCTGTTTATGGATACTTGGGTTGCTTCCATATCTTGGTTACTGTAAACAGTACTGCTATGAACATCGGGGTGCATATATCTTTTCAAATTAGTGTTTTTGTTTTTTCTGGATATATACTCAGGATGGGAATTGCTGGGTCATTCTGTAGTTCTATTTTTAGTTTTGAGAAACCTCCACACTCTTTTCCACAGTGGCTGCACCAATATACATTCCCACCAACAGTGTACATGGGTTTTTTCCTCCACATCCTCGCCAACATTTGTTTTTTGTGTTCTTTTTGATGGTAGCCATTCTGACAGGTGTGAGGTGATAGCTCATTGTTGTTTTGATTTGCACTTCTATAATAATTATCCTCATTGTACATCTTTTCATGTGCCTTTTAATTTGTTGAGACTTGTTTTGTGGCCTGGCATGTGATCTATCCTGGAGAAGGTTCCATGTGCACTTGAAAAGATTATGTATTCTGCTGTTTTGGGATGTAATGTCCTGTAGATACCTATTAAGTCCAACTGGCCTCTGGTGTCATTTAAGACTACTGTTGCCTTTTTGATTTTGTGTCTGATAAGCTGTCCAGTGATGTAAGTGGGGTGTTAAAGTCTTCTACTATTATGTATTATTGTCAGTTTCTCCTATATGTCTGTTAGTCATCACGAATTATTAGAGTAATGCAAATCAAAATCACAACAAGGTATCACCTCACATTGGTCAGAATGGCCATCATCAAAAAATCTACAAACAATAAATGCTGGACAGGGTGAGGAGAAAAGGGAACCCTCTTGCACTGTTGGTGGGAATGTAAATTGATACAGCCACTATGGAGAACAGTATGGAGGTTCCTTAAAAAACTAAAAATAGAACTACCATGTGACCCAGCAATCCCACTACTGGGCATATACCCAGAGAAAACCATAACTCAAAAAGACACATGCACCCCAATGCTCATTGCAGCACTATTTACAATAGCCAGGTCATGGAAGCAACCTAAATGCCCATCAACTGATGAATGGATAAAGAAGATGTGGTACATATACACAATGGAATATTACTCAGCCATAAATAGGAACGAAATTGGGTCATTTGTAGAGACGTGGATGGACCTAGAGACTGTCATTCAGAGTGAAGTAAGTCAGAAAGAGAAAAACAAATATATGTTAACGCATGTATGTGGAATCTAGAAAAATGGTACAGATGAACCTGTTTGCAAGGCAGAAATAGAGACACAGACGTTGAGAACAAACGTATGGACACCAAGGGGGGAAAGGGGTGGTGGGATGAATTGGGAGATTGGGATTGACATATATACACTAATATGTATAAAATAGATAACTAATGAGAACCTTCTGTATAGCACAGGGAACTCCACTGTACGGTAGAAACTAACACAACATTGTAAAACAACTATATCCCCTCCCCCCAAAAAAAACTATAGGGTGCAAGATAGTTTTGTACAAGGGTGTATTGTACAACATGGGGAATATAGCCAATATTTTGTAATAACTAAATGGAAAGTAACCTTTTAAAATTGTATAAAATTTTTTAAAAATTAAAAATATAAAACTGTATTTAAAAAAATAATTATCCCACTTCCCTGGTAAATGAGATAGAAGTGCAACTTCCATTCAGATTCCAGTGGCCTGAACTCAGTCATATGGCCCAAATGTAATTGCAAAAGAGCTGGAAAATGTGGTTTGGCTGTGTACCCAGGAAGAAGATGAACACTTAGCAATACTGCTCCTGCCGCAGTCCATTCTTTTCTTTAACAAATGTTTGTCTCTCATTCTTCCAACTCCGTCCCCAGTAAGCCAGTGGTCCAGTTAACACCCACAGTGCTAAGACAAGGGTCTCTGGTTAATGTGTGGTCCTTTTTCTGGTCTGGATTTGACTTTCTGGTTCCATTAGTCTCTGCCCTTAAATGGTGAAGTAGACAACACTTATTCCCTTTTGGGAAGGGGAAGAACAAGAGTCCCATTCCAGTCACTGATACATTGCAATTCCGAAATTCCTCTAAATAAGCACTGTAAAATCCTTCTACTCTGGGGATGAGGCAGTTCCTTGAATAGGCCACAGTTCTGCTGTCTATGTGGTTTTCTTCATCCAAGCATTGCTTTTAGTAAGAGAAATATAACCAAAGTACAGTATTTAAACATTTTCTCTTATTAGATTGGTTGTTCAGACTTTGGGAAATAGTTACTTTTCTGCATTGTGGGTTGGAGTGTAAATTGCTCAGTGAAGAGCAAGTTAGTAATATCTACTATCAAAATAAATGCCCATATCATTGACCCAGAAATTCTAGGAATTTATCCCATGTACAGTTGTACTTGCTTCCCTGTAAGTGTACGTACTTAGTTTTGGTTGCAATTTTTAATAGCAAAAGATTTAAAAAATTTAAATATCCCATTGATAGGTGACTGGTTGCATAAACAATGGTATTGCCATGCAGTGGAATATATCATGTGGCCCTTAAAAAAGGGTGAAGAAACTATTTATTGACATGTAAAAATATCAGTATAAAAATAGTTATCTATAGAGCAGTAATACCATTTGGAGAAATAAATCTATGTATACATGTGTATTTACATGGATTACTTTTATGTGTGTACAGTATCTTGCTGGATGCACAAGAAATTGATAATGCAGTTACTTTTTGAGAGGGGAGCTCACTGGATAGTCACCATATATACATTGTAGTGCCTTTTATATTTTAATACATTTATTTGTATTGTCTATTTGGTAGAAGTTGACGAGTTCAAATGACAAATTAATTCCTGTTGATAATAAGAAAATAATAGCTCAGATGATTTCCAAAAAATTTTAAGGACAATAAGAGACTGAAGTGATGTGTGAGAATAGTGAAAACCTGAATACGTTTATTCTTAGAGAAACCAAAAAGGTCATCTATAAAATATAGGTGGTTCCCGACAGACAGAAAAAGTTTGGGAATCACAAATTTACAATGTTTTAATAAAGCAAATAAACTATTTATTTCAGAAAACGAAAGATCTTCAAACTACACTTAATATCTTAAGCATTCTTGTTGAGCTGGTGTCAGCTGGTAAGTTTTTGTTTCCTTTGGTGTAATTTCTGTTTGTAAACAATGATCAGAAATGCATCATGTGTACTTTTTTTTAATTTTCTGATACTCATACAGAGGCTATTCTGAGTATTGGAATTTGGAAGCGAAAATGTCATACTCTTGTTCTTGCTTTGTTTTTGGTATCTTCTAGTGTCCCTCAAACCCATGTGTTTTAGAGCCTTGAATGTAGAGTTTTGCATCACTTTTATTTACTGTCTGCGCTATTTTTTAAACTAACATAAATAAAATAAAATTTTATTTTGATGCTATTTGTTTGCTTTCTGAAGTCATCACTTTTAATACTTCTTTAAAGCTAACAGGTTGTGATATCTAATATGTTATAGAAGAATTTGCGATTTCAACATATTTCTTTCAAAAAACTTCTTAGGTGGAGGTCGAAGAGCGAGTTTCTTAGTCTCCAAAGGTGGTTCACAAATATTGTTACAGATACTTATGAACGCCAACAAAGAATCTCCTCTGAATGAGGAGTTAATGGTGCAGATTCATTCCATTCTTGCAAAAATTGGACCGAAAGGTAAGGGGTTTGTTTGTATGACTCTCAGGTGGAACTGTTTTTGTTACATCAATTCTGTGTGCCTTGAAACTGGTAAATTTTACAATCTAAAATGCTACTGCTTTGTCTTGGTCTGAGTCATGGAATGCTTTTTACAGTCAACTAGTGACCTGCAAGAATTTAGGATCCTAAATTCCTGAGTAATTCTATTGCATATGGTGGAAAAAGGAAGAAAAAATGCGTTAAAGTCAGAAGTGTGTCTTGGTGTGTGTGTCCCTGCATATATATGTTACAAAAGATACACATAACATGGATATTGTTGAGGCCAGAAGGAGGGAGTGTGGATGGGAATGCTTTGAGGAGCATGCAGGTAGAATGTGTTTGCTTTTCATTAATAGTCATCTTATAGTCACGTCTCAGTGCCTAAAAAGCTTACAGTCTAGTTAAGCTTTTAATCATAATCATATAAGAAAGTGATTACAGCTTTAATTATCTCAGATCAACTTTTAGTTGATAATATGAATTTACAATATTAGTTTTAGAAATTTCATTGTTTTATGACATTTCATTTTATTCAGAAGTTATATATGAATAAATTGTGCTTATTCATTTTTTTTAAACAGACAAAAAATTTGGAGCGAAAGCTAGAATTAATGGAGCTCTAAATATAACTCTGAATTTGGTCAAACAGAATTTGCAGAATCATCGCTTGGTTTTGCCTTGTCTTCAGCTTTTACGAGTATATTCTGCCAACTGTGAGTATTTCAGAGCAGCTTTTAGTTAGCTCAGTGTTGTGAAGTTAACACAAAATGAAAATTCTGTACTTTAACTTCATAAGTCTCTAAAATTTGTGGACAAGGAAAGAGAATATTTAATATGGCTCTTTGTAATTCTAACCCCCCACCACAAAAGTGAGGTAGGGTAAGAAGGTGAGATGACAAAATCTTCAGAATTCTCATTAATTCCCCCAGTTTGTAAAGGCATGTAGTAGGGGGATGAGTAGGTGGCCTGTGGAGAAGATTTGGAGGAATAGGAGGATATTGGAAGCTGGAAAAACTGCTATGCGTATTTGGATTTTCACAGATGAGAGGAAAATTGAGAAGGAAGGAATGTGGTGGCATAGTCACCTGGAGCTAATTCTCTTCAGTAATGAATAGGGAAGTAGCAGAACCGAAAATAAATAGCACAGGAGCCTCTGAGGAAGCTGGAGAAAACAGTAATCACAGGGAGAGAGTCTCAGATGAAGTGTCTCCCAATGGGCGTACACACACACACACACACACACACACACACACACACACACACACACACACACACACACACTCTCTCTCTCTCTCTCTCTCTCTCTCTCTCTCTCTCTCTCTCTCTCTCTCTCTCTCTCTCTCTCTCTCTCTCTCTCTCCTCTCCTTCTCTCACTAATGTAATATTAGGTCCCAAGCCCCTGAGGTATGGATTTTCTTCTATTCCCTGACTATGGGATTGGAATGATGAATAAAACACCTAGAATTGAGACTGTACAGTACATATTATTGCAGAACATCATCACAAAATAACGATAATCAAAGTGGTAGATGCGTGTGTGTGTGTATTTATTTATCTGTATCTATACTTTGACAATATAGCTAAAGGTGTACTCACAGGAAAATAGTTTTGAATACTTAAATAATTAACACTTAAATAATTAAGAAGCACATAAGGAAATGAATTAATTGGCTGTTTAAACAAAGAATTTAGGAACAGAGCAATAAACATAAGGAAAGCAGAGGAATGAAATAGTAAAGAAAAAATACGTTATGAAATCTTCAAAAGTTGATTTAAAAAATTGGATTAAAAATAAAACAGATAAACCACTGAATGAAGGAAAAAGGAACACAAAACAGACTAAAATTAGAAGCGATAATGGAGTAATAAACAGATATAGAGGAAATTAAAATTGTCATACAAAACTTTAGGAACTACATTTTCAGTGGCATTTTATTTAATTAAGCACCAGGAGGTCAGTAAACAGTGTATCTATAGTTTTTAAATAATATTTGTTCAGGATTGAAAATGTTAGGCACAATTTTCTGGTTAGGTAATTATTTGCATGTTCTGTCTAAAGTTGTTACCTGTTTTTCCCTACTGCTGTCGCTTTAGTTAAGGTCCTCATTACCTCTCACCTAGACCACAGTCTCCTAATGTGTCTCTCAAATCCATCTTTCCTACAATGCTGTTAGATCTGACCTGTATCTAAAATGCAGATCTGATTTGTTGTTCCTTTTGGGTAATTCCCTGCAGTTGAAAGAATTAACAGCTTCTAGGACCTTTCATAATTTGTTTTAACTTCTTTTCCCACCTCATCTTCCCATTGGCACGCCTTTGTCTAACACTTTGTTTTAACAACATGTAACTGCAATTTCCCTGCAACATTAAAAAATAAAGCAAAAAAACCCCCCTTCCTTTGAAGTATTGACTAAGATGGACTTTACGAGGGACTTGAGTTCACATTTACTAAACAATTTATATATATTTTTGGCTATGTATCACATGTATATACGTTTCTACTCACTGAGGTTTTTAAATCACTTTACATCTTTTTTTTCACCTTCCCAGCTGTGAATTCTGTATCCTTAGGGAAAAATGGAGTTGTGGAACTGATGTTTAAAATCATCGGACCATTTAGTAAGAAGAATTCCAGTCTTATGAAGTGAGTAAATGTATTAAGTGTAAATAGAGGTATACCCTTTGTTATTTTGGGCCTTACCATCTTGATCTGTACAATGAGCAGGTTGAGTTAAATTGTATCTAGGGTCCTTTCTCAGTTCTTAAATAGTGATTTAATTATGATACAGATTTTCTTTAGTATAAAGTTTAATCTTCAAAAATATATCAAAATTAGATAAATTCATTGAACATAGTGTTATGGAAATTTAGACTTTGAACATTCCTAGATACTATAATAGGAAAAAAGACCATTTATAGAGTATCATTCATTCAGAAACATTTATTGAGTGCCTACTATATTCCCTACCCAATTTTACAGTCTTTTAATGACAACTTCCTTCAGTCTTACAATTATCTGGATATATTTTAAATTTATACATTTCTTCTTTGTCAAAATCATGTTACTCTTTTTCTTACTTTGAGATATGTATATATATCTTAAAATATGTGTTATATATGTGTGTATTTGTGTGTGTGTGTGTATATATATATACACACACACACACACATCCATAAATAAATAATAAATAAATATATATACACACATATGCACATTCATTTGTAGGTCTCTCAACCTCAAAATGAAAGCAGTTTCAGTTATTTCATTATATTTAGTACTTTCTTAAGCCAAATTAATGGTCATTCTTTAAAAAAATTTTTATTATGGAATTTTTCAAATATAGCATTTATATTATATTAATTATTACTTATTATATTCAACAATTATCAACATTCTGCCATGTTTGTTTCATTTATTCCCCCTCCAGACTTTTATTTATTTTTCCTGGGGTATTTTTAAGCAAATCCCAGATGTTTTCCACATATATATGAATTTCTGTAAGCAAATACCAGATATTTTCTCACTTTTCCCCTAAATATTTCATTATGTAACTCTGCTAAATAGGGACCTAAAAAATAACCATAATACTGTAATCATACTCAACAAAATGATTAATTCCCTAACACAATCTAAAATCCAGTGTGTTTAGTTTTCTCCAGTTGTCTCCAAATGCCCTTTAAAGCAAATATTAGCCATGACGTTTATACTGTAAATTCTTTAGTATGATCACTATCAGACATAGTTTTTTTCTTTTAGTGTTACCAAAGTATCATTTCTTTGTTCAACAATATTAATAATTCTTTAAGATCATCTAATACTTTCTGATTGTCTGAGGAATGTCTTTTTTTTTACAGTTGGCTTGTTCAAATCAGGATCCAAATAAGGGCTCTACATTCTACTTGATTGATAAGTCTTGTAATTTTTTGCAGTCAATAACAGTCCCCCTACTTTTCCGTTCTGTTTTATTTGTTGAAGGAACTGGGTGGCATCTTATAGAATGTCCCAACATAGATTAAGATGACTGTATACTGGGATCACTTAATTTGTAGGTATATCCCTCAAATTTTCTGTAGACTGATGGAGCTTGAGGCTTGATTAGATTTGTTTTTTTTTTTTTTTAATGGTCAAAATATTTCATAGGTGGTGCTGGGTCTCTGTTTTGCACCACTGAAAATCATTGTGTTGAAATGTTCCATCCCCTTTCACCTAAAAACTTAGCAATATTTCATAGCATTGCCTGATCCATTATTTCTTAAAAGGTTCCAAAATAGTGACTTTTTGGAACCTTTTTCTCAATAAAAAACCTTTTCTCAATAATAAACCTTTTTGGAATTATTTTCTCAATAATTTTCTCATTCTTTCTACTTTTATTAGCTGTGATTCTTTTATAAGGAAGAACTTGTCCACATCAACTGTTTGGTTAAATTTTACAAATGAATAATGTCCAGAACATACTCAGTCTTTTCACCCTTACTTAATAAAGGCCAGATGTTTAGCTTTTACCCTGCTTGAAAGTGGAAGCTTACTTGCACATATAATTATTTATTAAATATTATTTGGTGGGATGACAGCATATTTACTTATATAAAGATCATACACACAGTCTTAGAGCATCTGATGAAAAGTGACAAGGTAAAGAAAATGATTGTTCACAATTAGTAAAACCAACTTCCAGAATTGATGTAGTGTAGTGAGTGGGCTTTGGAGCTCGGCAGAACTTGATTTGCATGTTAGCTCTTATTGGCCTCATGATATGAAGTAAGTTGCCTAACTTTTTATGCCCCAGTTTCCTGTCTATAAAATGGTAGTATTTGTGCCTACATCATAAGGTTGTTATGAGGATTTAATGAGTTAATTCTTGTAATTAGCACAATGGCTATATTAATGCAGTGTAATTAGTTTAGGTAAGTAATGTAGTAATGCGGATGTGCATGAATCCTAGTTAATATTAAAAATATATTCTTTATCTTTAAAATTTTTATGGCTTTTCTCTTCTTGATCTTTAAAGTACTTTAAAATTAATCTTGATCTTGGTTATGATCTCCTACTTAAGATCTACATTACTCTATTGTAACCAAGTTACCAAACCTAATATAAAAAGTTCTTATGAGAAAAGAACATTTCACAAGTATCTGTATAATATACAACATGGACTATTTCCAAAACCATGTAGAAATCAGTGGGTCTAAACTTCTGAGAAAGGAATGTAAATTATCTACATTATTCCTTCATTCTTTTTTCTATATTTTAAAAAGAAAAACTCTTTAAACTTTATTTTTACTTTAAAAAGGATAAACCATTCATTGACCAGACGTCTATATCATGATTCCTTTATTATTTTGAATAATTGTAGGATCTCCTCCTTAATTAAACAATCTCAACATCTAGAGCATTTGTATACCAATTCTTCCTCCCCTTAATGCCGTGCATTTAGTTAGTTGAAGAAGATTGAGGGTTATTATTTATGTTTGAAGAGCGGTGCTTTCCTTTAGAATTTCCTTTCCTTTCCAATTTCAGGTTTTGGATTTAAACACTGTTAATCTAGAAGGAAGCAACTCTAAAAGCTATTGTAACTCTTTCTGAGTTTCACTACAGGTTTGGAGATTATTGCAAGGATTGACTCCCCCCCCCAACTTAAATAACTTCATGAGTACCTGGGGCTTCAGTTTCTCCTCCCTCACTGCTCCCAAATGAATAAGCCACAGGCTGCTTTTAAAGCCATTGTTAGTTATGTTATTCTGTGTGGGGCTTGTGAAGACTGAAAAATATATGAGGAAGTATAAAATATTGGTGCTGAGAAATTCTAATCAACATATAAAAATGTACTTTTCAATAAATACTATTCTGTAATTGTTGGGTAACTTTTATATTATAAATTCATACTGGCTTATAACTGATATAGAATTGCAGAAATTCCTTAGTACTGAAGTTTTAAAAAATACCTTTTAAAAAACATCTTGGTAAAACTTCAAGACGACTTTGCACCAAACTTCATAATTTCTTTTCATCTAATGGGGCTGTGGAACAAGCATGATGGGCAGAAGGAATTGGGTGCATATCCAGTTTTGGCAGAATTGAAGAATAAACATCAAGAGAAAAACATGTAGTTTAAGGCTTAGAAAATGTCAGAGCACTTCTGTTTGGTTCAAATGTGTTGTAAACAACTGCCAGCAGGCAGAAAGACTGTTTCTGAAAGTGCTGTTAAGATTTTTAAAATTTTGAATTAAGACTTAGCTGTAGATGGGAAAATTCTGAGCTCATTGCAAATGATTGCCTCTAAGCAATTGTATTAGTTTCCTAGGACTGTTGTAACAAAGTACCTAGTACAAAGTTGGTAGTTTACAATAACAAATTTATTGTCTCTGGAGGCTGGAAGTTCAGAATCAACTTGTCAGCAGGACCAGTGTTCCCTTTGTAACCTGCAGGGGAGAATCCTTCCTTGCTTATTCCTAGCTTTTGGTGGCTTGCTGGCAATCTTTAGTGTTCTTTGGTTGTAGGTGCAACATTTCAGTCTCTGCCTCTATCATCATATGGTGTTCTCTCCTTGTGTGTCTGTCTTCAAATAGTCTTCCCTCTTTTTATAAGAGCATCTGTGTTGATGGATTAAGGGCAGTCTACTCCAGCATGACTTCATTTTAACTAATTACATCTGCAAAGACCCTGTTTCCAGATAAGGCCACGTTCTGAGGTGCTAGAGGTTTGGACTTCAACATATCTTTTTGGAGGAGACTGACATTTCTGATTTCATAATTTTCTTTCTCAACAAGAATCTTGTATGATTTATTTTTCATATCACTTAGTTTTTATGTGACCCTAGGCATATTATATTCTGAAATCCTTAGTTTCCTTATTCATAAAATGTGTCAATTTTATGGACTAGGAATTTTTTTTTTAACAATTAAACTAGAAAACACATATACAAGGCATATGTAACAATTTTTGGCATTTGTCAGGCCTTGCTGAATGAAGTCTTTTTTCCCCAAAATTGCCATTGTACTTAGAAGATCCATTTAGTTCTGATTTTGACCAATTTAAAAGTCATCCTTATTCTGATAGTTTTACAGTCTTAAGTGCATTTTATTGAATAATTATAAGATTATGAAAAGTTTCTTACTGATGATTCAGTGCTGTGAAAATTCTGTTATAATTTTATAGTTTTCATTTACTTTTAACTTGCCATTACCAAAACTGCACATTGTTTTGAGAAAGTTACATGCAGGAGTTTATATTTTTTAGAGCATATACTGTTGTTTTTATTTTACAAATGTTATCATAAATAAATGTTTATATGGTTGCTTTATTTGTGTCAATAAACCAAAATGTAACTGTTAACAACTTGCTCTAGAGGGTAGCAGTAATGAGCATTTATTATAAATGAGCACTTAGTCTGTACCTAGTCCTGGATTATTGTTTCAGGTTTTATTTTGAACCAATATCCATCTTAAATCAGTATCCGTTTTAAATCTTCTAAGTCATCTTAGAAGTCATCATCTGGTCACGCTATGTGTACCACTAGTGTGTATGTAGCTTTTTTAACTTCATTGTCTTGTTTTCAGTTTTAATTTCTTGAGTAGTTTTTCCATAGATATGTACATTTTATTACATTATCTAGATTGTAAAATTATCTGTGAAAGAGATAACTTTGTTTTCTAATTTTATACGCATGAAGAACCTGCTACTGTGGGTATCTAGTAGGCATTCAACAAATGCTTAGTGATGAGTGAAATGCTTAAATTTGACAGTGTACACATTTTTATGCAAATTAATTATCCTTGTTGAAATCTTACTAAGAGGTACTGGCTTATATTTTTAAAGTTCCTGAAAGTTCCATTTCTTCAATAACTCATTTTTTAAAAAATATTTGAATTACAGGTTTTCCACAGTGATGTTATATATATTTTCAAAGTTGCTTAATGGCCACTGATTTCACTGTGTGTAACTGCACATTTATATTCAAAGAATATATAAGTCCTCTAATGGGCAGTGAGAATTTTTGAGATGTTAATTAGGTCATTATTCTCTTTGGTGCCGTATGGCTGAAAAATGTTACGCGTTCATACTTCCTCTCCCCAAACCTCCTAGTTCCAAAATATTTTACATTTGTTATCACATTAAGTGTTAGGATTATTGCTTGATAGAACTAAAATACTTTGAAGTCAGATAGCTACGAATATCTATAGAATTTTGTAGTTGCAAACTTTGTGTTAAAACTTGTTTTTGTTTTAATTTTTTTGTGAATCAGAATCTATGATTCTTAGTATTATTCCTTTGTGAACTCTGTCCCAGTCAGACACAGGTACAATGATTCCATTCACCTAACCTCTGATATGAAGACTTAGACATTGTTAATTTTCTTCTTTTTCTTTCTTAAACATTTTTTTTTGGTGCTTTTTTGTTGATATTTCAATCTTCCTCATATCCAATTTTAACCTGAAGGAAGTGAGGCATATAGAGAAACAGCATATATAATTGATTATAACAGGAATGACATTTGGAGTAGATACTAATTACTTATCTGAAAAGATTGTATGAATTTACTATTGTAGATTAATTTTACTAGTTTTGTTGTTGTTTGTGTTTTCTCATGTTGACAGGGTTGCTTTAGACACCCTTGCTGCATTGCTAAAATCAAGTAAGTTTTTAAATACTAGAAATACTAGATACTATTTTTCTGAGTATTCTGTCTACTATGTTAAAGAAACTGGAAATGTAGATTTAGTTTATGTTTATAAAGCTTGTTCATAATAATTTAATGTCAAAGTTGATTTTATCTTTTAGTACAGTCGATTGATATATATCTAAGATCATTTATGTTTATTGAGCTCTAATTTATCAGTACATTCATATAATTTATTCAAGTATATTGACTTCCTTTTTCTAAGTTACTTTCATAAACATAAAGCCTTGTTAGTAGGGGAAAGTAATATGTAAATATTATATACTATCATTTTGAAAAAGTGATGCTAACATGGCCTTGAGAACATCTACCATGAAGAGTATCTTTGACAACTACTGTCTCTATGTAACATATGATTTTCAGTTAGGACCTCTTTATTAGAAGTTTTATTTCTACCATAAAATTCAAATTTATAACATTAAAAATGACTTAATGTAAATTTACATTTTACTAAATGCATTTACAGACTAAAGCACAATTTTTTTAATCTTCAAAATTGAAGTATTGGAGGAAATGTGTCTTAACGCAATATGGTGCTTTTTTTTTGGAGAGTAACCATCTGCATTATGTGCTTTTTTTCTCTCCATGATACTCAGTGTCTGTATTTTAAATATTAATTTTTGTTAGCACTCCCATTCCCCCATTCCATTGGTTGATTAAATTAACATCTTATTTAACCACAATAACATTTAGTCCTAAAGATCTATGTTGATGGCTTTCAATGTTATTTTTCCCCAAAACTGTCTATTGATGGTGAGACCAACTTGCCCTTAAGTTTGATGAGAAGGACAGTAGCAAATGATTAATTGATTGAGAATCTGATATTTGGTAATGATTTATTAAATTTAAAGAATCACCTTAGGTATTACTATTATATACTAGAGTGCATAAAATTCAGTTAACAGTTTTGTCCTTGAAATGAAATGTGTGTTATTCAATTAGATTAGCTATGTAGCTTTGTTTTCATATATGATGTGATAAACTTTAGACCAAGATTAGAATATTTGGATTAATTTCAAAGATATTTGTAGCCTTGCTTTGATGTGCCTTCCCTGCCTTTGTGGTTCAAATTGTTTAAAGATTAATTTTTAAATTAATGTAGGCATATTTTTTTTGATTTAGAATAGATTAAAATAGCCATTAAAACTAAACTCTTATTAAAGCTTACTAATTTTCAGAATCACTGATGACAAAGTCACTAATTCAAAGTCAGTAAAAACTAAAACTCTAAGTTTCAAGTATTTTTAGAAATCAGTTAACCTAAAATGACTGAAATGCTGATATCTTCAGTTTTAAATAATAAGCTTCCTTTTACTCCCTCCCTTCTTCTCCTTCAAAGGAGGATGGTGGGCAAACATATCTGTTTGCTCCATCAGGTAAAAAAGTAACTGACAAGTAAATGATCCTGGATTGCAGATAGATCTGCTCACTTCTCTTAAGAGTCACTCAGCACCTGTGTTTGAGTTATGCACAAGTTTTTAATTTGATCTTCAATAAAGAATTTAAATATTTCTCATAAATACCATTTAGGCTTTTGGGAATTCCAGTGGAAACACAGTTTGTAATAGAAGTTACAGTGATTCTTAAAAGACATTATGATAGTAATATCTTTTAAGTATTACTGGTAATACTAAGAAGCTAGTAAACTAAAGGCTTATATATTCCAATTGGTGTAAACAAAATATGTATATTTGTTTAAAATACATGAAACTATTGTTAGTCAGACCTATTGAACTGTTCTATAGATAGCCACAGCCTTAACAAACTATCTCTTCCAGACACAACAGAGGTATTAAACCTTTTATATAAGAAAGTGCCCCCTTCCTGCCCCTGTGAGTTTCTTCCAGCTCTCAAATATCAGAACATAATTTCTAAGAGGGCATTAATAAGTTTGTTGATCTCAGTGTCTTTATGTTTTAGGTGGGTATTAGCACATTTAAAACTGTAGTAATTCTTTCAGGCAACTAAAAGCAGCACAGCCTTACTGTTGCATTATCTTAGTGTCCATGCCATGAGCCAGGTGGTCATTTTATATGTAAATGTAGATGAGGAAGAGATTGGTATTTCTTTCTAAGTAAACAACCTCAGATGGGTTGGTATTCCACATTATCTTGCACTCTTATCATTGGCCCACCCATGTGGTGCTGGGTGGCTCAGGATGTTGCTAAGATACGATCCCCTTGCTCTCATCTTAGTGAAATGCACCCTTTTGGTTAAAAATCTTAAATATTAACATTAAAAAAACGAAGTACATCAAATTTATGAATTTATTTCTGTTAATTTTACCCCAATAAAATTGACTGTTTACAAAAAAAAATTTTGATGCAGTTTTTTCATATATTAAAAAATTAATGACAATAAAGCACTATCTTCTAATCATATAATGCTTCTTACATTTCACTTACTAAAAAGTTGTTTAAGTACTTTTCACTTAGCTTTGTTGTGGCATGGATATTTATATATAATTGTGGGGGTAATTAAAATTTAAAATAATTTCAATAGAAACACATACAATTTGTAGTAGGAGCTGCAATCCAATGGAGTTTATTTCACACAAAGATTGTAATAGAAGTTGCGATAATGATAATGGCTTTTAACAAAATCATAGTCACAGCTAGTGAGTTAAAGGCTTATATATTCCTTTTGGTGTAATGAAAGTCAGTATATTCATAAGTTTTAAAATATGTGAAAGTTTTGTTAGTATTAACATTTAAAAATATACAACCTTAATTGTGTTAAAGATATTTTGATATTTATTAACCACAAAACAATATATGGGCAGGTTTCTGGAAAATTACCTGGAACTTGTCATATTTATGTTGTTAGCTAAAAAATATTTAAATATGTGGTTGCCATTTATTTTTGGAAAAGTATTGTAAGACTTCATTCCAGTATTGTGGTTATGTTTTTAATTTGATTTATTCTAACAGTGTCTCTTATTATTTAAAAAATATTTTCTCAATTTTCTTTTGTTAAAGAAACAAATGCCAGGAGAGCTGTAGACAGAGGATATGTCCAAGTCCTTTTAACAATTTATGTAGATTGGCACCGCCATGATAATCGGCATAGAAACATGCTCATTCGAAAAGGAATTTTACAGAGTTTAAAAAGTGTTACAAGCATCAAGTTGGGAAGAAAAGCATTTATTGATGCCAATGGGATGAAAATTCTTTATAACACTTCACAAGTGAGTTTTTAATTTTCTTCCTGTTATTATGATTACCTATTAATGATAGGATTTGGTTCTTAAGAATACTTAGTATTTCTAAAAATACTCAAAAAGTATGATAAATATATTAAAAAAATCCGAAAGCCAAAAGGCACAATCGTTTCTCAAATGTGACATCAGACTGAGTTCGAGAAAGTGCTCAGTGCATATCTCTGCAATATGAGGTTTTTCCCCCATACGTAAAAGGAAGATGTATATAAATCTCTCCACTGGGCAGGAAGGAATTCCATATAGCCACGTTTTCTAAGGTGTGCAGTTGGCTATACTCAGTTTTGTATGTTCCCCTCATAAGTATTCACAAATCCTTTTTGGCTGGTAAGGCAGATATGTTGTTTGTGAGTGTTCTCGGTCTTTCTTCTGGAGAGAATATTTTTAAATAGTGCAGGTACAGAAGTGAAACCTGGAGTTAGGAATCCTGGTTCTGCCAGCCATCTTATGCATAAACCTTCTCAACAATATCTTTAGCAAGATTCTAGCATCTGTAGAGTGAGGATATTGCAAAGTAACCTTTTATTTTTACAAGGCTATAATTATTAGAACAAAATCTGTCTTGAAAATTCCAACCAGTCATCTTGGTTGTGCCCTCTTGGTCTTACACACAACAAATAATCTTTTTCTGTGTGAGAGTAGTTAAGAACACATATTTTATGTTAACTCTTAGCTTTTTCTTTTCTAGATCAATCACATGCACTTATTTTTACTATTCCTAATATAGACAGTGATGGATATTTGATATATGAGGAAGAATTGGGTGACTTTGTTTATGCCACTTCACATTTATGAGCCTTAGTTTTTCATCTATTTTGACAGGTCAGGTGTGAAGATTTCTACTGAAAACTTCACAGGTTATCAAAGTGCCATCTAAAGCCATCTAGATGTCAATTGTCAATAATAATAACAGTGTTATATGAAATAGTTTCAAATTCCCTGTTCACTAGTCCTTGTCAAGATTAGATACCAGGATAGCAAATTAAACTCTTAAAACTTAAAATTGTGATATTCAGCCTATTCTTTTATAAGTTGAACAGCTAACTTATTAGGGGTGCTATTGCATGATAACTGATAGAATTTTGAGAAAGGCTCAGCCAAATGCACATTCCTTTTTATTTTTTACACCTGTCTTAATTTCTTAATCTTTCTTCTTTTTTTCTTCTTCCCTTAAATTTTCATTTTTATTTTATACCCTAGGCTTGCTAAATGCTTCCTAAGTCACTCATAGATATTACTTAGTGCTTTGGAGACTTCTGGTACCAGAGATGGTACTGATTTCTGCTTAGTTAAAATATTTAAGGAAAATTACTGCTAAATTTGCCATATGAGGTTCTTAAAAAGAGATATTTCTGATTAGTCAAAGCTGTTTTATAATTATGTTAAATTTTTTTGTGGTATTTGCCTTTTGAAAATTATTAATGTATTACTTTCCGAAGTCATGTAAAATTGTTTCACTTATTCACCAAAGGCACATTATCTTTTTTTTCTTTTCTTATAAAACAGGAATGTTTGGCAGTCAGGACCCTTGATCCTCTTGTCAACACCTCCAGTCTGATAATGAGGAAGTGTTTCCCTAAAAATCGCCTGCCACTCCCAACGATTAAAAGCTCTTTCCATTTCCAGTTACCAGTTATTCCTGTGACTGGACCTGTGGCCCAGCTCTACAGTTTACCCCCTGAAGGTAGGACCACATGCTTCTTGCTGGCTTTCAGTGGTTATTGGAATTGTGTGACTTTATCTATTTTTGCTTTTGTTCATCTCCCTAGCAAAAGAAGGTTTTAATGAACATGATAAACTTTCATATTATTTTTTAGTTAATAAATATTTCTTCAAATATAAGAAATTGAGATTGAGTAATTAAAGGAAGTAATGTGGGGTGTACTACATATGTGGAAATGTGAATTGTGAAAAACTTTAAGTACCACACAGGAACAGTATTTGATAGTTTATATAAATTTTCAAAATCTAAGAATGTAAACATTAACTGTTTAGGTAATTCTATTTGAGCTTACATTTGTAGCTTTTTAATGAACTTCATTTTTTAACGTTAAAGGTGTCTAATCATCAAACATGTTACAGTTTATGTTTAACAAAACTTGCACAGTTACTTACCTGATAGAAAATATGAAAATATCATAAATTGGCTCTTTGTCATTTTTGATGCAATATTGTGTACATAGCAAAGGAAGTAAGGGTTTCCACTTCTTAATGTGGGGAAAAAGCAGAATTTTTTTATAAGACATAGCAAAATTCAAAAGAGAAAGTAGTCTAGGCTATTAATAGAATTTCTAAAGTATTTTCTTGTTAGGTGATCACTTTTTAAAAAAGTAAGAGGTTTTTAATTATATTTAAAAGCAATGCTTTGAAGTAAGTGATTTAAGAAAATTTTAAAGTAATTACAATTAGTTTATTATCCTTGATATAGATTTACCTATGGTATATATCACAGAGTTCACTGTTATGATTGCATTTCTAAAGTATTTAATTATTAAAGTAGAAGTTTAGTCTATACAAAATATCAAAATGGATTATTCAGAAACTTCCTTTAAAAAGGTTTAAAAGTCTAAGTCTGGGACTTGATTAAACATCGCTAAGTGAAAACAGTGATCTAATTGCTTCTTCTCATTCCATTTAAAATTGCCAACAGACTTCAAAAATAGGGGAAAAATCTGTACTGAATCTGAAAACTAGATAAAAGGAGCATTCTCATGGAATAAACATAGGGTGTGCAACAAACATGTTGGAGAAAAGAATAGATTAAGGAAGAGTGTCAACTCTATTCACCCTTCTATGAAATGCAGTATCTCTGGCTCCAGGTTGAGGGCCACTAGTACCTAATTTGGAGGGAGAGTCAAGGAGCTGTTGGAATTTCTTTCTCTCTCTCAATGTAGGATTATGGAGGTTTAAGTGGTGTTCTAACTGGTAGAAAGCTTGTGAGACTTCACTATATGTGGCAGGTAGTAACACTGGGAGAGAGACAGGATATACCCCAGAGTGTTCTTTGTTCAGTGTCCAGAATAATCACGTGGATAGAGAAAGCTGACTTGTAGTGCAGGGAATATATCAAACATGGGGAAAAAAAAGACAGAGATAATATTTTTCTGAGGGCTCCTTTTCTGCATCATTTCAGACTGATGGATCACTGAACTAGAAATGGAGACTTTAATTGACTAAGAAGGCTTCATGAATGAGATGTGAGAGCAGGGTTCTAATAGCAATTGCATAGACACAAGGAAAACACCCTGCTCTCCATCATTTTCTCACATATCAGGCTTCATTAAATTTATCACAATTTTCATTATTTTTTACCATCCTCAGTTAGACTGTAAATTCCACGAAGCTAAGACTGTTGTTTTTACCTTCATTTTATCCTCAGCATGCGTTAGATTGCATGAGTTATAATAAATGTGCATTTAACATTTGTTAATGGATGAATTGAGCTGGCCTCAAGACTTATTCTCTTAAACATTTAATGCCAAAAGATAGTGAAGCAGACTCTGGAGATTTGAAGGAAAAGAGTTCTGACTCAAGATTTCTGAACCCTTATTAGAAGCCACCCGTATGTGAAGGTGACATATTCTTAGATGTGCAAGGGTACAGAAGCATATTGCCCAGGAACCCTTCTGAAGTAATTATATGAAATAATACTTCAGCCAGGCCAGGGATGAATTAAGTCAAGAACGCAGAAGACATGGTAGTAGAGTAATTGTATTTAACATTACAAATTGTTAATTATGTAATACTAAATAGTTGCTCTACTATTATTTTGAAATATATCAACTAATTTTTGGTGAAAGATACATAATATACGGCTATAGTAAACTGGGTCTTTTGCAATTTATATTCATAGATTTCTTAAATTATAATATTGTTGTATTTCTAAGATGGTAGTTATAGAAATAGTGGCCCAAATATGTGTTTCAAAATGTAAAAGTAACATCTAGAGCAGAGATCCTTGGACTAGAATCTACTGAACCATAGGAATCCATGGATGGACCTCAGAGACTAAGAACCCTTTGAAATTCTGTATAAAATAATGTATATTCCTTCTTGGAAAAAATTCTTGAAGAGGTCCATCCATCACTGCTATAGAAAAGTAAGAAAATTTCCAAGATGCACAAAATCCGGAAAATGCTGAATACAAAGCGAGAACAAGCAAATCAGTTTCAGTAATAAGATATCTAAAAGGATAAAATACCCCCATTAAAAAAAAAGAGACTCTCAGGTTGGGTTAAAAACAAAATCTAAGTAGCTGATACATCCTGGAAACTCTTAAAACAGCAAGACTGAAAGCTTAAAATAAGCAGATTGGCAACTGTGTATCTGTTTTTCTCAGCTCAAGAAAGGTGAGGAAGACATTATTACTACCCCACAAAATATAAATACAGAACAAAATGTTTAAAGCAAGATATCAAAGATGATTTTATACAAGCTAGATAATAACAAGTGTGCCAAGCACTAGAACAAAGGTAGATAAAGCTATAATTATTTGGATAATATGGAGAAATTGATAGAAACACAGCATTAGTGGGTGATTTTAATATACCTCTAAGTTCTTGGCAAGTTAAATAGAGGAGATCCAGTCAATCTAAGTGGATGCTGAAGATAGCTCATGTTAATACATTTGAAAATATGATTGAGATGGACAATATTTTAGGGAAATATAAATAACTAAAATTGACTTAAATAGTAGCAAAACCACAACTGAATATGCAATCAAGTTGCCTTCAGTGAAGACACCAAACAACGATGACTTTATAGATTAGTTCTCTCAACTTTCAAGAAATTTTCCTATGCTTTATTTTCCAGAGCATAGAAAAAAAAGAAAAGTTTAGAAGCTAGTATGTTGCTGAAATCAAAACCTGGTAAGAATAACCTGAAACAACTTACAGATCATTGTCACTCATGAAAATAAATATAAAAATCTAAAATACTAGAATATTGAATTGAGTGGCATTTTCAGATATAGGACACTTTGACAAAGTAAGGATTATTTTAGAAAGTAAGTTTATTGTAATATTAAGACTTTAATTAAAATTTATCAGTAGGTCAAAGCAAGAAAACCAATGATTATCTTAATAAATGCCGTGAAGAGTTTTGATAAAAATCATTGTTAATTCCAGATAGAATTTCTTAAGGAATATTTTCCATGCTAGCTGAGTATTATCTAACTCCGATCAGCAACCAACATCACAAATAGTTATGAAGTGTTAGAGGAAGCCTTTCTCAACCATTATTAGTTAACATTGTTTTGAAAACTCTGGCCAAATCAGTGAGACAGGGAAAGGAAAGGTATTAATCATTAAAAGAGTGAGATAAAATTATATCATTGTCTGCAGAGGATGTTATTGCTCATGTGGAAAATCCAAGCAAATCAATTATAAAATGTATCTTAGACCAGATAAAAGTTCAGTGAAGTCCTGTTTACAAGATAGATGAATAAAATTCACTAGTTTTCTTTTGTGTGCGTACGCGTGCTGCGCATGTGTGTATGTATATGTATGTATCAACGAAAAACAGTAACAGAAAACACAAAGGGAAAGATCACATTTATAGGAGCAATAGGACGAACAAAATAAACCCCTTGAAATATACTTTCCAAAACCTTATGGAAAGTGCTGACTTGTACCTTTTAATTGTGACATCCTACAGATACAGTATAATTTATCTAACTAGTTTCCTATTGATAGCCATTTAAGTTTTTTCCTATGTTTTTGTCTTCACTATAAATGAGCCAAGGACATTTTGAAAACTAACAACAAGGATGATTTATATTCCCTGATTTTAATTGTGAGATTAAGTTATAATAATTAATATATATTGGTGATGGTACAAGAATAGATCATTGGAATAGAAAAGAAGGTCTCAGACACCCTAAGCTATATGACCTTTCACATCTGGAGTATGAAACCAAAGGAAAAATACCTATGAAGGAAGATATTTGACAGGTTTGCCTAAAAATTAAAAACATATTTTCTCTTTGATACTGAACTGCATTTTCCCTTCTCCCTATCCAAGGAGTTGTCTTTCTTATTTGCAATAGGCTTTTCTGAATTCAGTGCCTTCTTTTTTCCTAACAGTTCTTTTACCAAATGTCAGTTTTTCCTATGTTTATCCACGACTAACTGGCATTAGTACATTGACATAAATAGACCCAGTTACTCTATGCAATACAAATACTTACTTTGTGTTGTCTATTTCTGAAAGAATTTAGAGCAATTTTGTAACTCTGTTAGGATAGTCTGAGCTGCTGTTACACAGTGACCCAGTACAGTACCACAGTCCCTCAAGCAACAATAGTAATAACAGACGTTTTTATAGCACATACTCTCTCTTTTTTAGAAATAAATTAATTTATTTATTTTTTGGCTGTGCTGGGTCTTTGTTGCTGCGTGCGGGCTACTCCTTGTTGCGGTGCATGGGCTTCTCATTGTGGTAGCTTCTCTTATTGCGGAGCATGGGCTCTAGGCGCATGGGCTCAGTAGTTGTGGCGCACGGGCTTCGTTTCTCCATGGCATGTGGGATCTTCCACACCAGGGATTGAACCCATGTCCCCTGCATTGGCAGGCGGATTCTTAACTACTGCACCACCAGGGAAGTCCCATATAGGACATACTCTTTGCCTGGCACGTTATATATATTAACTCCTTTAAGTCTCCCAAGAACAGTATGTGTGGGTATTTCCATTTTATAGATGAGGAAACTGAGACACAAATAACTTATGTAACTTGCTCAAGGTCAAGTAGTTAGTAACTCAAGGAGCCAAGATTTGAATTAGGTATTCTGTCTCCAGAGCCTATTTGCTACACTGCCATGAGATAGATTTTTTTTTTTTTCTCTCACATACCCATACAGAAGATGGGTAGGTGATCCTGGACAGTAGGCCTCTGTCCACCAGGTCATCAAAGGAAAAAGATTCTTTTTGTTTTCATCATCTCCTATGGTGGTTTCCTCATGTGCATGTGGAAAATGGTAATGGAAGAAAATGGAGAGGACAATTTTCTTTTTAAAGGATGTGACCTGGAGTTTGTATTTACAACTTTTCCTCACATACTGTTGGCCAAAAATTAGTCATATGGCTGTAACTACTGTGAGGGAGGCTGGAATCTATAACCTCTAGCTAAAACTCAGACGTTCTGTTACTGAAATGAAGGAGAGGAGAACAGATACTTGGGTGGGAGGAATTTATAATCTTTGCTATGATAAATCACATTGGAAATGGAAGTGTAAAAGAGTTTAAAGAAGGTTACATCAGCAAGATGGAGGGGTAGGAGGTCCCAACACTTGTCTCCCCTGCAAATGCAGCAAAAACAATAAATAACCAACTACAAACTGATGAAAATATCTCAGGGATAGCTCTGAACTTCAATGAAGAAGCATCAGAAACCATGCAGAACTCAAAACCTGAGGATGGCCACATAGAAAAGTACAGGAAGCATTTTATCTCCATCACCCCATTCCCCAGTCTAGAGCAGCTTGGTACCAGAGGGTTCCCCTCAGTAGAATTTTACCCCATGGAGAAAAGGACAGCAGAAGAATCCCAGTGAGCCTTGCTGCTGTGGATGTTTATAGCCTTTGTTTCCGAGGCTTTGCAAGTCTTCACCAAAGTTGATTTCAGCTGACGGAGCTGCCTGGAGTCCTGCCTCTTGCATTTGTTCCTTGGGGTTGGAGCTCTTGCTGTGGGCTCATATAGCTGCTGCATCTCCCCTCAGCTGGACTCACTACAGTGAGCCCCAGAGCTCCAGACCTCATTTTCATGAGAGATCTGCACATTCTCACACCTTAGACACCAATGCCACTGACACAGCAAGTGCACCACTGCCCAAGGACCCAGGCTTTGTGGTGGTTCCACATGCACCTGATTGTAGGACTCTGGCTGGCTCTGTTACTACTGTGAGATCCAGCATACCAGATCAGGTGCCAAGGGGGATCCCGTTAGCTAGAACTTCCTCATATAGGCAGAAAAGAGGAGTACAAAAAGACCCTAGCAGCCTTTGCCCCTGAGGATCCCAATAGCCCTAGCCACCACTGCTACCTGAGGACCTCCATAGTATAGGCCACAGAAGACCCCTACAGTCAGTGCTGATGTTGACCTCAACTGATGGAGCTGCATAAAGACGCCACCACTGTGCCTTCCCAGGAAGCAAAGACGCTGTGTGCTACCCAGCTGGTGCTCTTACAGTCACCTTCAGGTGAAAGTCTTTCCCTACCCAAGCCAGTCCAAAAAGGCTGGAAGAGTTGACTGCATCCTCAGATGTGCAGACATCAATACAAAACCTTCAGAAACCTGGAAAAGCAAGGAAACATGACACTGCCAAAGGAACACAGTAACTTTTCAGTAACTGAACTTAAAGAATTGGAGATCTGTGAGTTATCTGAAAAAGAATTCAAAGTAAAGAAGCTCAGATACTTCAAGAGAAGACAGAAGCAATTCAGTGAACTTAGGAAAACAATACATGAACAAAATGAGAAGTTCAATGAAGAGTAAGAAATCATAAAAAGAACCAAATTCTGGACCTGAAGAATACAATGAATAATGCAATAGAGAACTTCAGTATCAGGCTCAGTCAAGCAAGAGAAAGAATCTGTGAACTTGAAGACAGATCTCATGATATTATAAGGTCAGAGGAGAAAAAGAAATCAGAAAGAAAAAGTGAAGGAGGCCTATGTGAATAGTGGAACACGATTAAGTGAAACAACATCTGTGTAATGGGAGTCTCAGAAGAAGAGAGAAAGGGACAGAAAACTTATTTAAAGACATAGTGGCTGAAAACTTACCAAATCTGGTGAAGATATGGCTATGTAGGTGCACAAGCTCAAAGATCTGCAAATAGATTCATCCCTCAGAGATCTTCACCAAGACATTTTCATCAGGCTCTTAAGGCAAAGGATTTTGAAAGCAACTAGAGAAAAAACTTGTTACCTATGTGGTAATACTGATAAGCCTATTAGTAGATTTCTTGGCAGAAGCCTTGCAGGCCAGGAGAGAGTGGGATGCTATATTCAAATTGCTTGAAGAAAAAAACTGTCAATCAAAAACACTTGACCCGGGACTTCCCTGGTGGTGCAGTGGTTAAGAATCCGCCTGCTAATGCGGGGGACGTGGGTTCAAGCCCTGGTATGGGAAGGTCCCACATGCCGTGGACCAACTAAGCCTGTGAGCCACAGCTACTGAAGCCTGTGCGCCTAGAGCCCATGCTCTGCAACAAGAGAAGCCACCGCAATGAGAAGCCTGTGCACCGCGATGAAGAGTAGCCCCTGCTTGCTGCAACTAGAGAAAGCCCACGTGCAGCAATGGAGACCCAACACAGCCAAAAAAAAAAAAAAAAAAAAAAAAAATACTTTACCCATCAAAGTTGTCCTTCAGAAATGAAAGAGAGATAAAGAGTTCAACAGAAAAACAAAAGCTGAATGCCCACTCTCACCATTTTTACTCAGCATAGTGCTAGATATCCTAATTATAGCAATTAGGCTAGAAAAAAGAAAGGAAATGCATCCAAGTCAGAAAGGAAGAAATGAAATCATCTCTGTTTGCAGATGACATTATCTTATATATAGAAAACTGTAACATCTCCACCAAAAAACTGTTAGAACTAATAAATGAATTCAGTAAAGGTACAGGACACAAAGTTAATATACAAACCATCAGTTGCGTTTCTCCACACTAATAATGAACTATCTGAAAGAGAAATTAAGAAAGCAATCCCATTTACAATAGCATCAAAAACAATAAAGTACTTACGAATAAGTTTTACCAAGGAATTGAAAGACCTGTTCACTGATCAATAAGACACTGTTAGAAGTTATTGAAGAAGACACACAAAACAATTGAAAGATATCCTGTATTCTTGAGTTGGAAGAATTAATATGAAAATGTTCATGCTGACCAAAGTGATCTTCAGGATCAATGCAATCCCTATCAAAATTCCAGTGTCATTTTTCACAGAAATACAAAAACTATCCTAAAATTTGTATGGAACCACAAAAGACCCCAGATAGCCAAAGCAATCTTGAGAAAGAAGGACAAAGCTGGAGGCATCACACTTCCTGATTTCAAGCTATTATGAAGCTATGGTAATCAAAATAGTATGGTACTCAAATAAAGCAGGGCACATAGACCAGTGAAACAGATTAGAGATCCCAGTCATAAACCCAAACATATTATGGTCAACTAGTTTTTGATAAGGGTGTCAAGAACACACAATGGGGAAAGGACAGTCTCTAATAAATGGTATTGGGAAAAACTAGGTATCCACAAAAGAATGAAACTGGACCCCTGTCTTACACCATTCACAAAAATTGACTCGAAATGGATAAAAGACTTTACATATAAGGCCTGAAACTATAAAACTCCTAGAAGAAAACTTAAGGGAAAAGATCCTTGACATTGGTCTTAGCAGTGATTTCTCGGGTAAGATAACAAAAGCACAGGCAACAGAAACTAAACGAGTGGGACTACAACAAACTAAAAAGATTCTGCAGAGCAAAGGAGACAATATATTGAAAAGGCAGCCTACAGAATGGGAAAAGATAATTGCAAACCATATATCTAATAAGGGTTTAATATCAAAAAAATACAAAGAACTCACATAGCCGAACGGTACAAAAGAAGATAGTCCAATTAAAAATGGGCAAAGGACTTGAATAGACATTTTCCCAAAGAATTATGTACAAATGGCCAGTAGATAATGAAAAGGTGCCTTACATCAATAATCATCAGGGAAATGCAAACCAAAACCACAAAGAGATATTACCTCGCACTTCTTAGAATGGCTATTTTCAAAAAGAGAGAGCAAATAGCGAGGATTTGGAAAAAACAGAACCCTTATACACTGTTGGTGGGAACGTAACATGGTACAGCTAATATGGAAAAGGACATGGAGGTTCCTCAAAAAATTAAAAATAGAACTACCATACCAGCAAACGCACTCCTGGGTATATATCCAAAGGAATCAAAATCATTATCTTAAAGAGATATCTGTATACCCATGTTCATTCCAGCATTATTTACAATAGCCAACATTTGTAAACAACCTTAATGTCTTTCCATGAATGAATGGATAAGGAAAAGTGATTCATATATATGATGTACATATATCATATATAAATATTATTCAGCCAATTAAAAAAAGGAAATGCTGCCATTTGCAACAACATGGATACATGGATGAATCTGGTGGGCATTTATGGTAAGTGAAATGTGCAAGGCAGAGGAAGACAAATACTGTATGGCATCACTTACATGTGGAATCGTTGAATAAAAAAAAAAAAAAACAATTTCATAGAAACGGAATAGAAAGTTGGATTCCAAGGGCTGGGAGAATGGTAAATGGGGTGATAAGATCAAAGGGTATACATTTTCAGTTTTAAGAAGATTAAGTTCTGAGGATCTAATGTACAACATGGTGACTATAATTAATACGGCATTGAGTTTCTGAGAGTAAATCTCAAGCATTCGCACCACATGCACACGCACACACACGTACACAAAGTGTTAACAGTGTTAGCCATGTGAGGTGATGGACGTATTAATTATCTTCATCTTGATAATCATTTTACCATGATTTATCATTTTACCATATATCATCACATTTTACACTTTCAATATATACAGTTATATTGTCAATTATTCCTCAATAGAGGCAAAAAATAAAAGCAAAGTTTAGAAAAATGTCCTTTAAAAATATTCTCTACTTTGTTTTAATGCACTCATTTGCTTACATGAGTACTGTCAGAGTACTCCTTTACTCTTCTTTCCTTGTGTCCCCCACCTCTATGGTCCTCATGTCCTTTTACATTCTGTTTCCTGGGTTTTTCTCTAATGCATATTCATTCTTCATCCGCATTACTGCTGTATTGGTCCAGACAGTTATTGTCTTTTCCTCTGTTAATTGGTCCCCCTTCATATATATGCTCCCTTTCTCATACCTGCCAGAGTGATCTTTTGAAAAATGTAAGTTAAATCACTCTCCTCTTTAAAATCCCCAGTGCTTATCTTCCATCGGATGAAAATCTAAACTAATTGGCCTATCATACCCTTCATTTTCTCATTCTTATTTGCTTCTCCTAGTACTTTCTCAAGCATACAAGTTAAGTCACGATTAACTTATTTTCCAAAGATATAATTTAAATTCTTTATTTTCACATTATTATTTCTTCTTCTTAAAAGCCACACTCACACACTCTTATGTTCACCCAGAAAGCTGCTATATTTTTCTCCAAGATACTGCTTAATTATTACCTGTTTTGTGAAGTGATCACTAATAACCTTGGCCCCAGGCAGTTTGCATTTATTATTCCATTCCCATGGCATTTTTAAGTATATGCCTTCATTAGGTGTATACCTTTTGTATTATAATTATTTTTTGTTCTTTCTCTCTTTAACTTCATAAGCTCCCTGAGGCAGGGACTATATTTACACATCTTTTAAAAAATTCCCAGCACACAACACAGTGCATGGTACATGGCAGTCAGTGAAAGAAATAAATGGGGAGTGAATTGTAAATGGATGAAAAGAGTTATTGAAATTTATCATAAACAGGAAACAAGGTGTTTCATTCAGGCTGTTGCAACGTAAGACATTATTAATTTTTTAGAACTTGACAACATTAGTAAAAAAGCTCATATATTTTTAGAGTGCTTTTCCAAATTTTGAAGTACTTTCACTTCATCTCATAGGTTTTTCAACACCTGGAACAACCTTAGAGACATTTTTTATAAGGAAATTTCATTTACTTTTCCATTGGTGATTGAAATACCAGTGTTTTATATATATATAACATTCTACTTTTGGATGTGCATGTTATAGAATGCTTACCTCTGACCTACTTATAGCACATTTTGTATCACAGTGGATGACGTAGTAGATGAAAGTGATGACAACGATGATATTGATTTAGAAGCTGAAAATGAAACCGAAAATGAAGATGACCTAGATAAAAATTTTAAGGTTGGTATAAATTTCTGTGTTTAGTCAACTTTATAAATTGTATTCACAGGTGTAGAACAAAGATTGGGTAGATATGTATAGCTAACAGTAGATTAATTTGTTTTGTCCACATCTTTTTATCATGGATGACTATGGACACTAAGCTATTGAAAGGAAAATAATGTTGCTTTGAATACATTAGTCTGAAAAGGGCCTTAAAAAAAGTTATTTTCACTGTCTCTGACAAGGAAGATTTTATCTAACCTTTCTGACTTAGATTTTAAAGTCTAAGGGAATCTAAGGGTGAAGGAAAGTGTTTTTTGAGACTCTTAGGTGGCAACCCGTTTTGCTTTGTTAAGTGGTAGAGGGGACCATTTTAGTATCTGCAGAAAAACATCTTAACTCCTTTATTTTTCAACTGTTTAGCTTAATGCCTTTTGGGGCACAGGGGGTTCATTTGACTCTTGTCTGCTTGGGCCTTTTTGTCTTGAAATGCTACATCAAAATTGGGGTACACTGAGTATTTGACTCTCTCTGGAAATAGAATCTAAGATACTGGAAGGAGATTTCTATCTTAATAGCAGATGTAGAACCAGTTTTATTATCACCAGATGTGATCACCAAGGCAAGCTTTGGCGAAATTGTCATGGTAGCCAGTCTAGACAACGTGATGGCATGCATCCTGGCCTCAAGAAGCTACAAAGATGAAAAACAGTGCAGGCTCTGGTGTTCAAGGCAAAAAATCTGGGGTAACTGTGTTGGTGGTTCTGGACTTGATATGGTGAAAGAACTGGTAGGATCCAAGTTAGAAGAGTTTATATTCTGCATGTAAAGTGTTCCTTAGATAACAGGTGGTATATTAAAATCAACTGTTTGGATTCTTTGGGAAGTGAGTGTTTAGAGATAGTAAAATTTCCTAGATTAATATTAAGTTTATAATTTAAAGTTTTGTATTTCGATGGAAACCTTTCTTTTATGTATGTTTCCATGTGTATTAAAAACAAAGTATGTTGAGTGTAATTTATTCTTCATGGCTCAGGGTCCTCATTAAAAATATCTGTTGTGGGCTTCCCTGGTGGCGCAGTGGTTGAGAGTCCGCCTGCTCATGCAGGGGACACGGGTTCATGCCCCGGTCCGGGAAGATCCCACATGCCGTGGAGCGGCTGCACCCGTGAGCCATGGCCGCTGAGCCTGCGCATCCGGAGCCTGTGCTCCGCAACGAGAGAGGCCACAGCAGTGAGAGGCCCGCGTACTGCAAAAAAAAAAAAAAAAAATCTGTTGTGACCACTACAGATGTAAAGATGGAGATTGGCAGGGAAATAGAACTCAATAGGAATTTATAACAGTGATTCTAATTTTTCTGCTTGAAAATTGTCAGTGTGTATGCATGAATACATATTTAAAAATTTTTAAAAAATCGTATGGGAATAAGTTTCATATATTATGTATCATGGTCATTTACCCATAAATACATTAGTGTATATTTCCTCTAAGCACAGTGATATAGTAATCTTTCAGTGTCCTAGGGGGAATTGGTTCCAGGACCCACCTCAGATACCAAAATCCACAGATGCTCAAGTTCCTTATATGAAATGACATAGTATTTGCATGTAACCTATACACATCCTCCCATATGTTACATAACCACAATACAATTACCAACTTAATACATTTATAGTGATATATCATTTTTATCTAATCTACCATCCACATTCCATTTTGTCAGCTGATCTAATAATCCCCTTTAAAAGATTTTTCTTTCTTTCTCCAGTATAGGATCTAGCATCAGGTATTGCATTTAATTGTCATGTCTATTAAGTCTCCTTTAATTTAGAACATTTCCACATATTTCTTTGCCTTTTTTGACAGTCACATCTATAAAATATACAGTTATTGGCAGCATTATTCACTGGGGTATTCAAGATTGCTCACATTTTCCCCATTTTACCTTAACACAGCAGTTATAATAATAAGAAAAAATAATAGATTGAATTTATTGAACAGTTAATCCTGTGCTAGTCCATGCACTTTACACATACAGGCATACCTCGTTTTATTGCACTTCCCTTTATTGAGCTTAGCAGATACTGCGTTTTTAACAAATTGAAGAAGGTTTGTGGCAACCCTGTGTGGAGCAAATCTGTTGGTGCCATTTTTCCAACAGCATTGGCTCACTTCATGTCTCTGTGTCACATTGGTAATTCTCACAATATTTCAAACTTTTTCATTATTAATATATTTGTTATGGTGATCTGTGATCAGTGACCTTTGATGTTACTATTGTAATTGTTTATCAATGAAGTATTTTTTAATTAAGGTATTTACATTGTTTTTTTAGACATAATGTATTGAACACTTAATAGACCACAGTATAGTATAAACATAACTTTTGCATGTATTGGGAAACCAAAAATTCGTCTGACTCTCTTTATTGCGACATTTGCTTTATTGTGGTGGCCTGGAACTGAAGCTGAGATATTTCCGAGGTATGCCTGTAGTAACCATTAAGTCCTGATAGTAATCCTATAAGGTATGTGGTATTATTACCTCTGCTTTACAGGGCTGATAATTAGAAACCAGAGGTACAGAAAGGTTATCGGTGTAGCTGATAAGAGGTGGGACCAAGATGCAGAATAAAGCATTCCAGTGTGAATGTTTGCTTTCTTTACCACTCTGCTCTGCTAAATATTAATTTTTTTCAAGGGCTACAGAATTGTTGGCTGTTTGACACTGCTGAGCTGTGTTATCTTATTTTTCTTCTTTACCACTGTCTGCTTCTTACTCATGTTGTCTGTTACATTTGGACTTTGCTTAGTTTTTCCTTTTTATCTAAATCACATCACTTTTTTCATGCTTTAGGTGAACCTGCTACATTGTAGTGGGTATAATATCTGTGTTCTAATGTGACTGTAGTCATAGAGACTGTTTTTTCCTCACCATAGTGATTCAGTTTTCTTTGCCCCAGATTTTTCAGTTTGGAGCATTTATAGAAACCTGGAGGTTCTGTTGTAGAAGAGTCGTCTCCAGATTGCCAGGACTTGTCAGTATATAAGCTTCAACATATTCTTTTTTTTTCTCCTTAATTTTAGAAGAACTTTAAAGGAGTAGTAGGTTTATTTCTTCTGAGTGTGTCAGGAGCTCTTTATCTTTGTTTTTCCCCAAACCAAAACACAAAATTTCTTGCTATTGACCTCTCAAATTATAGTTTTCTTTCCTCACTGTGCCTGTTTTACAGGAAAATTTTTTTTTAATTTTTAAAATAGCTACTTTGTAATGCTATATCTTCATAAAATAGTAATGAATATTGAACTACTAGTATGTTTAGAGTAAGGCATACCTTTTAAAAATTTTTTATTATTTTGAAAGTATTAGCTACTTTATAGATAATATATAGATAATATACTATTATCTACTTTAATAGATGCTAATCAAGAAAGTTACATATTTTTGGTTCATCAATGCATAATTTAAGGATATATGAAATTATATATTCATGTAATAATTACACCATTATGATACAGTAATTAATATGATACTCTTTAAATAAAACCAGTCTTTATTATTTATGGCAATGGAGAAAATCTTTTTATTGGTTAAAGAAATAATAGCTAAATTCCTGAATATGAAATATGAGAAATATATAATATATTGTTCTTTTTTAAATTATGTGTTAATGTGACAATATATAAATATAATCAGGTACATGTATATAAAGCATTTTAAGGATTGACACATAGTAGAATGAATTTAAGTCTGAAAAATAAGAACTTTACTCTGATAGTAAGATAAATGTAAAATTGAAGATGAATACCAATTGAAAATTAATAAGTGGTCTTATTAACTCTCTTTAGCCATCAGTGAAGGTAATGATGGATTTGTATTTGTGTAAGGCCAGAGTTGTTGAGGGTCCTAGAAAATAGCTCAGATAGTAGGTAACTCACACTTGTCCTTCCATCATGATGTACATTAGCTCTTTGTACACACACAGATCAAATTGATCCTGGATACATATCCTATTCCTCCGAGGTCATATTTCTTTACATTTACCGTCTTTTTTTCCCGAAGGGACATGGAAATCATTTTTGGCTGTTGTTCCACTCCTCATTGTTTTTTTCCCCTGAAAAACAGAGTGAATGGTGGTAATGAGCTTTTCTAAGGGTGCGTGATAACCATTAGTCGCTCTTGAGGCAGTGCGTTATATTGACTAACAGTGTATTCTTTGAAATCACTGATTAGTGATTTCACATGCTGGCTCCTCTCTTTGCAAGCCACTTAACCTCTCTGTACCTCAGTTTCCTCTTTAATTAAATGGAGGTTATGATACTATCTGCTTCATAGTATTCTTATGCAGATTAAATTTGATCATTATGTAAAATCCTTAGCATAGTCCGTCACATATTTTCATTGCTCTATAAAAGTTAGTTATTTTGATTATCACCACCACCATCATATACTTACGTTTTTCAATTTAGTTTTCTTAAGTTTTACTGCCCTTTAATCTGAGCAAAACGATGGCAGTTGGGGAGATTGGTGGGGGGGAACATAGTTTAGTTTCGATCTTGATGTTAGTTTTTCTATCTTGAGGAGCCCAAATACCATGCTATGTTAGTATAATCTTTGATAAAAAGAAAACACAACATAACAACCAAAATAATAATAACACAACAACCAAAAAATATAAGCAAATTTTAATTTACGATGAAATGAATACAACCTTTCTGCAGTGATTATTCTCTATGTACATGTAATTAATAATTTGGAAAGCTTTAAATCTGAAATGTGTTTTGTAATTTTTCGTTTTTCTTAATTGGTGACATACCATTTTTATTATTTCAGAATGACGATATTGAAACGGATATTAACAAACTAAAACCCCAGCAAGAACCAGGACGAACAATAGAAGAACTTAAAATGTATGAACACCTTTTCCCTGAGCTTGTTGATGATTTTCAGGTATACAGAAAATTCAGCATCTTAACTAATTTTAAGAAAAAGTTCTTTTTTTCTTAGACCTATAATCACTGTTTTCACTTCTGAAAAATGAAAGTAGTGTTGCTTTTCTGAGTGACATTGGACAATTATTTCAGCATTCTGAGCTACAAATTGCTGTCGGTAAAACGAGGGAACTAGGCCATTTAATTTTTGGACTAGCTTTTAAATTTTTTGATCATTTTTGTTTATCAAGTTAATTGACATAGTTTTTTATTCTTTTTAAAAATAATCTTTAAAATGGCATTTCAGAATCTTATGTTAAAGCCTTATTTTTATCAGTTGCTTCCAACTGAGGGGAGATGAGAGCTGAGAAAATGCTTAATTAAAAATATAGTCTATGCTCGTTGAATTGTTTTTCCTGATAGTCACCATATAAGCATGGAAGGTCAGGGAAAGAGGACAACTGGAAGTCTTTGAATCTAAGTTGCTTCATAAGGACAGTGACTTCTTGTTAACATTTCTTACCCTCATTTATTTACTAGAATATAGTATTCAGCTTGGATTGCACAGCAAGTAAAGCTGATTGAATTGATGGCTAGTAGTAAATATAGTTTCTAACGCTCACTCTGCTGCTCACTTGTGGTGGGTTCTTGAGTAAGTCCCTGAAACTGCCCAGAATATTAAACTGTAAAATAAAGGGTTTGAACTGATAATCGTAGATTTATTTAGCCCTTGCTGCAAACCCCCGCTCCCTCTCCCCCCCCCACCCCCCGCCCCGCCAAGTTTCACACACCAACAGTGTATTCTGGTTATAATTCCTGGTTGCAATAATTCCTGGTTGCTCAAAGAAAAAGACTTAAATGTGAAGCTGTATGTGAGAAATAAAAACAGAGAAATGCTTACTAGCTAATGTTTACATTTCACAGTTCTAATTATTCAGGTTTCTCTTTGGGAACTAATGAGCTTTTGGATGCAATAGAAGAAGCAGCAAGTTGCTCCCTCTCCCCCTCCCCCAGTGTCTTGGTACTCCCCATAGATTTGGGGTATGTTGGAAGGTACGTTGAAATCAGGGGTAGTAGAAAGAGGGCAGGAATGAAGGAGAGGTTATTTGTCAAAGAAAAAGAAGAAGACAAGAAGAGGCATTTGGGAAAGGATACAGGGTGATTTTCTTTCCGACCACCTACAGGAAGTATCCGGCTGCTCTTTGCACACTTTTGTGCCCAACTAAGAACCACTTTAAAATAAAACTCCAGAGATAACAAATACTGCCAATCTAAAGCAGAAAAAATATATTGTGGAAGGGGTTTGGGGAAGGAATTGATTATTCTGTGAAGAAATGACCTATTTTCTTCTCTATTTGTATACATATAAGAATTATATAATGTGAGTAAAAACTGTAGGAGTTTTGATGTGGGAATAGAGATGACTAGTTTTTAAATAGGTGTTAAGGTCAGGATTTTGATCCTCATTATTTCACAAGCCAGTTCTTTTCTTGTAGACTATGTTGATGAGTACTGGTACGTTTGCCTATTAGTTCAACAACCAGAATAGGCCACCCGTGATGGTTTCCTGCTTGGCACCTTTGAAGAGCTGGCCAACTTGTGCTTTAGTTTGGCTGCTCCTAGAACAGACTCCTACTTTTGGCCTGACTTGGTGTGACCAGGGTCAGATGGTAAAGACAGGTGTGTCTGATTGTTAAGAGCTCTGAGGATTCTTCCCAAGTGAGTTACCCCTTTTTACTGTGTTTAAGCAAAAGAAGTTACTTCCAGTATTTCAGATAGTACATATTTATTAATGCCATATTTTTAAAGCTTAAAGTAGAATAGTTAGCTCTATGTATATAGTATATGTTGCGGGAAATAGCACATTTTCTTCTATGTGCGTAATTGGAAAATAATTCTAAAGTAATTGTGTTGGCACTCTTTCTCATTTTTCAGTTTCAGAGGAATGCACTGTTCATACACTTTAGTCTCTAATTTTTTAAGTGTGTGTTGGAACTGTGTATGGGCAGTGATATTTAAGTGATGTATTTTTGAGAATTAAAAATATTTGGTTGGCTCTAAATAGGAAGTGTTTGAAAGAATGTTTTTCAGCTATCCTTGTATCAAATGATACAATGATATGAGATGGCAGATCATGAGATATTAAACAGAAATGGAATTAATTTTGATTATGACTTTTTCCACTTGGATTTGCATGTCACTTTCAACATCAACCACTGAAGCTTAAAATTACTTGATGTGTTTGTTTTTACCTGAACACCACCCACTTTGTTTCCAGATGTGTTAAAGCTACTATTCAATGGCCTGACGGAGGCAGAATGAGTGCATTTGAAGTCCACATAAAGAATTATTAAAGTAGTTAGCAACAGACTTTTTTAAGGGGACCTTACGCATGCTTTTAAAGCTATGATTATTTATTTGTAGTGACAAGTATAGTTTTATTTTCTTTTGTTTCTTGATAGCAGAATATTAGAAGTGTCAAAATCCTGCATTTTCACAGCTCTGTTTTCATACATCTGTGGTAGCATGATGACATTTACCATATGGACTTTTGTTATGTTTATTTCTTTCCCCTCTTTTTTTTTTTTTTTTTTTTTGCGGTACGCGGGCCTCTCACTGTTGTGGCCTCTCCCGTTGCGGAGCACAGGCTCCGGATGCGCAGGCTCAGCGGCCATGGCTCATGGGCCCAGCCGCTCTTCGGCATGTGGGATCCTCCCAGACTGGGGCACGAACCCATGTCCCCTGCATCGGCAGGCGGACTCTCAACCACTGTGCCACCAGGGAAGCCCTCTAGTTACTCTTGATAAAATAGTAAATATATGTATTTACTAAATTCTGAAGTTAATTAGGATCTTTCTTTTCTCTTAATTATAAAACGAAACTTAGGATACTTTATATACACCTCCCAAACCTTCAAAACTTACATGCTTTGAATTTATATTTTAACTCTAGCTTTAAAAAAAAACCTCATATGATGCTACTGCTTTGTGTTTAGATCCAGTGTTTAAGATTTACGTACATTTTCACTACCTTGTAATTTTTTATTTCTTCTTGTTTCTCAGACTTTCTGTCTGAATTGCTTTCCTTCTGCTTGAAATGTTTTATAGTATCTGTCTGTCTGTCTCTTTTTTGGTCCAAATATATATTTATTTTGTAATTCTTCTTGAAAGTCAGTCACTGTTTTCCTCTAGCTGCTTTTTTAAAATCAACTTTATTTAAGTGTAATTTACATGCAATAAATTACAAATACTTAGGTTCAATGAGTTTTAACAGATATATACAATTGTGTAGCTACCAACCCTGTCAAGATATAGAATTGTTTCTGTCACCCCAGAAATTCTGCCTGGGTTTCTTTTTAGACAATATCCTCATCTCTTGCCCAGGTAACTACTGATCTGCTGTCACTCCAGGTTAATTTTGCCTGTTTTGGAATTTCTCAAAACTGGACTCATATAGTATGTCCTTTTTTGTGTAAGGCTTCTTTTGCTCAGTATGTTTTTGAGATTCACCTGTGTTTTGCATTTATCAGTGGTTTTTCCCCCTTATTGCTGAGTAGTATTTCATTGTATGAATATACCACGATTTCTTTATTCATTCACTTCTTGATGAGTATTGTAATGTTGGCAGTTTTGGGCTATCATGAATACAGTTGATACTACCATGTGTGTACAAAGCTTTTTTGTAGGAAAGCTTGTAGGCAATATGCCTTCATTTCTCTTGGATAAATACCTACAAGTGAAATTGCTGGGTTGAGTGTATGTTTTCACTTTATAAGAAATTGTTTCTGGTGACTTGTAAGATTGTTTCTTTAGCTTCAATGCTCTACATTTCCCAGAAATGTTTGTTAAGTGTAGGTATTTGTTAAGTCTTGGGATTCATTGTGTTTTGGAATCTGTGAGTGTTGTTTTCTCGTAGGATTTGGAAAAATTCTTTATTCTCTTCTTCAGATACTGCCTCTTTCTCTTTCCCTCTCTCTTCTCTTTTGGCATTTCTAATTGAATGTAGATTTTCTATCTCTCTTCCATATCTTTTAACTCTTTTTTTAAAAATGTTTTCCTTCTCTTTGTTTCTCTGTGCTGCATTTAGGTAATTTCATCAGAACAGTCTACCAGTTCCCTAGTTCTAATTTTTGCTCCATCTAATCTATCATTAGAAACATACATTAGGCATTTAAATTTGTTTTTGAATTTTAGAAGGTTTAAAAAAATGTTTCATCAGTCTTTAACTTCTTGTTTCTTGTCTTTCATTTCTTTGAACATATTAGATATAGGCATTCCTTAGTCTTATAGTTTTAGTGTCTGAATTTCTTGCAGTTTTTTTTTTTTTTTTTTTGCGGTACGCGGGCCTCCCACCATTGTGGCCTCTCCCGTTGCGAAGCACAGGCTCCGGACGCGCAGGCCCAGCAGCCATGGGTCATGGGCCCAGCCGCTCTGCAGCTTGTGGGATCCTCCCGTACCGGGGCACGAACCCACGTCGTCTGCATCGGCAGGCGGACTCTCAACCACTGTGCCACCAGGGAAACACTTGCAACTTAAAAAAAAAAATTTTTTTTTACCATAAGCTGCTTGTTTTCTTTATAATTTTGTGGAAATTCCAGAAGTTTTTGTTGTTGTTGCTGCTTTTGACAAGCACTGTAATAGATTAAATTCCTCATTGAGGATTTTTGGACCACCCAGATAATGTGAATTCGGGCTGCAAATTCATGTGGTGTGATAGCAGGCTTTTGGTACCATTTTTTGAGTAGTGCTATTCTTCACCCTCTTAAGTGCTAAGGTTTGAGACAGTTGACTTTCCTTGCTATTATTTGTTTTGTGGTAGGATATTTCTAGTCCCTCTATATTGAAGGTTTAGTTTTCTGGGGTTCCTCTTTATGGGAGGGGTATCTTCTGTTGGACTCCCCACTTTATGCAAGCTCTGGGTTACTCTCCTGTTCTTTATACTTTTTGAGATGGGAAAACCTATACCCTAGGTCACCTGTTTTAACAAACATTTTTCAAGTGAAAGCCAGCTTCAGTCTTACAGCTTTGGGATCCCGTCTTCACTTACTATTTGGTTTTTAATCCTTGCTTTCTTATTCACTTGCTGCCATACTTAAAATGTTTTAATATCTTTTTTTTTTTTTTGACCGTGCCGTATGGCTTGCAGGATCTCAGTTTCCTGACCAGGGATTGAACCCTGGGTCAGGCAGTGAAAGCTCTGAATCCTAACCACTAGACCATCAGGGAACTCCCAAAATATTTTAATATCTTTTCCAACAGTTGTAAATGTTTCTGTGGGGTAGATAACTAGCCCACCAGGTTTCCTACAACAGATTTTTAAATGCAGATTTCTTCCCTGATCTACCACTTTAGAAAAAGTTTTTAAAAACTATAGTACCTAATGTTGTCAAGGAAGAGAAAAGTTGAAATAGATCCTCTCATATACAGTTACTGGGAATAGTATTAATATTTTTGGAAGGCATTTGGACAATTTGTATTAAACATTAAAATTGATTATAGTATCTGGCTCTGTAATGCCATTTCAGTGCTTGGGAAATTATCCTAAACAAAAAATTTATGCAAAAGGATGTTCATTGCAGAGTTCTTTATAATAGCAAAATTTTGGAAATGGCTTAAATGTACATCTTATTTGTTTGTTTAAATCCTTCCGTATTCTGTGAAGGATTTAATGCCCAGCAGTAGAATAAAGGTTAAATCCATTGAGTTTTGTTTTTTTTTTTTTTGATAAAGTCTTACATAGACCAAAAAAATGTCTAAAAGTATAAAAAGAGAAAAGGCTACTTGATCTGTCAGCAGCATCCTTATTTTTACTTGTCTTCCAGGACACTTTTCTTTCCTGGTTTTCATGTTTCCAGCCCAGCTTTTTCTTCTCCATCTCCTAGTGTTTCATTTTCATCTCCTCAACTTCTTAAGATTGTAGTATCCCGAGGTGTAGAGTCTTTTGTCTTCTCTTATCTATCTGTTTCTTTCCACTGATGATTTCCAGTCTCATGGTTTGGAGTAGTATCTGTATGTGAAGGACTCTCAAAGTAACATCTTCTGCATACACCTTTCTTCTGAATTCTCAATGCATACATTCAGCTGCCTGCTTTACATCCTTGTCTATATGTGACTAGCTCACACTTAACATTCCAAAGCTAAACTCCTGATGCTTTTCAGTTGTTCAGGCAAATACTTTGGTACCATCTGTGACCTCTCTTTGTACCTTTTACCCTGTATCTGGTCTATCAGGATATCATGTCTTTTTGGCCTCACAATACATTTAGAATCCAACCACTTCTTACCAACTTCCGTAGATTACTGCAGAGGACTCTTAATTGGTCTTCCTGCTTCTATTACCCCTGCCCGCTCCTCCCCAGAAAGACAGAATCAAACTAAACAAAAAAGAATTACGTAGCCCCAAATGCCTAAATGCTGTGGTTAAGAAGCCTGCACTACAGTTTTGGTTTTTGTCTTTTCCCCCCACCCCCTTCCCCAAATACGTCATGTCATGGCACTCATCTTCTCAGAACCCTCCATTGGCTCCCAGTCTCATTCAGAGTAAAAAGCAAAATTCTTACAATAGTCTGCAAGGCCCTACAGTGTCTGGTCCTCTTTACCTCTTGGACTTTATCTTGGTCCGTCTGTTCCAGCCATCCTTGCTGTTCTCTGACCACACCAGGCCTTCTCCCACTCAGGGGTCTGGGAACCGGCAGCCCTCTCTGTCTTTGCTTGTATCTGCTCAGTGAGCCTTCCCTAATCAATGGCATTAATATTGCCACCCACCTCTCCTCCCCCTGGCACTTCCAGTCCACATTACCCCTTTCCCCCTCTTCTTTTGCTTTAACACTTTACCCTCTAACATCCCATAAAATATATTTGTATCATGTTTATTACTTTTTCTATTGACAGTCCTCTCCCCTCCTTCTGTAGAAGAATATAAGCTGCAAAAGGGAAGAGTTGTTTTTGTTTTTTTTAACTGATGGGTCTTAAGTGCCTGAAACTGCTTGGCACAAAACAAACACTCTAAATATCTGTTGAATTAGTGAATAGCAATTTAGCTGTTCTGTTTCCTTTAATAGATTTTGGATGATTTTAATGTCTCTATACTTTTCTAAAATTTCTCATATTTGTTATATATAGGCACTATTTTTATAATAGAAAAAGTAAAATTAAGTGTAATGAATTTTGTGCTGGTTAAACATTTTATCTTTTATTAGCAAAATTAAAATATACCCTGTTTTATCCATCTTTAAAATTTTCAAATGTTAGGTTTCTGAATCAGCATATAAAATGAATATGATCTTAGTTTTGTTAATGTGTATAAATATTCACATATAAAAGATCAAACTTATTTTTTATTTTCAAAGGACTATGATTTAATCTCCAGAGAACCAAAAGCTTTTGTATTTGAGGGAAAAGTGCGTGGCCCTATTGTTGTTCCCACGGCAGGAGAGGAAGCGTCTGGGAATTCCAGCGATTTAAGAAAAGGAGTTGTAATGAAGGTGACTGTGTCTCCTAAAGGAGATGAAGATAATAAGAAACCAGCCTGTGCGGATCTGGCAAAAGAAGACATTAAAGATAATGACAGAACATTACAACAGCAGCTAGGTGATCAAAATAGAACTATTTCATCGGGCCATGGCTTAAACAATGATATTGTGAAGGCCTTGGACCGAATTACATTGCAGAATATTCCTTCTCGAACAGCCCCGGGTTTTACTGCAGGAATGAAGAAGGACTACAGTCTCCCTGTCACTGCCCTTACATGCGCTAATGCATGTTCACACGTGGCTACTTGTGGGAATGTTCTGTTTGAGGGAAGAACTGTTCAGCTAGGCAAGCTTTGCTGTACTGGAGTCGAAACTGAGGATGATGAAGACACTGAGTCTACTGCATCAGTGGAACAAGCATTAGTTGAAGTTCCTGATGGACCAACACTCCACGACTCAGATCTTTATATTGAGATTGTGAAAAGTACAAAGTCTGTCCCAGATTATTCGGAGGTGGCTTATCCTGATTATTTTGGTCACGTTCCTCCTCCATTCAAAGAGCCTATTTTGGAAAGGCCTTATGGTGTACAAAGGTGAGTTGTAGATTTCCTCTTCCTCATAAACAAGATCATTGTCAAAATATGGAGCATGCTGAAAGAAACTGCTTTGGGTATTTAGGAAGAAAATTACTCTTAATTAAAGTTAGTGTCAGCAGAGCCCCCTCACCTCCCGCTTGTGTCCCTCACAAGCAACCTGTAGTAATAAATCTACTTCTTGCCTATCAAAAGAAAAAAAATAAAGTTAGTGTCATTTTTTATCCTGCTTTGGAAATTTTGCATTGTTTTGAAATTGTCTGTATGGGTTTACTTTATTTTCTAAGTTCATTACCTATTCAAATGAAGCCAGCATAATAAACCTGACCATTGTACAATTTAGAAATTTTCTATTTAGAATGATTCTGAAAGTATAAGAAGATTGTTTAGTAATCTTTGAAAAAAATATTATATTAGTTATATATTAATTTAGTAATTTGATTATTATTTGAACTTGATTTAGGTATATAATCTAAAAATACCAATATGGGCAGCATTATTTTGTTGTAAAATTTGGAATTGGAAATATACAGTATAAAAATTTGGGATTCATAAGACTGAACTTATTAAATATTGCCAATTAATTTTAAAAATTATGGTTGGTATTAACTGTCATCAACTAGTGAATATTGGGCACGTAAATACATTTTTGGTGCAACTTGACTATTTTCAGAGATTATGATTAAGGGTTTGTGATGGTGGCTTACCAGTACTTAAGAACATGTATATGTTCTTGTTATGGGTATGGTATGTGATGATGAAGGAAGATATTACTGTGCATATTTGATCCTCTTTAGACTATGAGCTCCTTTAAGGCAACACCTGTGTCTTATTTATTTTTTATATTTAATATATAATTAATCATTTTTACTTGGCAACTTAGTATATGTTTAATGCTACCAGTTGACTCCTTGATCCGTAGGTGTGGAATCACATACAACATAGCATCAGAACAAGTGACTGACTTTGCTGGGACGTGGGGCGGGGGGGTGGGAGGGTGGGCCTTTGCCTTGTCATCCACCGGTTGTATCACAGACTGCATCATCCAGAGGCGACGGGCCCCTTGGAGTGCTGGAGTGGCCTTCAGAAGGCACAGATGAAGCTCCAGCTCAGAGGAAATACTCTGCAAGGATGGGCTGCAGTCTTACAGGATGCAGTATAGGCACTAAGTTAGAAACTTCCATTTGGTTCTGTATCCCCAGTAGAAAGACTAATGGGTCTGGGAAGCAGGAGGTGGAAACAGAAATAGTCCTACTTACTGTAGCTCAATGTCCCACTGGGGAACTTTGTGCAGGCGTGTGTCCCTGCACCTCTGAGCTCTGCAGCGTTAGTAGTCCTAGCCCCAAAGTGGGTGTAGTCTTTCCACAGGGGACATAGCAAGGGTACAGTTTGACTGCAAGCTGTGGTTGCCAGTGATTTACTTTAGTCTCTTGTGTCTAGGACCAGCAGACAGGACCCAGATCAGCTAAAGGAGGTAGGATTGCTTCTACACAATGGCAGCAGGTTGACCATGGGTGGCACTCAAGTGATCCACTAACTTTAAGTGTGAGTGGACACATGACGGCCACCCTGGAATGAGGATGATATGATTGCCAGGGTCTCAGACACCTAAGGAATGTTTGGGTCACTTAATCACATCAGCTACCAAGACCTGCAGAGGTGTGATAGGTGAGGCAGAGGGGAATTTTGATAGATATCGGAGGATGGAGATGAGTTGCAACCCTGAGAATAATTGCAGTGATGGATGGGGACAGCGTTTGTCCTGCTCATGTTTTTCTTCTAAGTGTCTCCTTAGTAGAGGCACACAGGAACTGTGGAGCAGCTGCTCTCCAAAGATGGATGGAGAAGTGGATCCATTCAGCACAAGGGTGGGCTGTGGCAGCCGTGGCAATGAGTTTCTCATCTCTCCCTTCCTGAGAGAACCTGCTGTGAGGCTTTTAGTTGCCCCCAGCCTTCAGCCACTGTATTTTGGAGATCCCTTGCAGTATTATTGCTGAGACCATGTCCTCTCTGCATTGCTTCAGCCATTGGCTGACCATGATGATGGTACTAGAGCTGAGCCATTCCTGACCAATGCGGGGATCTGATCATAGGCAGTCTTTGCTCTGTGGCTTCTTGTTGGCATGGCCGAGACTTTTGCAGAGCTGCACTGCAGTGTGAGGCTCTCCTACTCAGTGTTCTCTCTCTTCCCAGAGGTAAAATCTGCTTTTTGGACAGACCTGAAGGCCTGTCACGCCTAACTGCTGCTCCCTCTCCCCTTTGTTTTTCACACGTGTTTCCCCTAATAGATCTCTTGCACAGTTGGCTGCAAGAGATTGTGATTGTGTCTGGCATTTGCTTTTCAAAGGACCTGAACTGACATGCCTGGCATGAGTCAGAATCAGTCAGCAGCTAGATTTTTCTCCTTTTCAGCATCACCGCTTAGCCTCTCTATCTCCTGGAAGTCAAAGATGTCATCTTGGCTACAGAAAGCACTTCCTGAACTTTAAGTGTTCTTTAAATGCTGAGAGCAAGTTTCCTCATTAAGTTGCCTCAGTCTGAAAGTTTTAGTTTTCCTTATTAGCCTATAATATCTGAAGTAAGATTAGAAGGAAGGAAGATTGTGGAATTGGGCTATAACTATTATATAGGTCTCTGATTCTCAGCCTTAATTTAACTACCAAGGATCCTTCCCCTCATGGACTTTGTTAGGAAAGCTTTTCTCAGTCAAGACTCTAATTTAAGTATTTTACCCATTTGTGCTAATAAAAGACATAAATTCCTGCTAAGCAGAGCCTCTGATTAACATTAGATCACCTTTTCAGTTGATACATTTATTGATGTTGATAAGTAAAGAAACTTGTTTTAATTAAGTGTAGCTGTACTGCAAATAAATGTATCATGGCCACGAATAGTTGTTATACCTACTCTGTGGGTTTTCAAAATGTCTGTGCTGCAGGTGGGGAGCTACACCCTCAACTCTGGTGGCCTCTGTCCTCTTTGAGCAGCCTTTTCTAGTGTTGGGCTTTGTCATTGCCTGGCTGGGTCTTTAAGAGAAGATTATTCCACCCACGGTCCCATAGTCTACTTGCTGTCTCCCCAGGACTGTGCCTTTCCTGGTAGAGGAGAAGTTTATACCGACTGGAATTACTGTGGCTCTTCTCAATCCTCCTCTCTTTCTTCACATTTATGGTGAATTCTTTCACCTCATTCCTGAAACACAGACACTGCAATTGCTTTACTCATCTAATCAACAGATTAGAAGTTTGACCTCTTGAGTATATTAGGCCACCTTCGATTTTTTTCCTGAAGTAATTGACTTTTTCTATTGCCTCTACACAGGGTAATGTACCACAGAGTTTGTTATTTTATTCAAACCAAAGCTTTAAAATATAATTTTGAAACTAAACAGCATGATAAATGATTAAAAAAGGTCACTCAGATTTGGGATATGTGTTAAAGTTGGGTGTGTTGGTGCAAGTTAAAGTGCATAGGAGATTGAGCTCAAGGAAATGAAAACACAGAATACCCAATGATTTACAACCTGGTTTCCTGCATCCACTCTGGAAAATTTACAATGAGAAAAGTAGGACCCTAAAACACCTTGGAGGGTTAGATGATCTTTTTATCCTGGAATTTTCAAAGATTTCTTACCCCACTGATTTTCATCACCTTGATAAAAATATTTTTTTGTCTTCTGATTTGTTACAACAGAAATAAGTCAGAAATTATGAAGTAATCTAACCTTTGCTAGTCTCTTTTGCTGCATCATTATATATTTTGTGTGCCTGTGAGTGTTGCAAAGAACACCTTTCATCGTATTTGTCATAATTTCCATTTTCATATCATTTGTCAAAATTTCCATGGGTGTCAGATATTTGATGTGAGGCAGGAATATAACTCTATGTCAGTGAAACCAAACATTATGATTCTGTTTATTTAGATTTGTAGGACTTTCCCCAGTAATGTTAATTGCTTTAGATATAACTAATGCAAAAAATATATACTTAAAATGTTTCTGAATTATCAGTACATACTAGGCAGCAATACTCTCATGTTTGAGGGTTGTTACTCTTTTTCTCCTTATTTTATGTACTCTGCAAATATTTGTCAAGTATTTATGTGGTATTTGTGGTGGGCAGTGTCATCCTGATGCAGAGAGATGCAATGTGTCAAAGCTTCTTTTCTCCCATCATTTTTGAATAACGGGTAGAAAACTTCAGAATTATTTGTTCCTTCGGGTGACATTAATTTGAGACTGGAAGAACAAATGCCTGTAGCGGCAATACTTGGACAATTGGACTTGAGAGTGCTGAGGCCATGTGGCATGGTGAGGCGTTTTGGCAGGTCAGGATACTCTGAAAAGCAAGTCGAAACACATGGATTCTAGACTGGGCTCTCCCACTGACTTTGTGTGTGTATATTTGAACAAATAACTTTATTTCTCCAGATACCAATTTTCTTAACTAAAAGCAGATCACTGATTTTGGAACTGTGGGTTGATGTCCATTAGTAGCCAGTATTGAAAGAGAAAATAGCAGTGTGTCACATCTAGTGCAGCCAGGTATTGTTTTATAAACTTTTTGTTTCAGCTGTGTGTGTGTGTATGTGTGTGTGCATTTGCGTGCGTGTGTGTGTACGTAGGGCTGTGATTTTTTTAATGTATTTCTTGAAGGTCACGGTCAAGAAAGTTTGATAATTCATCTAGACCAGGGATAGCAAACTATGGCCCACAAGTCAAATACAGTTTACTGCCTATTTATGTTCAGCCCACCAGCGAAGAATGGTTTTTATATATTTAAATGGCTCAAAAAATCCAAAGAAAAATAATATTTTGTAACACATTAAAATTATATGAAATTCATATTTGTGTCCATAAATAAAGTTTTATTGGAATACAGCCAGTCCTGTTTGTTTATGTACCATCTATGGCTGTTCTTTCACCACAGTGGCAAGGTTAAATAGTAGTGACAGAGACCATGTGCCTTGCAAAGCCTAAACTATTTACTGTCTGACCCTATATAGGAAAAGTTTGCTGACCCCCGTAGCTAGGTAGTCTGAAGGCTTTATGGTTCTGTATTTGTAATAAAATATCAAATATGGGCCAGGTAATAGGTGTTACTAAAATACTCAGAAGTGCTTCCTTTTTTTTTGAAATACATTGAGGATATTGATTCTAGTTTGTTTATCTTATTTGCCTCATCTTCTGAAACTTATTTTTTGAGCAAATGATAAACATTTTGTAAATGTCAACTTTTAGCTCAGTCACTATCTGAGTGCAGTAACATTGTAAATGACTGATGTCAGAATTAATGAGGATTTACTATTTTATCATTTTCAGAAAAGGAAGCATTAGATCCCTTAAAATTATTCAGTGAAAATATCTTTTTGTCATTTTGAATTTCTACTTTATGATAATCTTTCTTGTATGTAATCACTGATCTTTTTAAAAGAAAGTACAATAAATGAATAAAATTTCATTAAAAATCTCTTCACCTCATTTGGAAGGGGAAAAATCTATTATAAGATTCATATCTCAATGTGGATAATGCACTGACATTTTTTAAAAAATTATTGTAAATACATAATGATGATTACTTGAAATCCACATTTTTGGTTTAAGTTGGATCAAAAATTAAAATGAAGCATCTGAGTTTAAAGTGTGCTTAGCATTTTTTGGTGTATTTTCCTTGTATTCATATTACATAAAATTAGCATTTTGATTTTCTTCACATTGTTTTTCTGTATGTTTTAGAAAAATTGCCTAGCTGTATTTTATAAGAATAGATATTTTATTATAAAATATAATTCATTACCTTGTTTTAAAAAAGCATTTAAGGTATTTTACAAAAATACTTGCAGCAAAATAAAATGAAAAAAATGGCAAAGAAACGTGGTGACTCTTAACCTCAGAAATATGTTCAGCATTTTTCAAAGTAAGAGACTTTTTTTTTTTTTTTCTTTAACTGGAGTATAATTGCTTTACAATGTTATGTTAGTTTCTGCTGTACAACGAAGTGAATCAGCTCTATGTACATATATATCCCCTCCCTTGTGGACCTCCCTCCCCCCATCCCACCATGCAAATTAAAATGTACTGAGATATCATTTCCCACATATCAAAAATTGGCTAAAATGTGGAAGCTTGATGGTATATTCTATTGATGAGACTGTGGAGAAACAGGCTCTCACATACATTGATAGTGGGATTTTCAATTGACAATACCTCTTGTGGAGGGCAGTCTGACAGAGTCTATCAAAATTAAATTCCTTTGACACATTAATCCCACATCTGAAAATTTATGAGATATATATATATATATATACACGATATATATGTACATATACACATGTAATTTGCGCATCTACGTTCAAAGTTTTTCATTGTAGCATTGTTCTGAGATTGGAAGCAACTCAAATGCCCATCGATCAGAGACTAGTTAAATAAATTATGGTATATCCATTCAATGGATACTTTGCAATGATTAAAAAACAAAAAGATCTCTGTACACTGATAGAAAGAGCTACAAGATATATTATTAAATAAAATAATCAAGGTGCTTGCGGAAGGAAAGTAATAAAAGTAGTTAACTGGATAAATGAACAGTGTGGGTTGTGTTGAAAGTGAGAGTCTTCATTTTATACTTTTATGTAATATTTGATTTTTGTACCAGGTCAATATATTACCTGTTGAGAAATTTAAAATTAAAAACGTAGGTGAAGGAATTGTGGCAAAAGCAAACTAAGGAAAGCAAAACCTTGGATTTCTTTATATCACGTTTAGAATGGTTCATGTACTTCTGGAATGGAAATAATAGAAGTATTATTAGTAGGAGCAACACTAGCAGAAAACTTTTATATTGGGTGGTTTTTACGGGCCAGACACAGGAATAAGTAAAAAGCACTTTGTATGCAGTGTGTATATGCTTATAAATTGTCATTTAATGGTATAACAGCTCTATGAGGAAATTGCTATTATTTCTCCTGTTTTATGGAAGACTATGCTGAAACTTAGGATTCTTGAGGAACTTATCCAAGCTAACACTGCTAGCAAATGACAGAGCCAAGAGTCAGCCTGGTCTACGTCATGAGCCTGTCCTGTTAGGCATTCATACATAGTGATCATATATATGTGGTTATACCATACTCATGAAGAATGTCTTCTACGGGTCCTCAGAGAATACTTATGTAATGAACAACATATCCCATAATATCCTGATGGTTGAGTAAATATAGCAATGAGGTGTACTAAATTGTTTCTCATAATGTTGTTCTGTATTGGTTGAAACCTAACAAAAGTACAATTTTGGTGTTGGCCACATATCATGTGAACTTTTGAGTATTTACTAGACTGAATGGGCTGCAAATTTTTCAGACCGCCTTACACAAATTATTTTCTTCTGAGCCAAGCCTTTGATGATGAATGTCAATAAGTTTGAGGTTATAGTTCCGAAGGGTACCTAGAAAATATTTATTGTTTTGTTTTGACTAGAGAGCCATATATTTTAATAGGCAGCTGAGGTAAAGTAACAAAGGATTGATATCTTTTATGAAAGCTGTGCTGCTTAACACAAATGTATGAATAAAAGGCTAATTGTCCTCTTTATTAATGAGGTCTGAGGGCAGGGCAAGATTTTCCTCAGGTATTAGTTTTAGGTCTAATCTAAATTTAATATAAATGGGGAGTTATATCTCCTAAAATGCAGTATCAGAGGTTGAAAACCAGTGGCCTGTAGGCCATATTCAACTTGCTCGTGATTTTAGCTTCACTTGCAGAGGTTTTTGTTTTTTAACTGAATGCCAACATTTAACATTTGAGAGATCCCACATAGAGATCCAAGTTTCTGCTGTTTCTCGGAAAATTGGTATGACATCCTTAACCTCTGTTTCCTACCTGGCAACATTCAGTTGTTTTTAGACAGAGCCTGCGTTCCCCAGTTTTCCACAGGTCTCCTCAGGTACATCACCTGCTGGCCCTGTAGGTGTCGAGCTTTTTTACCTTGTTTTACATTACAGAACATTGCTGTAGAACTGAGCTATTATATCAGCCTTTTAATACCATTTTCCTTAAGTAAAGCCCCAAACTTTTGTATGTATTAAGTGTTTGCACATTTGTGGTGGATATCAACCTTAAGATTTAATAAATTATTTTGACAAATGGATGTATTTAGTCATTCACCATACTTGAACACTTGTATTTTTTGGTATGGTGTGTACGTTAAGTGCCATCTCTTTCATTGTTGGGGATCTGGTTGATATAAATTTTGGATTTGTTATTATTATAATTAATAGCTTTTTAAAAGTTTGTTTCTTTAGAAAGAATTTGACTTTTGAAAGTTACAACATTGACTCTAAATCAAGAATTTATATCACAATCCTTTGGTACTGGGTTTATTTCTTGATATACTGCTTTGTAAATAATGAGTTATTTTTTGTAAAATAAAAATTAATAAATTATGCTTAACTGCGTAACTGCTAGATTAAGAATTTCTATGTAGAAAAGCATAATAGACATTCAAGATTTTTTTTTCGAAAACTATTGGCCTTGTAGCTAGTTATTTTCTGTAACTCAGACTTTTAAAATACTGTTTTTTGTCTTGTTATGAATTGATTCTTTTTTTGTACACAAAATATGTAGAGGAGTGATCATTTTTATTTTAAGAAATATTTTTATCATTTTATACTTTTTAATCCAAAACTTACTTGGGAGATAATAATGAATTTTGGTCAAACTTCTTTTTTATGATTTCAGGACAAAAATTGCCCAAGATATTGAGAGGCTAATACATCAGAGTGATATAATAGATCGAGTGGTATATGACTTAGATAACCCAAAGTAAGTATGCTTTTTGTTTGTTTGTTTTACTTTTATTGGTTTTATTCCTACTGTAAAATTTCAGTGTTCTTTTAAAAGACAAAAAAATATAGTTAACTTCCACCTAGTTAACCCTCACTACCTTTTGATCTTCTAGCAGAGATGTAATGGTAATGTAAATCATGTTTATTTACTTAAATTGAATATATCGCAAGCTTTTATTTGATCTTAGGTGGGCTTTTAATGGGTTTAATAAGGGAAAGGTCACAAACTGATGCTTTGTTTTTAAAAACTGAAACTACCTCCACTTAAGAGAGTGGAGATACCACATGAATGCTGCAATTTTGTCCTGTAATACTGAGCCTTCATTTCCTTAGGACAACAAATTACCATCCCCTTTAGAAGGAATATATGCTTCCTACCTCTCCACAGTCCCCACTTCTCTCTTTTGTCTCTTACTGCTTACAATCTGCTTCAGTCCTTTAAGTTACTTGCCTGACCTTTGAAGCCATTTGTTTGTGATTCTTGATGTTTTAACATCACTTCCAATTTAGGATTATCACTGGTACCATTGTATTTTATGGTTTAAATATAAGTAAATAAGTAAAAATGAAAAATGATGACTACTATTTATCAAATAAGAAATTTAATCAGCCTGCACGTGGGTTTTCCCTCTCCCTCAACATTCTAATATTCTGGGGAAGTTTCATATTTCAGTAGTCTCATTTGGAAGAAATAAAACATTTGAAAAAGATTTTTGGTAGAGAGTTAGGGTAAAGTTATGTCAGAGCTAATGACTGAGTTTGAAATAATATTCTCAAAAATGAAAAACAAATCTACCTTATTCATAACTTCTTAGTTATTTCTAAAATTTTTGTGATTAACACTGACTATAAATGTGGGAACAAATCTCTACTCGTAATTATAATTTTTTTGTCTATAAATATTAGACAAAGTTTGTATTTTGCGTGTGTTGGTTTTGTTCTTTGGTTTAAAAATAATGAGGAGGGTGAGGCAGCAATAATGGTGTATTTTTAATCTATAGTGTAGTTTTATTTTTTGCTCAGTTGTTTAAATGCAACGTATTTTATTATTCTTACTTTAAAATTTCATTTAGTTATACCACTCCAGAAGAAGGAGATATTTTGAAGTTTAACTCCAAATTTGAATCTGGGAATCTACGGAAAGTAATTCAAATTAGAAAGTAAGTCATTAAAAATTTTCCCATTTTGTATGTGCACAGATTATTTTCCTAATTTTCATCAAATTTGTTTATTTTCTGTTTTCAGAAATGAATATGACCTTATTCTGAACTCAGATATAAATAGTAATCATTATCATCAGTGGTTTTACTTTGAAGTCAGTGGAATGCGACCAAGCATTGCTTATAGGTTCAACATCATTAACTGTGAAAAGTCCAACAGTCAATTTAATTATGGTAAGACAGAAAGTTTTCTTTCCCAATTTAGAGGGCATGCAGGCACTGTAACTGTAGGATAGAAGTTTTAAAAAAATTACTAATGTTTTTTAAAAGTTTCAGTGTTCTTTTATTTTTTCTAGTTTTCAAAATTCAGATATTTATGCAAGATTTGACATAAACTAAGCTTTGCTTTGTTGGTGAAAAGAGTTACCCTTATAAAAGCAAGCCCTTTAAAATGTAATAAGTGGGGCTCCCCTGGTGGCGCAGTGGTTGAGAGTCCGCCTGCTGATGCAGGGGACACGGGTTCGTGCCCCAGTCTGGGAAGAACCCACATGCCGCGGAGTGGCTGGGCCTGTGAGCCATGGCCGCTGAGCCTGCGCGTCCGGAGCCTGTGCTCTGCAACAGGAGTGGCCACAGCAGTGAGAGGTCCGCGTACCGCAAAAAACAAAGCAAAACAAAACGAACAAACAAATGTAATAAGTGAGGTTGATTTCATCCAACTTGAGTACAGCTATAAAGATTTATTATGTATGCTGCTTAAAATCAAGTTTTTAATAAAGTCTGTTCATCCAGAAGAGAATTACATAAAGCAGTCTCTTTTTAACTGTTTATTTTGAATAGATTCCTAAAAAGTTAAAGTATTATAGAAGTTGCAGAAAGGTTCCATGTTCTCTTCACCAGATTTCCTCTCATGGTTACATCTTACATAGCTATACTGGAATACCAAAGCCAGGGTTTCAAATACCAGTGCTATAGGTAGATGGCATTTTTGCTAACTGTATTTATTTATTCACTTTTATAAAATAGTACTTACTACTTTAAGCTTCATTAAAATATTTTAATTTTTACACTTAAAAGCACACATTTTGGAGCGCTGCTTCTCTATTAAAAAAAAACTATACTTCTGTGTGATAATTTTTTCCTTTAGTGTCATTTTAAATTTAAAATGAATAAAATTCTGTAAAACTAAATCAAAACAGTGAGACAGATGGCTGCTTTAGTTTTTAAGTTTCTCTAGCCCTTTGGGTATTTTTGTATGTATATCATCCTTTCCAAACCCACTTTGTGGAGAATTTGGAAAACACAGTGTTGTTAAGAAAATTAAAACCATCAACAGTACATCATCCAGAGAAACTTATTTTATTTGTTTATTTCTTATAAATTTTATTTATTTATTTATTTATTTATGGCTGCATTGGGTCTTGTTGCAGTGAGCAGGGGCTCCTCTTCGTTGTGGTGCACGGGCTTCTTATTGTGTGGGCTCTAGAGTGCAGGCTCAGTAGTTGTGACACACAGGCTTAGTTGCTCTGCGGCATGTGGGATCTTCCTGGATCAGGCCTGGAACCTATGTCCCCTGCGTTGGCAGGCGGATTCTTAACCACTGTGCCACCAGGGAAGCCCGAGAAACTTATTTTAATGTTTGTTGTTTCTTTCCAGCTTTTAAAATAATGCAGTATGTGATTTTTCCATACATATAGTTATGTATTTATTTAAAAAAATAATGCTCACAACCTATGCAGTTTCATAGTGTGTATTTTAACCAACCATTATATTTATATTGTCAGTATTTTTCTGGTTATTAAATATCCATCTGAAGCAGAGTTTAATGGACATCCTATGGAAGTTCTGTAACTCGTTTATCCAAACATTCTTTTGTTGGACTTGTTTTATTTTCCTTCCAGTTTTATTGAGATATAACCGACCCTACAGCACTGTGTAACTTTAAAGTGTACAGCATTATGGTTTGACTTATATCATGAAATGATTACAATGTTTAGTGGACCTATTACAATTTAAGTTGTTTCTAATTATTTTCTATTTTAAATACTACTGAGATAAACATTGTACTAAATATTTGTGTGTATAATAATTTAGTTACACATTCACAGAAGTGGAATTTCTTTGTCTGCCAGCTGTAAATGTGTTTTTTTTGTTTGTTTGTTTGTTTTTTCTGATTAGGAACAGTGGATCTTATGGGATCCACTGTCCAAATTAGGGAATTTGGTAAAGGAAATACACTTTAGAGAAGAATCTCTAAGAAGGAAAGAGAAGAAAAAACCCCGCTGTTTAGCATTTTGTTAGCCATCCTTAAACTTATTCACATTCACATAATTTTAAAATTAAATTTTACCCTTTTATAGATTTGGGATCACAATATGAAAACTCATTTGTAAACTATATTTTTAAACTACACAACATATTGTAAAAACATTTCCCTGTGCCATTACATATTTTCAGCAACATCATTACTAATGTTTGTATAGTATTCTGTTGAGTAATGTACAATAATTATTTAAATGATAACAGATTGACGAGAATTTGTCTTTTTCAACATTTCAAAATTAGGAGCTGTGTTGCAATAGATATCCTTAATTATTTTTTTGTGTGTATGTTTCTGATTATTGCTTTGCCATAAATTCCTCCAAGTAGAATTTCTCAAAGGAAATGAACTTATGTTGGTGAAGACTAGGGAAAATGGGTCCTTACAGTGTTGTTGGGAGTGTTGAATTAGTTCAGCTTCTTTGAAGTGCATTTGATAGTACGATTTTAGTGTTTATATTTAAGTTCATCCATGCAGGATTTATTTTGGTATATTCTGTGAATTGGGATCTAACGTAATCCTATCGTTTGTAGTTAAGCAGCTTTAGCTGAACTAATTCTTTCTCAAAAGAGTTTTAAACTGTTGTTGATGAATTCATTGAGTTGTCAGACGTTGACATTTGTAACTCATTTGCAACTGTATTCCTGACCCACTAGTAAAAACAGGATTGGGAACATCACTCAGAAGACATTGTACATTGTTGCCCTATTATAATTGTTATAGAAAACGGTCAGTTTAGAAAAAAACAGATTAGAAACTGGTTTAAGGTATCACACTATTGCTTATTCATAATTTCTGACTTTCTGAATTTGGGTGGAATTTTTCTGACCTGTTAGTCATACTGTGTATCCCTTTTGGTTTGAAACACCACAACTCTCGCAAGCTGTGGCCTTCACAATATACCAGCATTTGTTTGGGGGCTGTGTGTTGCTCTAGCACCACTTGATTTTAATTATTCTGACCTTTCAGTCTTGTGTAACATCATTGTTGTTCTAGAACCATTTTGTTTTTAAAATTATTTTGACTTTATAATATAGTTTAACATCCTGTAGTCTTTTTCAGAAACAGTTTAACAACTTTTTCTAACTTTATTTTTCCTGAATAGTTTATTCTGAATATCATTCTGAGTAATTTTATCAAGTGCCCCAAATTTCCATTGCATTAAACTTATAATGTGGGAGAAATTGGATTTCTTATATTGTATTCGATCTTGCCACTTACGAACATGGTGTATTTGTTTACTCAAGTTTTTTATGTTCTCACCTAAATTTTTTAGTTTTCTTTTTGTAAGTTCCATATATTTCTTAAGTATACGTTCATTCTTAAGTATTTTATGTATTTCTTTTTTCTGTTGTGAAAGAGTACTTCTCCCTATTTTCAAGCTTGTTATTATTTATAATTAAGAAAGCTAAGGATTTTTATATGTTTACTTGAAAATCAGACTCCTTAGTTTCTTATTAGTTCTCATAGTTTCTCAGTTGATATTTTGAATTTCCTTGGTAGGTCCCTAGAATTTCTCCTTATCCCTAGTTATATCATATATGTTTCATTGCTTGGCTGGAACTTTGAGATTGTTTAAACTAGAAGGAGACTTTGGGCATCCTTGTTTGATTTTGAATTTAATGTGAGTGCTGTTTGTGTGTGTGTGTGTGTGTGTGTGTGTGTGTGTGTGTGTGTGTATTTTTTTTTTGTGGAGGTGCCCTGTGGCATGCGGGATCTTAGTTCCCCGACCAGGGATCGCACCCGCGCCTCCTGCATTGGGAGCGTGAAGTCTTAACCTGCTGGACCGCCAGGGAAATCCTGCTAGTATTTATGTTATGTATGTCAGCTTGTTTTGGGATACATATTCTTTCTTATACTAAAGAATTGCTATTTTTACCGAATTTTTAAAATTAGAAATATTTTATTTCACTTTTTGCATTTATCAGTGTGACCATATAATGCTGTGAGCTGTTAATGTGCTGTGTTATAATTATTTAATAATGTTTCTAATAGTAAACCGTCCTTGAGTTTCAGAAATTAGTCTGTTTTGCACTGTGAGTTAATCTTTAATACAAATATTTTGCATTTGGTAGTATTTTGTTTAAAGGTTTTTAGATCATTGGTCATAAGTTAGACAAGACAATTTCCTGACTGGAGGACTATCTTTTTATATTTTTGGAAGCAGGCTAATGCTAACATTGAACACTTAAATGAACAGCTTTTATTTCCCTACCCAGTGTTCTGGAGCAGTTTAAATAGCATTTATATGTTTTCATGAAACTTGGAAATAATGCACCTGTAAAGTAGTCTGATTCTGTGCCCCTTTTTGGGGGGAGAGGGAGCATCTGGATAACTTCTTCAGTTTTATATGACTCCATATAGTCTAGTTTTCTATTTTTTACGGAGGCAGTCTTGATTATTTATTTTTTCTTACACAGGTGACATTTAGATTTTCAGAATTCACTAGCAGAGAGTTGTATGCGATATCTGTAGTATGTGTACTTGCATGTCCCCTTGTTTGCTTTCCTTTTTGTGTGTGTGTGCGTAAAATGTAATTTGTTTTATTTTACTATTTTAAAAACCTGGCTCTTAGTTTTATTCATTATTCCCTTTAAAAGTTTTTTTTTTTAATTTATTAATTTCTCCCTTGTCCTCCCTGCAGGTTGATATTTTTTCTCTTTCTAACTTCTAGTTTATTTGCTTAAATTTATTTAAGTTTATTTTTGTTTGATGATCAAGCATTTAGGGTATTTTTTTAATTGAGGTATAGTTGATTTACAATATTAATTTTAGGTGTACAACATAGTGATTCAAAATTTTTATAAATTATAATCCATTTATAGTTATTAAAAATATTGGCTCTATTCCCTGTGTTGTACAATATCCTTGATTCTTAATTGTTTTATACATAGTACTTTGTACCTCTTAATCCCCTGCCCCTGTCTTGCCCCTCCCACCTCCCCTCTCCCCACTGGTAACCTAGTTTGTTTGTTCACAATATCTGTGATTCTGTTTCTTTTTATGTTCACTAGTTTGTTTTATTTTTTATATTCCACATGTACATGATAAAATACAGTATTTGTCTTTCTCTGTCTGGCTTATTTCACTGAGCATAATACCCTCCTAGTCCACCCATGTTGTTGTAAATGGCAAATTTTATTCTTTTTTATGGCTGAGTAATATTCCGTGTGTGTGTGTGTGTGTGTGTGTGTGTGTGTGTGTGTATACACCACATCTTCTTTTTCCATTCATCTGTTCATGGGCAGTTAGGTTGCTTCCATATCTTGGCTATTGTAATAATATAAACATTGGGATGCATGCTTATTTCGGGGCTCCTTGTTTGTTCCATTGATCTGTGTATCCATGTTTGTGCCAGTACCATACTGTTTTGATTACTGAAGCTTTGTAGTGTAGTGTGAAGTCAGGGAGCGTGGTACCTCCAGCTTGTTCTTCTCTTTCAAGATTGTTTTGGCTATTCAGGGTCTTTTATGTTTCCATACAAATTTTAAATTTATTTGTCCTGGTTCTGTGAACAATGCCATTGGTATTTTGATAGGGATTGCATTAAATCTGTAGATTGCCTTGGGTAGTATGGTTATTTTAACAGTACTGATTCTTCCAATCCATGAACATGATGTGTCTCTCCATCTGTGTCTTCTTCTGTTTCATCAGTGTCCTTTTGTTTTTTGAGTACAGGTCTTTTACCTCCTTAGGTAGGTTTATTCCTAGGTATTTTATTCTTTTTTGATGCATTGGTACATGGAATTGTTTCCTTAATTTCTCTTTCTGATAGTTCGTTGTTAGTGTATAGAAATGCAACAGACTTCTATATATTAATTTTGAATCCTGCAACTTTACTGAATTCATTGAAGAATTCTAGTGGTTTTTTGGTGGCGTCTTTAGGATTTTCTGTATATAATGTCATGTCATTTGCAAACAATGACAGTTTTACTTTCTGTTTTCCAATTTGGATTCCTTTTATTACTCTTTGTTATCTGAAAGCTGTGGCTAGGACTTCTAATACTGTATTGAATAAAAATAAGGAGAGTGGGCATCCTTGTCTTGTTTCTGATCTTAGAGGAAATGCTTTCAGCTTTTCATCATTGAGTATGATGTTAGCTGTGGGCTAATAATATATGGCCTTTATTATGTTGAGATATGTTCCCTCTGTACCCACTTCCTGTAGAGATTTTATCATAAGTGGATGTTGAAATTTGTCAAAAGCTTTTTCTGCATCTTTTGAGATGATCATATTGTTTTTATTCTTCAATTTGTCAGTGTGGTGTATCACATTGATTGATTTGTGGATATTGAACCATCCTTGCATCCCTGCAATAAATCCCACTTGATAATGGTATACGGTCTCCTTTTAACATATTGTTGGATTCAGTTTGCTAATATTTTGTTGAGGATTATTGAGTCTATGTTCATCAGTGATATTAGCTTGTAATTTTCTTTTTTTGTGATCTCTTTGTCTGATTTTGGTGTCAGGGTGATGCTAGCCTCATAGAATGATTTCAGAAGTATTCCTTCCTCAGCAACTTTTTAGAATAGTTTGAGAAGGATAGGTGTTAGCTCTTCTCTAAATGTTTGGTGGAATTCATCTGTGAAGCTATCTGGTCCAGGACTTTTGTTTTTTGGGAGTTTTTAAATTACTGATTCACTTTCATTATGGGTAATTGCTCTGTTTATGTTTTCTATTCCTTCTTGGTTCAATCTTGGGAGATTGGACATTTCTAGGAATTTGTCCATTTCTTCTAGTTTGTACATTTTACTGGCATATCTCTTATGATTCTTTTTATTTCTGTGGTGTTGCTTATAAATTCTCCCTTTTTATTTCTGATTTTTACTGATTTGAGCCCTCTTTTTTTCTTGATGAGTCTGGCTAAAAGTTTATCAATTTTGTTTATTTTTTCAAAGAACCAGCTTTTAGTTTCACTGATATTTTCTGTTGTTCTTTTTAGTCTCTATTTTATTAATTCTTGATCTTTATGATTTCTTTCCTTCTACTAACTTTGGGTTTTGTTTGTTCTTTTTCCTTTAGGTGTAAGGTTAGGTTTCTGTTTTTTGGGTTTTTTTTGGTTTAAAGTTAGGTTGTTTATTTGAGATTTTTCTTGTTTCCTTAGGTAAGCTGTATCACTTTAAAATTCCCTCTTAGAACTGCTTTTGTTGCATTGTATAGATTTTGGATTTATTGTGTTTTTGTTTTCAGTTGTCTCCAGGTTTTTTTTTTTTCTTCAGTGATCCATTGGTTGTTTAGGAGCATATTGTGTAACCTCCATGTGTTTGTGTTTTTTGGCAGGTTTTTTTTTTTTTTTTTGTAGTCTCATGGCATTGTGGTCAAAAAAGATGCTTGATATTATTTCAATTTTCTTAAATTTACCGAGGCCTGTTTTGTGGCCTAGCATGTGATCTATCCTGTAGAACATTCCATATGCACTTGAAAAGAGTGTGTTATCTGCTGCTTTTGGACAGAGTATTCTATATATATCTATTAAGTTCATCTGCTCTAATGTGTCATGTAAGGGCAGTGTTACCTTATTGATTTTCTGTCTGGATGATCTGTCCATTGATGTAAGTGGGTGTTAATATCCACTACTAATATTGTGTTATAGTTGATTTCTCCCTTTATGTCTGTTAATATTTGCTCTTTGTGTTTAGGTGCTCCTATGTTGGGTGCATATATATTTGTAATTGTTATATTTTCTTCTTGGATTGATCCCCTGATCATTATATGATATCCTTCTCTGTCTCTTGTCACAGTCTTTGTTTTAAAATCTATTTTGTCTCATATAGGTATTGCTACCCTGGCTTTCTTTTGATTTCCATTTGCGTGGAATACCTTTTTCCATCCCCTCACTTTCAATCTGTTTGTGTCTTTGGATATGAAGTGAGTCTCTTGTAGACAGCATATATTACAGGTCTTGTTTTTGCATCCATTCAGCTGTTCTCTGTCTTTTGATTAGAGCATTTATTCTATTTATATTTAAAGTAATTATTGATACTTATGTACTTACTGCCACTGTGTTAATCGTTTTGGAGTTGTTTTTGTAGGTCTTTTTTGTTTCTTTTTTTTTTTGTTCTCTTCCCCTATGATTTGATGACTATCTCTAGTGTTATGTTTGGATTCCTTTTTCTTTTGTGTCTGTATCTATTATAGATTTTTGTTTTGTTGTTACCATGAGGTTTATGTGTAGCAATCTATATTTATATACATGATTATTTTAGGTTGTTGATCTCTTAATTTCAAATGCATTGTAACAACCATGTATTTGTACTCTTCTCTCCTCACAATTACCATTTTCGATATCATGTATATTTTACATCTGTTTGTTTTGTGTATTCCTTAACTGCTTATTGTGGGTATAGCTTATTTTACTGCTTTTGTCTTTTAACCTTCCTACTAGCTCTGTACATGTTGTTTTACTACCTTTACTGTATGTTTGCCTTTACTGATGAGCTTTTTCCTTTCATAATTTTCATGTTCCTAGTTGTAGCCTTTTCTTTTTCACTTAGAGAAGTCCTTTTAACGTTTCTTGTAAAGCTGGTTTGTTGGTGCTGAACTCTTTTAGCTTTTGCTTGTCTGCAAAACATTTGATCTCTCCATCAAATCAGAATGAGAGCCTTGCCAGGTAGAATATTCTTGATTGTAGGTTTTTCCCTTTCATCATTTTAAATATATCATGCCACTCCCTTCTGGCCTGCAGAGTTTCTGCTGAAAAGTCAGCTGATAGTCTTATGGGAGTTCCCTTTTATGTAACTTAGTGCTTTCTCCTTGCTCCTTTTTATATTCTCTCCTTTGAAAATGTTTTTGCCATTTTAATAACATTGTGTCTTGGTGTGGTCCTCTTTTGGTTGATCCTGTTTGGGACTCTCTGTGCTTTCTGTATTCTTTCGCAGGTTAGGGAAATTTTCAGCTGTTATTTCTTCAAATGTGTTATTTTCTCCTTTGTCTCTTCCTTTTTGGACCCCTATAATGTGAATCCTAGTATGCGCGATGTTGCCCCAGAGGTCTCTGTCCTCATTTCTTTTTATTCTTTTTTCTGTTCAGCGTCAGTGATTTCCACTATTCTTGTCTTCCAGGTTGCTGATCCTTTTCCTGTGTATCATTTAGTCTCCTATTGATTCCTTATAGTGTAATTTTTGTTTCATTTATTGTGTTCTTCATCTCCGTTTGGTTGTTCTTTATATTTTCCAACTCTTTGTTAAAAACTTATAATTTCCTGCCCTGTGCATCTTTACTTCTCCTGAGTTCTTTCATCATCCTTATGGTCATTACCTTGAACTCTTTCTTGGGTAGATTGCCTATACTTACTTCATTTTGTTCTTCTTTTAGGGTTTTATCTTATTCCTTCGTTTGAAACGTGTTCCTCTGTCAACTTATTTTGCCTAAGTTGCTATTTTTGTTTTTATGTATCTGGTATGTTGGTTGTGTTTCCTGACCTTAGAAAAGTACCTTTTAGTAGGAGATGTTCTATGCGCCCCAGCTGTGTACTTCTCTCTGGTCACTAGAACTGTGTGCTCTAGTGGTGCCTCCTACATGGGCTTTTTGGGTCCTTCTATTGTGGTGGGCTGACCACTGTGGGTGGACTGGTAGGTGTGGCTGGCCCCTGGTCTGGTTGGTTGCCAAGCCCTGCCTTGTGTGGAGGCTGCCAGCCACTGGTTGGGAGGGCTGGGTTGTGAGGTGGCTGGCTGTGGAACCCCAGGGGGCCTTAGGGCTAGTGCTGGCTCACTGGTGGGCAGAGTTGGGGTCCAGGAGATCCTGGGGCCAGTGCTCACTTACTGGTGGCTGAAGCCAGGTCTTGGAGCTGGTTTTGGCCTTACTGTCAAGCAGAGCTGGGTCCTGGGGTCTGGCTAGAGGGCCCAGGGATCCCAGAACTGGTGTCAGACCACTGGAGGGTGGGGCTGGTTCCTGATACAGCTGGCGGCAGGGTTTGAGGTGTCCTGAAACTTGTCTTGGCTTGCTGGGACTAGGGCCCAACTGTCCCAGGTCTGGTGCTGGCCTGCTAGTGGTTGGGTTGGGTCCTGCCCTGGCAGGTTTCAGGGCTGAGGTTGTCCTGGGGCTGGTGAGTGCCCACTGGTGGGTGAGACTGGTCTTGAGGCTAGAGCAGGCTTGTTTTGGGGCAGGGGCTGGGCCCAGTGGGTCCTGGGGCAGGTGCCTGTCCAGTGGTATGTGAGGCTGGTCCTGAGGCCAGCGTCAGCTTCCTGCTGGTAGGTGGAGTTGGGTCTTGGAATCTCTGCGTGTAGGGCCCTGGGGGTCCCAGATCTAGTGCCTGCACACTGGTGTGTGGGGCCAGGTCCTGGGCCCTCTGGTGGGCACAGCCGTGTTCAGGGGTTCTTAAGGCAGCCTGCCTATTGGTGGGTGGGGGTATGTCTTGGCCCAGTTAGTTGCTTGGCCTCAGGTGTCGCAGAACTGGTGACTACAGGCTGTTGAGTCCTGGGGTCCTGGGGCTAATAAGCTAGAGGGAGGATTCCACACTGGTGATACTTGCCAGCACCAGTGTCTGATAGCACGAGCACCCAAAGATGGCAGCCCCCAGTGTCTGTGTCCTTAGGGTGAGCTCCAGTTGCCTCTTTCCTCTCTGGGAGACTTCTCAAGATCAGCAGTTAGGTCTGACCCAGGCTCCTTTCAAATGACTTCTTTTTCCCTGGGCCCTGGTACGTGTGAGATTTTGTGTGTGTCCTTTAGAGTCTGTTTCCCACAGCCCTCCAGCCCCCCTGAATTTAAGCCCTGCTAGCCTTCAAAGCCAAACATTCTCAAGGCTTGTTTCCTGGCACAGGACTCCTGGGCTAGGGAGCCTCATGTGGGGCTTAGACCCCTTGCTCCCTGGGGAGAACCTCTGCAATTGTATGCTCCTGTTTGTGGATTGCCCACTGAGGGGCATGCGTCTTGACTATACCATGACTCTCCCCCTCCTACCCATCTCGTTGTGGTTCTTCTTTATATCTTTAGTTGTAGAAGATCTTTTCTGGTAGGTTCTAGTCTTTTTCATAGGTGGTTCTGCAGATAGTTGTGATTTTGGTGTGCCCCTGAGAGGAGGTGAGCTCAGGGTCCTTCTACTCTGCCATGTTGGGAAGTCTCCTGCAAGGGTTTAGGTTTTGGATTTGTTCTCGATTACAACTTAATTTTGTATCCCTTCCCCTCCAGATTTTGATACTAAGACCTCCTTGTAATTTTCTAGATGGCTTCTAATTGTGTTTGGTTTTGGTATCCCTTTTGGCCCAAGAATTATTTAGAAAAGATTTTGTTATATTTTTAGTTGGTTAAATTATTTTGGCTATAATTTTTCTTATTGCATTCAAATTTTAATCAGTTTTGTTCATAGATGTGAAATTTATGATTTGAAATAATTTTTATGGCTTAATATCGGATCAGTTTTAGTGTTCACAGGTTCTTGGAAAATATGTATTCTTTGTTGGCAACATAATTTAACATACATTGTTAAGTTTATTGTTATAAATTTGTTTATTCAGTTTTCTGTATCCTTTTTATTTTTTATCTTGTCTACTTGCCCAAGGCTTAAGAAAACCCAACAGTCTTTCACTTCTATTATGTTTCTGTCAATACCTCATTTAAAATGAGGTATTTAAAATATATACATATTTTTTCAATTTTAATGCTGTATCATTTGGCACATAGACATTTATAACTTTTCCTGTTCCTTTTGTGTATACCCATTAACAGTATAAAATAGTCACATTCATTCCATTCAGTATCTTTTGCCCAGAATTGTATTTTTTTTTTTGCGGTACGTGGGCCTCTCACTGTTGTGGCCTCTCCAGTTGCGGAGCACAGGCTCCGGACGCGCAGGCTCAGCGGCCATGGCTCATGGACCCAGCCGCTCCGCGGCATGTGGGATCTTCCCGGACCAGGGCACGAACCCGTGTCTCCTGCATCGGCAGGCGGACTCTCAACCACTGCACCACCAGGGAAGCCCCAGAATTGTATTTTTATATTATATTGATTTGCATTTGTTTGATACATCTTTGCTGATTGTTTTTGTAAATAGAGGTTGCATTTTGTTCGACCCTTGCCTTTTAAAATGTGATTTTAACCTACTTAAAATTCTTTTTATAATTGATACTTTTTTAATGTTTTCTATTTTTGCTGTTCTTTATTTTCTTTATGTGTTATTCTTTAAGGGCCTACAAGGTGTAGTACAACACTTCTTTTAGCTATGGGGAACCAAAATATGTATATATAAAAATAGATTGTGAGGCATATTCTGTACTGGATTTCTTTCAGTCCTGCTCCATCTGTCTTAAGTTTAGTAGAGATTCCTCCCAGATTCTGACAAGAAATTGTCTGTTGTGAGTCTTTTATTTTCCTATACTTGTAAGTATTTAACTAGGAGGTTGGTAGAAGCTGTAGAAAGAGTTGTTAGGTAGATGTAATTTTCAAATGAACTCTACTATTAGATTTGTTAGGGTAATGCAACATACAGCAACTCTTGGTTTGTCTGAACATCAATAGAGTTAGAAGAAGGGAGAGACCAATATTTTAGTAAATTAGAATTCAACATTTTAAGAAATGATAACCAACTATGTAGTTAATGTTAATTGTCATGAGATTCATATTGAATTCACTTCAGGGATGTAATGATGACTGAAGATATTTGCAGTGGAAGCATCTTCAGCTGGAAGAATTTATTTAATTGCCATGCATTATTGAAGTCAGGAAATAATATTAATTAGGAAATTGTAAAAAAAAAATTTTTCCCCATTGGGACATGCTGCTTGGGGAAGTATTTAAATGTTGGTTCTTCTAGCAGATGTGCCCAGTAGAGGTCTTGTTCTTTGTCAGTGTCCCTCAAAAAAGAGCAGAATTATAGTTTCTTTTGTTTCACAAGTTGCCCTTTTCTTGGAGAATTTTTAGGTGATTCTGTTAAATATTAGTTTTCTTAGTTTTCTCACAATGAATGATCTTACTTGTAAATTTGTATATGAGAATTTATATCACTATGTACTACTGATATATCTGTTGTAATCCGTCACTCCCTCCCCCTTCTTGGCCCCCCTCTTACCTGAAAGGGGTTTGCTCAAATTACCACTAGATGGCAGTCTTGCGTTTTAGTAACTTAGAGCTTTAGTCACAAGCTCCCTCTTTCTCCCCCTGCCCTTCCTCCCCCATATCTTCCAGATATATGAAGATTTTTAACCACTCTCTTATATAAATTGAACATATGTGGAACCAGGCAACAAAATAGCATTTTGGAGTCAATTCTGTAGCATTCCCACCTTGCTCACATTAGTTAATTCCATACTTGGAAGTTGAGCTATTTCTTGACTAAAGAAATCTTCCCTGACTCCCCAGACTGGCTTAGCCCCCTTGATAAATGTTGCTTGTAATTTTTTCCTTTTAGGGCGCTCTTCACAGTTTTATGTTGTTTTTGTACGGGACTGATTAATACCCTTCCTCTCTATGTGCCCCTCCCCGCAAATTGTTTGTATATTCCACAAGATCAGGGACAGTATCTGTTGCTGACCACTGTTATTTATAGTAAGGCATTTAGTAGATGTTCAGTAAATAGTTATTAAATAAATGAGGCAATGGACGAATGAACTATGAAGATCCTATTAGGAACATAAAATGCCACGCACAAAATATATGTCAAGAAGACGGTAGTTCAGTTTATGATCATCGTTTTCTAAATATTTTTTTTGAAATAATTTCAAACTTACAGAAAAGTTATACCCTTTATCTACATGTTGGGCTTCGAAAGTGATGCCCCATCACCCTAGAACACTTTCAGTGTATTTTGTGCAAACATGGCATTTTTCTATGTAACTATGGGATAGCTATCAACATCAGGAAATTATCATTGATATATGAATCCCATCTAATCCTTAGAGCCCCCCCCATTTAAGTTTCACCTGTTTTCTCATTAATGACCTTAATAGCACAAGGATTCAGCTCAAACCACATGTTGTAAATTAGTTGTCAAGTCTCTTTAGACTATTTTAGTCAGGAACAGTTTTGCAGTCTTTAATGTTCATGACCTTGACACTTTTGAAAATTATAGCCCTTATTTTGTAGAATGGTTCTCAGTTTGGAGTTGTCTCATGTTCCTCATGATTTGATTTAAGTTAGGCATCTTCGGGAGGAACATCACAGAAGTGACATTGTGTTTTGGTGACCCAGGATTTTGTTTTATTACTGATAGTAATAATTTATTCACTTGATTAAGTTGGTGTCTGCCAGACTTTTCCATTGTAAAGTTACCTTTTTTCTCTGTAGTTAGTATTTTACATGTTAGTATCAGTGTAGAATTGTTTACTGTTTTACTCAGTGGGTTGTAATTTGTTGCTATCATTATTTATTTTGATGTTTAAATTGCCCAGGATTTGGCCATTGGGATCTCTTCATGCTGCATTTTGTGTTCTTTTGACATGTCCCCATCATCCTTTATAGGTGTCCTTGCTTTTTGGCACAGGATGCTCAGGGCTCATCTTGCCTTTCAACAGTCATTTCTTCAAAGAGCCCTGGTTTGGAGAATGGTATTTTAAAAATAAGATCTGTATGCATAGTGTGTACATTGTTATTGGACCTGTCCATGGACAGAGCTAGGGAATATGTATTTGTATATACAAGCGTTTATATAGAAATTTTCATTGGTAGTAAGTTATACGTATGTGTATGTTTATTTTTGTGTGTGCATGTTATACACAAACACACACATAAGCACACACACAGTATCTCCATGAAGTTACACTGATACCTTCACTTGCACAGGATTTATTCTAGTTTTCTTTCCATATTTACAACTTCCTTCTCCAACATGGAGAATTTTGGCTTCTACTATTCTTAATATATTTATTTATTTGATCAGTTCCAGTGTACATAACAGTCTGTCCTTTGCACTTTCGGGCAGATGCCCTCCTCACGCCTTTCAAGATCTGACACCCAAGTCAACCTGTCTCCCTTGCCTCTGCATGGGTATCCTCCCTTTTTGTTTTGTTTTTCATTTTGATTTTAATTTTTAGTTTTATTACATGGTGATCAGAGAGTTTTGTTTGTAATATTTCTCTTTTATGGAACTGACATTTCCTTTTGACCTAATATATAGTCAATTTTTGTGAATATTCCACATGCTCTTAGAAGAAGGTATATTCTCTACTATCAGGATACAGTGTTCAACATATCTATATAAGATTTGCCTTATTATGTTATTTAGATCTATATAAATATTCTTAATTTTTGTTTAATCAGTCTGACTTGTACTGAGAGTGTAGTGTTAGCATCTGCTATCAGTAGTATGTTTCTAATACTTCTCCTGTATTTCCTCTAGTTTCTGCCTTATATAAGAGGTTGGTCTTATCTGGTGCATAGATATTGCATCTTGCTATATTTTCACTGTGAATTGTGACTTCATAAAATTCCTTCTTCGTGTCACTTAGTATTTTTTAGCCTGCAATCTACTTTGAGCTCATGATTTCAATCCCTCCTTTATTGTTTCCACTTCTGTGGTATATCTTTGCCCATTTTTCTACATAAAGGCAACTTGAAGTCTGTTATATTCTGTCTTCCAGTAATGCTGAAGGCCTGGGCGTGTGTAGTTTTTATTTGTGCTACTTGTTGAATTTATTTATTTGTTCTTGGTGAGGATGTGTGGAGTGATTCTGATTAAAGTGGCTACCATTACCCTCCAGGCCAAGAATCTCATCTTCCTGTTTTTAGTATGACTCTGCTATGATACCAGCCATATTAGAAGCATGTGTTTTTTTCTCTGGACAGTTACTGATAACATATATGCAGCTTGTGATAGGTACCTTCAGGTTATTCAAGCTCCCCCTCATCTGTTAAACGATGGTGTTAGCTTCAACTTGAAAATTTTGAGTCTGTGATTCACAATACATTTGATGATTAGGGCCTAAAACACCTTGTCTTTCATTGTATCTGCACTTGTTACTGAGCATGTACTCAGTACAACTTAAGCCATTACATAGATATTATTAGAGGCTATTACCGTTGGATGTTGGTTTCACTCCGGCAGTTTAATATTTTGATTGTCTGTATTCAAGTGACAAGCTTGACAGTTCTTAATGTATTTATTTTATACACATAAACGTTTATCCTTTGGCTAATGATTAAATCAGTTACTCAAATGTGGCCTTTCTGTATCAGGTTGAGTAGACTGTGATTTATTCAATCTGAGTTACCTCATTTGATTTAATCTTACTGGGGCAACCTATTTTATTAAGATGGTTTTCATTATAGTCAGAATTTCCAAATATAGCTCCCCTCACTGTGACCAGAATTAACCATCATCTTAAAAGTAATAAGAGAATACATTGTCTTTTATAAAATTAGAACACTTCAGATAAATCTTTTATGCCCTTTGACTTCAGCCTGAACCTTGTTCCACCTTACTATAATTAACCATTATTATGAGTTTTGTGTGCCTGGAAGAGGTTGAAGTTTCGGATTGAAATGCCTCACTGACTCCTAGGAAGAAATAAGGAAGACAGGAATCTTTTATATGTACCAGTGAAATACCTGAGTTTCAGATATAAAGAGAAAATCTTAACATACTTCCACTTTAAAAGAACTGGTTACAGTACTTAAATAATATTGATAATAACAGCAGCTAATGTTTATTGAAAATTTATCATGTTCCAGGCCTTCTTTAAGTGCTAACACATGTGATACTCTTAATCCACACAACAAACCAACCTAGCATGGTTGTTATCCACAGAAGAGAAAAAGGGGGCATGAGTGGTTTAGTAATCTGACCAGGATCATGCATGTGGCATGTGGTAAAGTGGGAATTCAAACCCAGGTAGTCTGGTTACAGACTGCATGCTCTTGATCACTATGTTGTTCTGCGTGTGAAAAAATTAGGTTAGTATTGGACTCTCATCTGTGGTGCTAGAAGCTAGAGGAGCGCCAGATGTCTTTTGCAAAATCTGTCATTTGTTTGTCACGGCCAACAAACTGCATGTTTGTGTATATGTAGAATTCAGAAAATCTGCTACCCTGAACCCTCTCTGAGAAAAATAAATGAGGAAAAAGATCTCAAGATAGAAGACTTGAAATTTATAAAATGTGTTAAGTGAAAATGTTCTAAAAGGGGTGATATGGGAGAAGTGAAAGCTAATGTGTCTTGATGGGATTGCTTAGTTATTTAATATGATAATAGTATACTAGAGAAATATCAGTTAATCATAACTATTAGGATGGGAAATAGAATTGAGAAACACAAAAGAAAGCTTTCAAATGATAGAAGAAGAAAAGGAAATGTGGAAAAATGTAACCAAGCAAGTGAAATAAGTTGTAAAGAAGGAAAAAAAAATTAATGAATAGTAGAAAGAAAGTAAGATGGAAGGAATGAAATGAAATGTTTGTCTGTCATTACTAACTATGAATGAGCCAAAATGTCCTCAAAAATCAGATATCAAAAATTATACAAATTGTAGGGTCAGAGAATATGAGTGTGTGTGTTTATTAATTAAATGATAAAGTTGAAAGAAACGATTGGGCAGAGATCAACTAGGTAAATGCAAATAAAGGAAAAGTGGTAATATTAATGTCAGACAAAGAATAATTCAGGGTTAAAAGCGCTGACTGGATATTGTGTATTTACAAGTTGCAGTCCTTGCAGATGCTATAATAATTGCAAATCTCCCCCCCCCATTGAGATATAATTGACATATAGCATTGTATTAGTTTCAGGTGTGCAACATAATGATTCAATGTTTGTATATATTGTGAAGTGATCACTACAGTAAGTCTAGTTAACATCCATCACTACACTTTATTTTTCTTGTGATGAGAACTCTTAAGATCTATTCTCTGAGCCACTTACAAATACACACTGTAGTATTATGAACTATAATTACCATGCTGTACATTATATCACCATGACTTAGTTGTTTTATAACCTGAAGTTCATACCTTTTGTCCACTTTACCAACCCCTCCAGCCCCTGCCTCTGGCAGCCACCATTCTGTTCTCTGTATCTATGAGTTTGGGTTTTTGTTTTTTGTAAGATTCCACACATATGCAAGATCATACAGTATTTGTCTTTCTCTGTCCTACTTATTAGCATAATGCCCTCAAGGTCTGTCCATGTTGTTGCAAATAGCAAGGATTCCTTCTTTTTTATGGCTAAATAATATTCCACTATGTACACACACATATACACACACACTCATACATACATTATATACATACCACATCTTCTTTATCCATTCACTTATCAGTGGATATTTAAGTTGCTTCCATGTGTTGGCTGTTGTAAGTAATGGTGCAATGAGCATGTGGGGAGTGGTGCATATCTTTTTGAATTAGTTTTTTAGGATAAATACCCAGGAGTAGAACTGCTGGATCAAACAGTAGTTCCATTTTTAATTTTTTGAGGAACCTTCATACTGTTTTCCATAGTGACTCCACCAATTTACATTCCCAGCAACGGTGCACAAGGGTTCTCTTTTCTCTACAGTCTCACCAATGCTTATTATTTTCTGTCTTTTTGATAATAGCCATTCTAGCAGGTATGAGGTGATATCTCATGGTGGTTTTGATTTGCATTTTCCTGATGATTAGTGATGTTGAGTACCTTTTCATGTACATGTTGGCCGTCTGTATATCTTCTTTGGAAAATGTCTGTTCAGATCCTCTGTCCACTTTTCAATTAGATTGTGTGTTTTTTTGCTATGGAGTTGTATGAGTTTTTCATATATTTTGGATATTAACCCTTTATCAGATATATGATTTGCAAATATTTTCTCCCATTTGTTAGGTTGCTGTTTCATTTTGTTGATGGTTTCATTTGCTATACAGAACACTAACCTCTTATACAATACAACAGCCATAACCACATGGCACCCACATAGGTAGAGCAAAAGCTCCGAGAATTACAACCTGATTAGAAGACAGTTATTGTAAGAATTTAAAATTCCGTTCTTTAGTGGCACTAGGCTTATTTCCTGTGCTTAATAGCCACACGTGGCTAGTGGCTGCCACATTGGACAAGTGCAGATACTGAACATTTCCATTCTGGCAGAAAGTTTAGTTGGATGGCTCTGATCTAGAAAGTATAGCAAAGGAGAACACTTTATAGACTTATGGGACATAGCTAAACTGGTATTTGGAGGAAAATTGAATGCCTTTAATAACTGCATTATTTAAAATAAAAAAAGACTGAAAATAAGTTATTGCTCAAGTACTCAGTTTTTAAGTACTCAAAAAATAAGTACTCAAGATATTAGAAAAACAAAAAATAAAACCAAAAGGATAGAGAAGAGGATTTTTTAAAATGCCGAAAATAATGAGATAGAAATAGACAAAACATAGAAATACTGAAATTGATTGAAAAAAGTAAAGATTTTGAACAGACTATAACTGTTGAAAAGGAAATAAAAAATGTATTTATTAGTCACCATATCAGGATGATATTCCAGCTAAATTATATTTACTTCTAAAAAAATAGATTTTACTTTTATTCTAATAAGTGATGGGCAGCGTTTTAATATGTTTTTCTGAAGCTAGTATAATATTATACCAATGCTTGGTAAAGGTAATTTTTTTTTAAAGACCAATTTTTAAATACAGAAATTCTAAATGAGATTTAGCTAATTTAATCATACAGCAGTAAAAGAATAGCATTTTCTTGGAATGCAAGGATATTTCACAATAGGAGATCTATCTATTTATTGCATCAAGAGGCCAAAGGAGAAAAGCCATGTGATTCTGTTACTGGATGCTGAAAAGGCATTTAATGAAATGATTAAAAACACTTAAATGTAATAAGAATTATGGGAGAAACTGCTCCAGTTATAGGAATAATCATAGCACCTACCACAGATGTTTGTTGTGAGCATTTAATGACTTAACGTATGTAAAAATGCTTAGAGCAGTCTTTGGCACATAGAAATTATTCAGTGTTAGCTCTTTCTATTATTTAAATAAGATAAAGTTGATTTGTTAAAAAACAATAGGCAAATAATTGCATTGAATGGCAAAGTATTTTGATTGAAATTATCAAGACAGAGTTTTGTTCTTACCACTATATTCAGAATCATTTTTGAGGTGTTTTCATTTCTCTAAGTATAATAGAAGTAGAAAATAAAGTAACTCTTATAAATACTGAAAGAGGAGATAAAATATTTTAAGTTACAAATGATATGATTTATATGCCTAGAAAACCCAAGAGACTATTAAAGACTAATAAAAATACTCAGAGATAAGTTTAACATAATGGTTCTGTAGCAAGAAAATGAAGAAATGAACGTTGAACGAGATCTCTATAAAAATTGTCAACCTTTCCAAAATTAACATATGAATTTCATTAATTCCGGTTAGAAACCTAGAAACCTTTAAAATGACTTTAAAGTTCATGTGGAAAGTATATTTCTAAAACTACCTAAGAAAATATACTATACATTTAATTCTGTTTTTGTTAACAGTCCCTCTTCCTCCTCATCCCCTCTCTCCTTCTCCATGCTATAAACACCCATTTGTATGGAGAAGGCTGAGGAAGAAAACAGTCATGCCATTTTAGTGGCATTGTTTTCCTTACCTTGGTGTAGATGGGAATCTATGGAGAGTTAGAGGGGTGATCATACTTAATTTAATATATATTTTTGTCTCTTTCACTTGTTATAAGGAATATATGTATAATTCTTAGTGTAATATGTATTACATATATATAATTTTAATATATTATATATAATTATACATTATAATTATAATGTATATAATTGATCTAATATAGAAAAGATAATAGAAAAATGTTTAATGACTTTTCACTCATTGAAGTTGTAACTCCATTTTAGTTAAAACTAGAAATAAAACATATCATTGATTGATTTAGGAGATTTTAAAGAAAGATCTCAGATTTTTTAAGTGCATACTGAAAAACCAAAATGTATTTTCTTTTAGCTTTCCTGAATGTTTGGTGCTTTCTACAATGGCAAGATTAATTTTTAACTCAAAAATTCTGAAAAGAATTTTCTCTTTTTTTCCTCTCTGTCAAAGGTATGCAACCACTCATGTATTCGGTTCAGGAAGCATTAAATGCTAGACCATGGTGGATTCGTGTGGGGACTGACATTTGTTACTATAAGTAAGTATTCTGACAGTAATAGGACATCAGTCTACAGAAGGAAATATTAATTCATCTTATTTCAGTTCAAAGATAAAAAGTTATTGTGTTCTTTGAATTTGGTGATATGGTTTAGTATTACTTCCAACAGAGTTTTAAAAAATTTGAGATCCATTATGGGGGTATATTTAGTGGAAATAAAACGTGTTTTGTAGACAGACGACAGACTTAGGTCCAAATCTTGCCTCCCCCACTTAGATGTGTTCTCAACTTTTTTAACTTTAAAACTCTGGAAACTTCATTGAGTAAGACTGAAATTAGAAACTCTAGGAAATAATTTACAGTGTTTTTTTTTTTTTATTATTCTGGTGATATTGAGTGTAATTCTTTTCTCTTCTGCACACAAATGTTGCCCTCATTTTAACTTCCAAAATATTTTACTTGGAGATGTATTCCACAATTACATTACTTCTTTCACAGTTCAACTTTGACTTCAAATAGGTGATCTATTTATCAAGTTAAAATAAGTGCTAGAAATCATTTATTGCTTCAGTGGAATAATTGGATTATTCTTCAATTCATGACTAAGTGATCTAGGATTATCATATGCCTTGCTTCCCATTTTTACTGTTTCTGCATGTAATACATTTCAAGATAACTTCTATCCACTATTGAATGCACTTGACATCCCTGTTTTTCTCTGTTATTAATCTTAATCCTGGCATTTCTGTTTAGTGGATTTTGACTTTTTATATTTTATATTGTGCTTAACTAGCACTAATGTTCCTTTTCTTTTAGTTTTATCTGTTAGAAGAAGAAGAATTCTAAAATTAAACTGTTTTTAATGGTTTAGATAGGGTTTTGGAAAAACCTAGATCTTAAGTGCTATTGCTTTCTAAGAAAGAAATCGTTCCTTGGAATTAATCTCAGTAGGGTTTTCCCCATTTTATTGGCAAAATAAATAGTAAATAAATGAGGGAAAGAAGCATAAGGTTATATGTAATTCTTCTTCACCTGAATGAATTTCATATTTCTTTTAATGGTAGGCTAATATAAATATACTTTATCATTTATCTCTTTCTCATAAGTTGGAGTGGAGCAGTGATTATCTGGGAAGTGCTTGGTTAGATTTTGGCAGAATGATTTAAATTGTTAAAGGGTGAAACAATGTTTTTCAAAAAGTATTTCTTTCATGCTTTTTCTTTTGCACAATAGAAATCATCAATCAATGAATGCTTTTCTTTTTCACACTGTAAAGTGAATCGTCATAGCATCTCAGGTGGTTTTTCTTTTTTTATGTAAGGGGTGATGGCAAGGATTTTTGTTTGTTTAGTTTTTATTTTTTCTTTTGGCTACTTCCAGATCTGGAATTGGAATTCAGGCCAGTTCAACAGATATTTATTAACCACTTTCTATGTAACAAGCACTGTTCTAGTTGCTTTCCTCAAGCTTGAAATCCAGATAGTGGGGATTAAAAACTATTTTTGCACTGTCCTTTGATACTTGTTTGTCTCATCTGTAAAATGAGAATAAAACTACTTTCCACGAGTATGTGAGTGAATATAACCTATAAAATGCCATGTAGCTGTAATGTGGTGACATAAATACCTCCACAATTAGACGTTAAGCTTTTGGAGTGAAAGAGTTGGCAGGATCTACTTCCGGACCTTATTTTGCATTTTCCTCAACTCTTAGCACCTTGTCATTGAGTATCTATTCAAGATGTAGTGGCTAAGTTAATGAAGACTCTACCATTCTTTTATGTCAGGGTTCTTTTATTTTCATTAATAGCAAGCTTGATTTTTATAAGATTATATTAGAAGGTCTGATCCCAGGGTAGTTCTAAGGTTGTGATCTACCTTGAATGTCTGTGTGCATGAATAAGTAATCTGTAGGCCATGGCTTTTCTTCAGTTCATGGTTTAAATAATACAAGGTGATTTGGAATTTTAGAAATGAAGTTGATAGACCAAAGCATCTTTAGGTCATCATATCTCAATGATATTTAAAGTCTGGAAAGTAATATGTAGTTTTAAAAACTTTTTATTATGGAAATCTCCAAACATTTACAAAAGCGGATAATAGAATAATGAGGCCCCATGTATTCATCACTGAGTTTCAACAATTATCAACACATGGTTTCATTTTAGCTATACTTTCACCCCTACCTCCACACTGAATTTTTTAAGACATATTTTATCCTTATTTTTTTCCAGATATATTTTATCCATAAGTACTTCAAAGGTCTTTGTCTTTTTGAGATACATATTTAAGACAATCTAACCACAAGGCCATTGTCACACCTAAGAAAATTCCTTAATATGATAAAATATCCAGTCAATGTTCGGACTTACTTGTCTCATAAATGTTACTTTATAGTTGGTTTGTTTAAATCAGACCAACCAAGGGATCACACGTATGTCCTTTAAGTCTCTTAATTTATAGGCTTCCTTCTTCTCTATTTTTAAATTTCTCCTTTATTTATTGAAGAAATTAGATCATTTGTCATGCAGGATTTTCCGCATTTTGGATTTTGCTGATTGCATCCCTGTGGTGTTAATGAATTCTTCTATCTCACCAATCTCCTATTAACTCATAGTTAGATATAGAAGCTTTATCAGTTTCAGGTTTCATTTTTGACAAGAGTACTTCATAGATGGTGCAGGGAATTCCTGTTGCATCATATTAGGAAATATATCATCTCTGGTTATTTCTTCTTTTGTAATTTTAAAATTGATCAGTGAATTCAGGTATTGTTGTCTGATCCGTCAGCCTTTCATCCAATGGTTGTAGCAGCCATTGGTGATCACTGCCTGGATCCAGTAATGTGTATGGCTCTCAAAGAATGAGGGTCTAAAACTTCTATTGATGTATAGAGTAGTAGCTCTATTTAATTAGTAAATCCAGAAGTGGAAAGTCATGATGTTGGCTGATAGCAATTAACTGCTTTTTTAGTACCAAGTCTAATTTTTGTTTTAAACAACATACTGATTTTTTTTAGAGATTTATTTATTATTTATTTAATTTATTTTTGGCTGCATCAGGTCTTAGTTGCAGCATGCGGGATCTTTCATTGTGGCACTCAGGCTTCTTTCTAGTTGTGGTAAGCGGGCTCCAGAGCACGTGGGCTCTCTAGTTTGCGGTACTCAGGCTCTCTAGTTGAGGCACGCGAGATCAGTAGTTACGACACGCGAGCTTAGTTGCCCCACGGCATGTGGGATCTTAGTTCCATGACCAGGGATCAAACCTGCGTCCCCTGCATTGTAAGGCAGATTCTGTACCACTAGCCCACCAGGGAAGTCCCCCAAGTCTAATTTTTAAGAGTATTTAAGTTAAACTTTTTTACAAACCATGGGTTTTCTTTTTTTTTTTCCTGAAGTTCTGTTTACTAAAATAGTAAGAAAAATCAGAATTTTGGTGTGGATGAAATAAACATGCATTTCTGTTGCAGAAATCACTTCTCAAGAAGTTCAATTGCTGCAGGTGGGCAAAAGGGAAAATCCTACTATACAATTACATTCACTGTCATTTTTCCACATAAAGATGATGTGTGCTATTTTGCTTATCACTATCCATATACGTATTCAACTTTACAGGTGAGAACTCATTAAGTTGTACTGTGACCATTATTGTGTCGTATGTGTATGTGTCAGATAATTGAAGAAAAATTGCTTTAATTAAATATCTGAATAAGATAAGAAAAAGATTCAGGGTTGATGACTTCAGAAAATAATACAACATTTGTTGAAATCATTAAAGTAAAATGGGAATGTAGTCTTCATTTTTATTTAATAGAAATACTACGGAAATATGACATGATTTTTACTTTCCACTTTGGGTAGAAATCTACAAATCACAATTTATAAATTTTAACTAGGTGAGATTTCTACTTGTTTAATGAAAAGCATTGACTCTCATAGAAAATGTAACAGTAGAAAATGTATATGCAATTTAAGTTTTCTGTTGTGAGTTCCTTTCTTCTAATGGTTTCATATGGAGTCCTAGATCCAGATTGCTTAGAATATGGAGTATAAGAGTTGTTTTGTGGGTTCTTTTGAGATTTTTTGATTATTTGCGTTATAAAACAAAAAATTCAAGTAATTAGCATGGCAGATTTATACTCAGAACAGAATGTCTGTCCTAATGATCAAGGATCATGAAGCTTTGTATGATCAATTTACTCAGAAAGGAATTGGAACACTATGATTAGAAACAAGCTTCCAAATTATGAGAGAGGAGAAAATGAGAGAAAAACAATAGTCCATAGAGCAGAAGAAATGTCAAGGCCGAGAACATTAAATGAGGCTCACTTTATTTTAGTAAGGTTCCAACCTACAGTAAAGGTATGAACCGATATGTTTCTGTGCTGGATAACATAGCATCGGAAATATAGTGTTGTTATTTACATGGTATTTGTTACTGTCCTTTACTGATGTTACCCTTTTAGTATATTTTAAATGCCCCTACTTTCTTCCAGTCCCACTACCACGACCTTCCACGCATTACCATTGTTTCTCACCTGGACTTATGCCAACCTCTTTCTAACTAGTGTCCCCAAATTCACTTGTATCCCCTTTCCTCTTCATCACTGTTTTATCACACTGTAGCAAGAGGGCTCTTTGATGGCAAATCTAATCATATAAATCTGCTCCTTAAAATTCCTTAGTGATTTCTCTTGCCATTTGTATGAAGTCTAAAATTCTTACCGTAGCTCATTCAGTCATTTCTCCACTATTTTGCACAGTTTGGGCCATTTCTTCATACTGTTTGAACTGTTATTTACTTAATATTTATTTTTAAATAGACTTTAAAGTAATTCACTGTTTAAAGATTATCCTCATCCTAAGTTGATATCTGTGGAATTACAGGTTTAATGTGCTAAACTTTTTTCTAATTCACAGTAAAATACATATCTATTAAAATTTTTTTCAAGGTTATCCACATACCACTTAGTTATCTTAATTACCAAATACTATGCTTTGGGAAGGACTGGTCTACCGGGCCCTTCCTTCTGTGTTAAATTCTCGATTTCTTACCCTTTCTGGTCTAGCTATAATGAATCTTCTTCAGTTCTTTGAAATGTCCTTCTTTTTTCTTATTTCATGGTCTTCCTGTATGCTTTCCTTCTGCCTACAGTGCACTTTATATCCATTTCACTCATCCCTTGGATCTCACTTTAAATGTAATTTTTTTCTAGAAGACCTTTCCTCCCTGCCCAGACTCTGCGAGGCTCCCTTCTCTTTATTTCAAGCTCTCATAACACTGTATATTTTCTCTAGGGTAGGGACCATTTATTCATTGTTATATCCCCAATGCCTGGCACAGTTTCTAGCCCAGAAATAGTGACCACATGGTAAATCATGATTATGTGAATGAACATAGGCAAAAGTTTGGAAAGCAACTAAGTATCTTTAAAATAAGGGATTGAACAATTTATTTTTGGTGTGACCATATACTAAAACCATTAAAACTTGTGTTTTCAAAAGACATATATTCAACATGTTTAATGATATGGCATAATATTTATAATTTTGAGTATCAATGTGAATGTATAAATGATAAAATCAGATTATAAGAAGTCTTACATGTAATTACACTTTTGTTTATATATATTGGCATTTGTTAGTAGTAATCTAGGTGATTCAATTATGGGTGTTTAAAATTTTTTCTTGTACTTTCTGTGTCTTCCAGACATTTTACAATGAGCCTTTATTAATCTTGAAATCAGGAAAGATTGTTAAAAAATTTGTGCTGCATAATATTCATTCTCCATATTTTAGGTTGCGGTTAACAGATCTATAGTCACAAAATTTCAACATTCCGAAGGCTTTGAAAAGCAAAAGCATTTTCATAACCCATTTGGCAGCAAAGCCTGGCCTGAATTGATGTGAGCTTATTTAGAATATTGATTCTACTTAGCGTGACTCTTCATATGCTTTGCTACAGAAATACTAATGTGCTTATTTACAGGCTGCCGCCGCTGACCCCACTGGTTATATCGCACTATTAAGGGTATCCAAACTGTATCTATCCCCTTTCTCAAGTTCCCAAATACTGATATTTAACTGCATCTGGACCCTAATCCCCAGAGAAGGGATTAGGAATCTGATTCACTTTTAGTTATGTTCAAGATCTGGATGCATTTATTTCTGTTTATCATAGGGAGTTTTTAAATGATTATATACTTTGCTTTTAAATTTTTATTAAGATGCATCTTCAAAAATTGGAATCAGCACACAATCCTCAGCAAATCTATTTTCGAAAAGATGTGTTATGTGAAACCCTGTCTGGAAACAGCTGTCCCTTGGTGACTATAACAGCAATGCCAGAGTCTAATTATTATGAACATATCTGTCAATTCAGTAAGTTTGTCTTCTTCACTCACAATACCAATCATTCTTACTTATTTTTCTTTGCTTCATGACTATTTTGTAAGGGCATTAGTGCTAGGAATAGGCATCAGAAGTCTTGGGTTCTAGTCTGGGTCCTGTTACTGCCTAGCTCGGGCCCACTTCTGGGCCTCAGTTTCCTCATATGAGGGAGCTGCCTGAGATGACCTCTGAGGTGTCTTGATACTAATATTCTGTAGTTCTTATTCTTAGAAGTCATACCCAAAGTATAGTATAACAAATTATACCATCAGTTTAAGACTTTACAATTAATTTTATTTATAAATAAAACTACCATAAACCTATCAAGTATTTTGATGCTAGTACTGAATAGCTACTTGTTTTTCCTTGCCATTTATGTTTTTAAAGTTGCCTCAAATGTACAGCTATGGTAAAAAAATATATATACATATAAGAAAACTGTTCTAATTTTGTTAAGAAGGTAAAATATTTTCAGGAAAGAGAAAGAGCTTGCTATTTATGAAAATATGAGCAGGTGAATTGAATGGTTATTTTGTATATCTAAATGTATAGTGAAAAATATTTTTCTTTGTAAATCTCTGAGCAGATATACCTATTGTTCTGTGCTTATCATAGTGACTATAAAACAGGAATAAGATTATATTTTCCTTCTTTTTTCCATGACTTTATGAAAAATAAATTTATATTTCATCTATTTTCCCCAGATGCTTGTTCTTTATGAAACCAAGATAATATTAAACAATTAATTTTATATGTTAAATTAATCATTGTGAAATAAATGACTCAAATACTGTTTAATGTGTTATATTCATGTAAGACATGACTTATATGGGTTTTATATCTGTTTTCTCTAGTGGGCCTAGTATAGTGCTTGTATATAGTAGGTGCACAGTGAGTTCTACTTTGACTTTATATCAGTATTCACAATTGAGTAGAAATATTTCTAAAGCCCCAAAGTCAAACATCATACAGACTTTTAGTAGACGTTCATTTTAATTTGAGGTTTTATGTCTACTTTAGGAAATCGCCCTTACGTTTTCTTATCTGCTCGGGTGCATCCTGGAGAGACTAATGCAAGTTGGGTAATGAAAGGAACATTGGAGTATCTCATGAGTAATAACCCTACTGCTCAGAGCTTACGGGAATCCTATATTTTTAAAATTGTCCCTATGCTAAATCCAGATGGTGTCATCAATGGAAAGTAAGTTAAGCAATAGTTATAGAAATATTATAGATTGTTGTGGCTGTCCTGTATAAACTTGTTGAAATAATAGCATCCTCGTTAATTTCAAAAACAAATCTAGTGATTTTTCTAGAACAAAACAAATTTAGTGAAGAATTAATCTGATAAATTTTTAAATGAAAGTATAATTTGTATATTATTAGTACTATGATATTTTGAGAAATTCTGTATCTATTCATGAGAATACGATTTTATAAAATGTATGTCTGCTTGAATTGTTTTAGAAAAATTACACTATTGGGATATGAAAAAGATTTTTAGCACATTGTCTTATAGTCCTTTTTATTTGACATGGCGTGATCTTAGGTTGTTTTGAGATTTAGAATCTTCTGGGATCTCTTTCCACTAATATGGAATATTGGCTCCATCTGCTAACCTCTTCTTGATATGAGTAGGAATTCTTTAGAGTGGAAATACTGGAATGTTACTTTTTAAGTGGAGGTGGCTTATAGTTGGTAAAGTTCATTTATCGTGTCAATTAGACCAAGGTCTCTTTAATGCTTCTGAAAGGGGGGAGTTAGTCTAACTGTCATGAGCATCTCCAAAGTCGAGGACACCATATTTATTTATTCAATAAAAGAACCATGAATATTTCTCATATTTAGGAAATTTTTGAATTAAAAAATAGAATAATTTCTGTTTAGGTAGTATGATTATGGAACTAAAATGAGATTTTATGTCTAGTTTTAATTCAGAAACATATTGACTAGCTAGAATTCTGTTTATATTTCTGTTATCACCTTATGACCATTTGCTTAAATTTTTGCTCAGTGGCTTTAATACTTAATACCTATGATTAATGAAAATGTATTTGAATTTTTGCAAGAATGTGTGCTTTTCATACACAATACTTATCTTTCTTAGAAGGAGGGCCAGATAGCACTTTTAATAATAACTGATACAATCAAAATACAGAATGTTAGCATAAGAAGTGATTATTATGTAGTCAGAATGGAAAATATGACCATGAATAAATTTTATGATGTATGGAACAAAACCCCAGAATGGAGAATTTTTCCTATAGCTTGAAAATTTTGACATAAATCTGCAAGCTTACCACAGTTAAATGCATGTAACACAAGATCTTGCACATAGCAAATGCTAAATAAATGTTTACTTACTGACTATAATATGCATTCTGGTGAGCACACCATTTATACCTGTTTGAAATGAAATATTTAGTGGAATAGAATCATAAAATTAAATCAAGTGTATGTAAGAGTTGATTGGTACCAGTGTTTGTCATTGTGTTTACATATGTGTAGTCACCGCTGTTCTTTAAGTGGAGAGGATTTGAATAGACAGTGGCAAAGTCCAAATCCAGATTTACATCCTACAATTTATCATGCCAAGGGTCTGCTGCAATATCTGGCTGCAGTGAAGCATTTACCACTGGTAAGTGCAATATTTGTTTGTATAGTCAAAGAGGTGATTTTGTTGTAAGTTAGTATTTTGTAGATTATTTTCTGGTTATAAAAGCTGGGTGTTAATTTCAAAAGCAGTTTCTTTAAAACATCTTTGTTATCTATCACTTGTGTATTAATTATGTTGTCAAATTAATACAATGTATCCATATTCTTATTTCATTAGATTTAATTTTTATAATTCTCATGAGCCCTTTACTTTTCTGTTTTGTTTATGAATAGTGGTAACTCCTGGCTGTAAGTTTTAGCTATTTAACTTCACTGTTTGAACAATATCAAGGTAAAAGTACAATAGGTATCTTCCAAATTCTCAAACTAGTAGAAACTTACTTCTGAGCTCGTTAGCTAATTCTAAAGCAGGTAAGTCTCGACTATACACATAGGAAAGGTAATATAGGCATGGTGGGAGGCTCTCGTGAACTGTGTATGTCTTCTGTTTTCAGCAACTTTTGTTTAGAATGTTTCCATTATTTTAATCTTTAAATGAGTTAATCTTCCTTTGGGAAAGATAGAACACTTTGCAGAGGGGCAAAATTGGCATGCAAATCTGTCCATTTTCTATTTTTAAAATGGTGCTCTTAAAAATTAAAGGGAAACCATACCCCTTTTAAAATGTTTTTCATGAAAGCATTTTTTATGTTCTCTTAAATTAGGTAAATATTTTAACAACCGTTGAGGCAGTGATGAGTGCAGCTGTAGATTTGACCTATAATTGAATTTATTATTATTATTATTTTTTTTTTTTCTGCGGTACGCGGGCCTCTCACTGTTGTGGCCTCTCCCATCGCGGAGCACAGGCTCCAGACACGCAGGCTCAGCGGCCATGGCTCACGGGCCCAGCCGCTCCGCGGCATGTGGGATCTTCCCGGACCGGGGCACGAACCTGTGTCCCCTGCATCGGCAGGCGGACTCTCAACCACTGCGCCACCAGGGAAGCCCGAATTTATTATTTTTTAAGTGATGAATAGTAGATACAAAAGAAAGAGTGGAACTCGTGGCTTGATGCAGGACCTACCTGCAAAGGATTTAGCCATTCTAGGATTAATCATAGATCCTTTCCAGAAGTAGATATGTATTATTACTTTTATTGATTCTACTTGTTAAATGGTGGCTCAGTTACAATAAAAGGACAAAGGAACACAGAACTGTTTATTGGCTTCATATTAGCTAGCTTTACTTGGCAATATATGAATTTGAAGGATTTTATTTTTAAAATATATTATCTTTTCAAGGTTTATTGTGATTATCATGGCCACTCCCGAAAGAAGAATGTATTTATGTATGGCTGCAGCATCAAAGAAACAGTGTGGCACACGAATGACAATGCAGCTTCATGTGATGTTGTGGAAGATGTGGGATACAGGGTAATTATTACAGATAAGGCAGGAATTTTTGAATTTCAAACACGCATAAAACTGCAGAAAATAATTTAACATATAGGAACTACTCAGATTCAGTAAATGGTACCATTTTGCCATTTTGTTTCAGATTTTTCGTTTTAAATGTTTCTTCTAATTTTTTTTGCTTTTCACATTTTTTTAATTAAAGTAGACTTGATTTACAATATTACATTAGTTACAGGTGTACAGTGTAGTTATTCACTATTTTTATAGATTATACTCCATTTAAAGTTATCATAGAATGTTGGCTGTATTTTCTGTGCTGTACAGTATATCCTTGTATTGTTCACGCATTGTTTATTTTATACATAGTATGTATCTCTTAATCGCCTACTGTTATCTTGCCACTACCCCATCGCTCTCCCTACTGGTAATGGCTAGTTTGTTCCTTATACCTGTGAGTCTGTTTCTCTTTTGTTATATACATTTGTTTTAATTTTTAGGTTCCACATATAAGTGATAATATACAGTATTTGTCTTTCTCTGTCTGACTTATTTCACTAAGCATAATACCCTCCAGGTCTATTCATGATGTTTCAAATGGCAAAATTTCATTCTTTTTTATGGCTGAGAGTATTCCATTGTATAATATACATCACATCTTCTTTATCCATTCATCTGTTGGTGGATACCTAGGTTGCTTCCATGTCTTGGCTATTGTAAATAGTGCTGCTGTGGACATTGAGGTGCATGTATCATCTTGAATTAGAGTTTTTTGTCTTTTCTGGATATGTGCCCAGGAGTGGGATTGCTGGATCATATGATAGCTTTATTTTTAGTTTTGTAAGGAACCTCTATACTGTTCTCCATAATGGTTGTACCAATTTACATTCCCACCAACAGTGTAGGAGGGTTCCCTTTTCTCCACACCCTCTCCAGCATTTATTATTTGTAGACTTTTTGATGATGGCCATTATGACCAATGTGATGTGATACCTCATTGTGGTTTTGATTTGCATTTCTCTAATAATTAGAGATGTTGAGCATCTTTTCATGTGCCTGTTGGCCATCTGTGTGTCTCCTTTGGAAAAATATCTATTCAGTTCTTCTGCCCAGTTTTTAATTGGGTTGTTTGGGGTTTTTTTGGATGTTGAGTTGTATGAGCTGTTTATATATTTTGGATATTAACCTCTTTCAGTCATATCATTTGCAGATAGTTTCTCCCTTTATGTAGGCTGTCTTTTCATTTTGTCAGTTGTTTCCTTTGCTGTGCAAAAGCTTTTAAATTTAATTAGGTCCTAGCTATTTATTTTTGTTTCCTTTACCTGAGGAGACAGATCAAAAACATATTGCTGTGACTTACATGAAAGAGTGTTCTGCCTATGTTTTCTTCTGTGAGTTTTATGGTTTCCAGCCTTACATTTAGGTCTTTAATTCATTTTGAGTTTACTTTTGCATATGGTATGGAAAATGTTTCTAATTTCACTCTCTTACATGTAGCTGTCCAGTTTTCCCACCACCACTTATTGAAGAGACTGTCTTTTCCCTATTGTATATTTTTGCCTCCTTTGTCGTAGATTAATTGACCATATGTTAGTGCATTTATTTCTGGGCTCTCTATTCCTTTGCTTGATATGTCAGGGCTTTTTTTGTATGTGTGCCAGTACATTCCTGTTTTGATTACTGTAGCTTTGTAGTGTAGTCTGGAGTCAGGAAGTCAGTGATACCTCCAGCTTTGTTTTTCTTTTTTTTCCTCCAGATTGCTTTATAGTCTTTTGTGGTTCCATATAAATTTTAATTATTTGTTGTACTCCTCTGAGAAATGTCCTGGGTATTCTAGATATTTTGATAGCGATTGCATTAAATCTGTAGATTGCTTTGAGTAGTGTGGACATTTCAACAATATTAATTCTTCCAGTTCATGAACAGGGATATCTTTCCATTTCTTTGTGTCATCTTCAGTTTCCTTCATCAGTGTTATATAATTGTCAGAGTATAGGTCTTTCAGTTTATTCCTATGTATTTTGTTCTTTTTGATGCAGTTTTAAATGGAATTAGTTTTGGATTCCTGAACTAATGATAGTTCATTATCAGTGTATAAAAAAGCAGCAGATTTCTGTACTTTAATCTTGTATCCTGTACAAGAAAAATCCCAAGTAAACAACCTAACCTATCATCCAAAGTAATTAGAAAAGGAAGAACAAACAAAGCTCAAAGTCAGCAAAAGGAAGGAAATAATAAAGATCAGAGTGGAAATAAAATTGAGACAGCGCCCCCCCCAAAAAAATAGAAAAAAATCAATGAAACCAAGAGCTGTTTTTTTTGAAAAGATAAACAAAATTGATAAGCCTTTAGCCAGGCTCATTAAGAAAAGGAGAGAGGTCCCAAATAAACAAAATAAATGAAAGAGGAGCAATTACAACCAATATCACAGAGACACAAAAAACATAAGAGAATACTATGAACAGTTTTATGCCAACAAATTGGATGACGTGGAAGGAATGGATAAATTCCTAGAAATATACAGTCTTCCAAAACTGAATCAGGAAGATATATTGGGTAGGCCAAAAAGTTTGTTTTTTTTCCATAAGATGGCTCTAGTAGTATTTAGTTGTCTTTAACTTCATTCAGAATAATTTTGTTAGATTGTATTATGACAGCTGTCATGTCAGCATGCATTTAAAAAACATATCAAAATGGGTGAATTTTTGTGTAGCCATTTTAATATTGAAAATGGAAGAAAAAAAGCAACATTTTTGTCATACTAGTTTTTATTATTTCAAGAAAGGTAAAAACGCAACTGAAATGCAAAAAAAGATTTGTGCAGTGTATGGAGAAGGTGTGTGATTGATCGAATGTGTCAACAGTGGTTTGTGAAGTTTCATGCTGGAGATATCTTGCTGGGTGATGCTCCACGGTCAGGTAGACCAGTTGAAGTTGATAGCGATCAAATTGAGAAAAATCAACGTTATACCACATGGGAGATAGCCGACATACTCAAAATATCCCAATCAAGCACTGAAAATCATTTGCACCAGCTTGGTTACGTGTATTGCTTTGATGTTTGGGTTCCACATAAGTTAAGCGAAAAAAACCTTCTTGAACTTATTTCCGCATGAGATTCTCTACTGAAACATAATGAAAACGTTCCATTTTTAAAACAAATTTTGATGGGCGATGAAAAGTGGATACTGTACAACAATGTGGAATGGAAGAGATTGTGGGGCAAGCGAAATGAACCACCACCAACCACACCAAAGGCCGATGTTCATCCAAAGAAGGTGATGTTGTATATATGGTAGGATTGGAAGGGAGTCCTCTATTATGAGCTCCTTCGGGAAAACCAAACAATTGATTCCAACAAGTACTGTGCCCATTTAGACCAACTGAAAGCAGCACTCGATGAAAAGTGTCCGGAATTAGTCAACAGAAAACACATAATCTTCCATCAGGATAATGCAAGACCGCATGTTTCTTTGATGACCAGGCAAAAAGTGTTTCAGCTTGGCTGAGACGTTCTGATTCATCCGCCATATTCACCAGACATTGCACCTTCGGATTTCCATTTATTTCGGTCTTTACAAAATTCTCTTAATGGAAAAAATTTCAATTCCCTGGAAGACTGTAAAAGGCACCTGGAACAGTTCTTTGCTCAAAAAGATAAAAAGCTTTGGGAAGATGGAATTATGAAGTTGCCTGAAAAATGGCAGAAGGTAGTGGAACAAAAGGGTGAATACGTTGTTCAATAAAGTTCTTGGTGAAAATGAAAAATGTGTCTTTTATTTTTACTTAAAAACCAAAGGAACTTTTTGGCCAAAGCAATAGATAACCTGAACAGACTGATGACTCGTAGTGAAATTGAATCAGTAATAAAATAACTCTTAGCAAACAAAAGTCCAGGATCCAACAGCTTCAAAGGGAAATTCTACCAAACATGTAAAGAAGAGCTAATACCTATCCTTCTCAAACTACTCCAAAAAATTGAAAATGAGGGAACACTCCCAAATTCATTCTACAAGGCCAACATTACCCAGATAACCAAAACCAAAGACACTACAAAAAAGATTACAGGCCAGTATCTATGATGAATATAGATGCAAAAATCCTCAACAAAATATATTAAGCAAACCGAATCCAACAATATATAAAAAGGATCATGCACCATGATCAAGTTGGATTTATTCTAAGGATGCAAGAATGGTTCATATTCACAAATCAGTCATTGTAATATGCCGCATTAACAAAAGGAAGGATAAAAATCACATGATCATCTCAATAAGATGCAGAAAAAGCATTTGACAGAATTCATCCATTCATGTTAAAGGCTCTCATCAAAGTTGGTATAGAGGGAACATATCTCAACATAATAAAGGCCGTTTATAACAAACCCACAGTTAATATCATACTCAAGTTTGAAAAACTGAAAGCTTTTCCTCTAAAAATGCTTCTCACATTTAGATTTTTCATCGATTTGGAATTTATTTTTGTATGAAGTGTGAGGGTCTAATTTTAGTTTCCCCACGTATAACCAGTTGTCTCAGCACCATTTATTAAACAGCACCTCCTTCCTCTGCCGATTTTATAAAGCCATCTGTTACAGACCTTGTTTCCACATGTATGGGTGTGTTTTGAGGTCTGCCTAGGACTGAAGGGAGATCTATTGTTTTACGTACTGTGTGCTTTTCATTTTGTCACAGTGTCTCTCTTACTATATTTACACCTAAACAAGCACCCCAGGTTATTTTCCAAAAAAAAGTTTCAGTAACATACCACTCCCCTTAGCAAAACTTCAAAGCACATTTTCTTTTTGGTGTCCTCTCTCTTCTTCCCCTTTCCCAAATAAATAAAATGATTAGAGTTATGTTAAAAAATGGAAACACTCCAGAAATGTAGAGTAGTGAGTGAAAGTCATCTTCTCTCAATTAATCACTAATTAATCACTTTCACCATGTGCTTTGTGAGATTTACCTCTAAGCACATTCATTCATAGATGTATATAAACGTAGTATATCAAGTTTTTTTGTGTTTTTTTTTTTAACGCTCCACAGCAACTTTTTTTTCACATGTTTGTTGGCCATCTTTCTAGGTCCTCATATCTGGATCTGTCTTCATCTTTTTGATAGCCACACAAGATTTTCATTGTGTATTTTTGTTATTATTGTACGGCTATACCAAAATGTATTTATTCACTGTCCCTTGATGGTGGTCCCTTCATTAATATTGCCAAATTGTTTTTCATAAGGATTGTACAAATTGACACTCCCCAGTGAATGGTAGTGCTGTTTCTCCAAACATCTTGGTATCATCTTTGCCAGGTGAAAAAAATATCTGATGGTTTTAGTTTGTGTATCTGTAATTATACTATATGAGGTCAAG